>NC_066631.1:30089894-30392924 GCF_025201925.1 Gopherus flavomarginatus | reverse complement strand
TTAATCTCTCCTCATGTGGCAGCTAGTCCATCCCCTAATTAGCTTTGTTGCCCTTCTGTGCACCTTTTCCAATTCTAATATATCTTTTCTGAGATGGGGGGACCAGCACTGCACGCACTATTCCAGGTGTGGGCGTACCAAGGTTTGATATAGCGGCATTATGATATTTTCTGTCTTTTTATCTATCACTTTCCTAATAAGAATCCTGTGGCACCTTATAGACTAACAGACGTTTTGGAGCATGAGCTTTCGTGGGTGAATACCCACTTCCTCAGATGCATGTCATGCGTGTCATGCATCTGAGGAAGTGGGTATTCACCCACGAAAGCTCATGCTCCAAAACGTCTGTTAGTCTATAATGTGCCACAGGATTCTTTGCTGCTTTTACAGATCCAGACTAACACGGCTACCCCTCTGATACTTGACACTTTCCTAATGGTTCCTAATGTTCTCTTAGCTTTTTTGACTGCCGCTGCACATTGAGCGTGTGGTTTTGGAGCACTATTCACAGTGTCTCCAAGCTCTATCTTATCTCAGGGGGGAGAACAGGGGTAAAAATCTACCACCCTGAGGGGAGAATTCTGATGGCAGCTTTGACGAGGCAGCAGGAAATTGGTGTCAAGGTTTGCTGGGTGCATCCTGCCTAGCCTAGCACTGCCTGTGCTCAGAGCAGCCAGCTCCCTGAGTCGGGATGAGAATTTCAGGGTTTTAAAATTGGCCTTGAGGACATTATCAGGGGAGTTGAGTGTAAAGAAAGAATGTAGCCAACTCCCCCACCCTGCCCCCCGTCGTTGGGTACAATCCTGCACTATTTAAGCCAGTGGGCGTTTTCCCATCAGCTGGAAAGGCAGCAGTATAAAGTACAAGATGAATAGATAATCAGCAATAAATACGATGATTTTGAATCTGCTGCACTGTTGAAATGGCCTCTCAAGGCCTTCAGTGTGTGTGTGTTTCCCTATAGCCAGCTGCCTGGCTGAACTAACTCTCAGGGCTTTTCCTCCCCATCAGCTGTAAATTGTGTTACGTGGGTGAAACTTGTTCACAATCTCATTAAAGTTTATTGACAGGGCAAGTTCAAAGTCTTTAATTCAAGCTGGGCTCCTGGAGACTTTGATTGCAGCAGGGCGCCCTGGGTTACAGGCTGCAGCAAGGAATGATGGTGTTGATGGATATTTTAATTAAAAGTGTGCTGTGTGTGGGGAGGAAATTAACCCCTTCCCGCATGCTGAACCCGCTGTTTCTCAGCAGAGGTTATAATGAACTCTGTGTGCAGACACAGGGCTGGAGTAGCACACACAGGTCCCACCAGCAGGTCAGTGGAGTGGCACGTGGCATTGGCCCATCAAAAACCTGGGGCAAACCTCTCTGGTTTGCCCTGGCCCGCGACAAGCACCTCTGGGTGGGGTGAAAAAGTGTGTGTGGGGTTCACCATGGTAGTTTGGGAACATATCTGGTTTCCGTAGCTCGGAAGAAGGGTGCAAATCTCGCCTGACCCCCCCAGCAGCCGGGGAACGGACTACAGCCCACAAGAAAGCATGTCTCCTGCAGGCAGTTTGGTGGGCAGAGCCGGCTTTATGTGATTTGGGGGTGGGAGGGCACATCCAAGGCTGGGGCGTGCCCCGCCAGCTGCAGAAACTCAGGAATGAGCTGGAGTGAGCAGGCTGGACCGGAGGGCTCCGGCTGCACAGCCACAAAGCGAACACCCCACAGAGCTGGAAGCAGGGATGGGCAGAGTGATGGTTGGCAGCTCATGCCACTGGAGGGCACCACACACCACACAAGAGCAGCCAGGCCAGCAGGCTGGGCCCAGCCACAGTTAGCGGGATGAGCTGAAAAGCGTTGGGCTCCTTGGCCCTGCCGTGTGATTTTTGTGCCCCCGGTGGGGTTACTGCACTCCCTGGGGTCCCTCGGCCAAAGCCCTGTCAGGCCACTTTTCCCCGGCCCAGCGCGAGGCTCCGTGTCGCTCAGGCCTTGGCACCCACCAAGTCTCTGGGATGCTCTGACACGTCCCTGTCCTCGCCCAGAGAATGGCTCACACGGCCTCACCCTGCACTGCAGAGCACCTCACTGCCAGGCTGGCTCGGCACAGCTCCTCCCCGCTCAGCTGGCAGAGTCGGGGGGGTCCAGCTGTGTGTGTGACGTGTGTGTGGGGGGGTGTCCCGGTTTTGGGTGGCTGGGCTGGTTCCCATTGTACCGGGGAGTCGTGTGGAACAATGTGGGGCTCAGTGAGCTGCGCTCTGGGTTTGGAGCTGTGTGTGTGTGTGGGTGTTTGTTCTAACTAGAACGTTCAAAGCAGGCCTGGGGGAGAGGGGGCTGTCCCCCAAACCCAGGGTAAAGTTTGCACAAACCCCTCCTGAGCTTGGTACAGAACGTGGCAGCCCTGGGGCTTTCCCTGCCGAGCGGATGGTAGTGTCTGTAGAGGGGAAGACAGGTTAGGGGTGGTGGTGGTGTAGAGACCACAGACCCCTTCAGTCTATCTGAGGCCATGGGCCAAGGTGCTCATGGAAGTGACCAGGGAGGGTCCCGTCCAGATACCGTCCATGGCCACCATCCCCTCGGCTCTGTGATCAGGGATCACCCCTGCTCCATGCTCCCCAACAGGCACCATGGCATCTTAGGAAGGCCCTTCCATCGCGCCAGCCTCCCTTGCTTCATCTGTTGGCATGGCAACTTGTTACTTCCTTTGAGGCAGAGCGCAGAGGTGCCTGTGATGGATCAAGTGGCCAGATTGTCATGACAGTGCCAATCATGGTTTGTGGGGACTCCGGATGGGGAAAGCAAAGGCCCCATGGAGTGACTGCCCAGGCTGGCTGGCTCTGACATGCTGCCTTAGCACCATCCTCTCTGATGAAGCCAGCTCGCTGGACACCTGGACGTTCAACCCCGTCAGCGTGGCCTCCTGCACGCTCAGATGGTCTGTGATGGGCTTGTCCCAAGCTCGCTGGGCCATGGCAGGAGAAGCGCTGTGTAGGGAATGACAGCTGTGTTTGCTGTGTAAGCCTCGTACCTGCCCTGGGCTGAACCACTCCAGGCTCTGCTTGTTCGCCTCCCTGCTGACCAATGTCTGCACCACAGCGATGGCTCAGCTCAGCCATGCTGGATGGCACCTCTGGCCACCTCTCTCTGCAGCAGCCCATAGCAGAGACATGGCAGTACTGACATGTACTTGCCTGCTGCTGGGCGCCATGGCTGAAACTGAGAATGTGCCAGCTGTGGGCATGACGATGTCCCCTCCTGAGCCCAGATGACTGTGTGTGAGTGTGAGCGGAGGTGGCACGCCCATGTGACTGGAGCCCCTAGGCTAGATTCAAAGCCCAGCTGTGACACTGACCTGGCCTGGGACGAATGGCTCTGTGTTGGTTTGCCCATCTGTCCAATGGGAGCAGAACTTGGGGTAGTGTTGTGATGCATGGTGTCAATGACAAGCTGACCAGCCTGGGTGGGGGCAGGGAGGATTAATTAGGGAATATGTGCAAAGCGCTCTGGAGGGCTACCAATTCCTATTCCTCCGGGTTGCAAGTCCGTTCATGGCTTGGGAGCCCAGCCTTGGATTTTCACCGTTCGACACAAGCTGGGGCTGCAGCTCGGTGCCATCACATCCTTGTCCTGGGCTGGGCCAGAGAGTCCAGGCTGGGATTGCTCTGAGTGGGGGTTGCAGTGGGTCTCGAAGGAGACACTGGGGTGAATTGACTGGAGGAGGGGAGATGCGTTTACAAGGGTGATTTCCCCCCAGAGTTTGCATCAGGTTAAGCTGCCGCGTGGCCCAGACCTCACGTGGGTAGGCTGCTTGGTGGGGAAGGACCTAATACAGTAGAAATGAGGGAATCAAATAGTTTGTACTATAGAGCCCAGCCTTGCATGCAGACCAGTTATAACCTAGCCACACCGATAGCACTTCCAGGCATGGCCCAAAGGAGCAATCCCTGCCTCCCTGGAGACATGGCCAGGAAAACCCTTAGCCACTAGCCCTTCCACTGACGGCTTTGCAGCTGGGAGTGCTCTGCGTGATCCTTCCTGCTTGCATTGACGTACCACTTACACCTGGAAGTAAGGGTTCATTCTTGCCCATTATGCTGCCAACTTAATTCATGTTTCTCAGCACTAGGACCACTGAAAGGCTCCGGTACCTCTTGCAAGCGGAATGCAAAAGCTCTGTGTTCAGGGCAAGAACTAACGTTGCGAGCTACAACCCGCACAGGGCCAGGCTCTCAGCCTTGGAGGGTGATGAAAAACAGGGATTCCCTGGTCCTAGGGCTTGCCCTTGAGAACGCTGTATTCCCTGTCAGTGCAGGACATACATGGATGCAGACATTTCATTTCCCACTCTGGCCAAGGCGATGAGCAGAGATTAGTCACATCATCACAGTCAAGTATTTCCAGCTGATCTGTTTAGTCATGAGCAGAGCCATTGCTGCGTAGAAGTGAGGCATCCGAGATGGAAAGGTTGTGATCAGCTTGTGGAATCCCCACCAAAATTGCCTTGCTTGCAATCCATTTCATTATACTTCCTGAGCGCTTCAGGGGCATCAGAATCTGGGGACCTTTCCTCATCAGTTTTCAGCCCAAAATGTTGGCAATCTCAGTGGGCCATCAGATCTCGTGAGATTTTCACCATCTTGGATGTGTGACATCAGTTGTTCTGCAAGGTTTCTACCCCTGTGAGCGGCATCCAAGCACCAGACCACTTCTAGCAGCAGCTTCCATCCAGACCCAACAACAGAGAGGCAGGTTCAAAACTGATGAGTCTCGGTTAACTCGTGTGTGGTTAGTTCCAGATAGGGGTTTGCACTTGGAGCCCAGCTCTCGTTAGCTCTCACCTTGCTGAAGGAAGATCCCCCTACAGCACAGATAGATGATAAGACAGAAAATATATTGTCTTTCTATAAATCCATGGTACGCCCATATCCTGAATACTTCGTGCAGATGTGGTCGCCCCATCTCAAAAAAGATATATTGGACTTGAAAAAGGTTCCAAAAAGGGCAACAAAAATGATTAGAGGCATGGAATGGCTGCTGTATGAGGAGAGATTAGTAAGACTGGGACTTTTCAGTTTGGAAAAGAGATGACTAAGTGGGGATATGATAGAGTCTGTAAAATCATGACTGGTGTGGAGATAGTGAATAAGGAACTGTTATTTACTCCTTCTTATAACACACGAACTAGGGGGCCGCCAAATGAAATTAACAGGCAGCAGGTTTGAAACAAACAAAAGGAAGTATTTTTTCACACAACACACAGTCAACCTGTGGAACTCCTTGCCAGAGGATGTTGTGAAGGCCCAGACTATAACAGGGTTCAAAAAAAGAACTAGATAAATTCATGGAGGATAGCTCCATCAATGTCTATTAGCTAGGATGGGCAGGGATGGTGTCCCTAGTCTCTGTTTGCCAGAAGCTGGGAATGGATGACAGGGGATGGATCACTTGATGGTTATGTGTTCTGATCATTCCCTCTGGGGTACCTGGCATTGGCCACTGTCAGAAGACAGGATCCTGGGCCAGATGGACCTTTGGGCTGACCCAGTCTGGCCGTTCTTCTGTTCACATCTTGTTGGCCTTGGGTTTGTGATGGATTGGCAGAGGTAGAGACCGGAGGGTGGGCTCTGGGACAGTGGTTGGGAGCCAAGTTTTGTAGGCAGCCCCCTTCCCTTCCAGGCATTGTGGGCGCTTAGGGATTGGCAGTGACAGACGTGCCAGCAGGGAAAAGAGGCAAAACAAACACTCGGCCATAATGACTCTGCGCTGGGAAATCAGCTTCCAGTGGGTGATCCAGAGGCAATAAATATGTCTAAACAAAGGCTGCCTGCTGCACCTACTGGCACCAGGGAAACTCAATTACAGCGGGGGTCGTAATATCATTTTGTCATACTCGAGCATGACAGGCACGTGGGTCATGATGGAATGCAGCATAAATTGTGCACGTCAGACGAGCACATTGGAAATGAACTAACCAAGTGAGGTGAACTTTAAGGGTAAATACTGTAAGTGGATTCCTTCTACCACTCAGCCAGCCTGCAACATCTTTGAGCTGGGATTAGAAATGGGGTCATGCCTGCCGGGTCCTCAGGCCCGAAGCTGACCTGCTTTTGACACCGATGCGGCTTTTCTTTGAGGTTACTTTGCGGGAGGCCCTGACTTTGCTTCGTAAGATTCTGCTTCCAGATCTTCCGTGCACTCCCAAGGTCACGCACTCCCCTCCCCCATATTTCTGAATGACACCGCTGCCTTTGGGCAATAAAAAGAAGATGAGGTTGATAAATGTTTCTAGAATAAGGGATTTCAGTCGTAAATTGCACAATTCACTTTACAAGACTGAGAGAAGCTCATTGCGTTTTTATTGCAATGTGCTGCCTCATTTGCCTGGTTTTTATTCCCATCCTGGGTGAGTCGGTTACAGCTCTTCCCTCCCTGCTGTAATTCCAACTTTGGCAAGACCGTTTGGCTGCACAGGACTTCCACTTGTTAAGTCTCAGCTCGCCAACACAGCGATAGCTAGCTGCTTCACCCCGGGTGTGGTCCAGGGGCCGGGACCGGTGGACCCTCCTGTTCTGAAGTGTAGGCAGGTGTAGTTATTGAACCTGTTAAGTGCTTGGCCGCATGGATACCCTGTGGCACCGCGGCTAGGCAGGAAAACATCCAGAGAGCGTATAGCTCCGTCAGTGACTAGCTGTAACACAGGAGCGGGAAGCTGGTGGCATGAGTGTGGGGTAACTCCTAGGCAGGTACAGACGGTAGTGAGCAGGACTGGCGCTAGTGTTGTTAGTGCCCTAGGCGCACGGCCATTTTGCCGCCCCACGCGGCGCTCCCGTGGCTCCCGTGGAGCTGCTGCAGACATTCCTGCGGAGAGGGTCCGCTGGTCTGTGGCTCTGGTGGAGCTGCCGCAGCCGTGCCTGCGGGAGGTCCACTGGAGCCGCGGGAGCAGCAGACCATCCGCAGGAATGCCTGCGGCAGCTCCACTGGAGCCGCGAGACCAGGGGACCCTCCGCAGGCATGACTGTGGCAGCTCCACTGGAGCCACCTGCCGCCCCCCGCCGGCAAAATGCCACCCCCCCAATAATCCTGGTGCCCTAGGCGATTGCCTAGGCCACCTAAATGGAAGCGCCGGCCCTGGTAGTGAGGTGCCCAACATGCTGGCCCTGCATTGTTTAATGACTCTGTTTGAAATATTGCTACCAGGAGCAAGCATGATCGCTGTATGTTCAAAGCCCCAGCCCGTGCCTGGCAGTGCCTGATTCTAAACCAAAGGGGTGGGGGAGGGCTGTGTGATGAATAGCTGCTTCCCACCCAGCCCGGGAGCTGGAGCAGTTCCATCTAACAGGTGTGCTAATGTCCTTGAAACACCCAGGCCGTCTTTGCGACGGCCGCATCCAGGAAAATGGCACTGGCAGCCAAGAGGGTAAGCCAGGCCACCTAGAAAAGCTGCACACTTCTCACAGGAGTAACAGGCCCAATGGTCACGCACTGGCAAAGCCTCAGCCCCACCCTTTGAGCCACTGACCCCCCGCCAGCCCCAAGCTACGCTCCACAGCTGCCCTGTGTGGGTCAAAACTCACCCCGCCTTCAACTAACAAGAACAAGAAGACATGATGGCCAGTCTTGGCGTCTCCTAGGGCTCCTCATCCTGGCTGCTCAGCCTGCCCCTGGGCTCCTCTCTGCCTCAGCCCCCGCAATCCCTCATGCCAGGCAGCCTTGTTCCAAAGCTTGCTCATGCTCTTCTACGTCCTCGGCTGCAGGGGCCTTCCTCCGGGCCTGATAGTGCAGGCTGGTGTTGCAGTGAAACCTGGATGTAAGTCCCGTCTCCAGGGCTAGACCCTCTCCTGGCCTGGGCCCATGTAGGGTTTGTCTTCGTGCTGCAGTGAGGTTGAAGGGTGTGCTTTTCAGAGGGGCTGTGGGGGGCTCAGTGCCTCTGAAACGCATGGTCTGAGATGACTTGCCTGAGGGCACAAAGTGTGTGAGTGGCAGGGTCAAAGCCGCCATCCAGGAGGCCTGAGCCCCATGCCCCTGCTCTTGCACTGACCCCATAAGCCTGGAGCAGCATTCCCCGAAAGCAGGCCCATTTCACGAGGCAGGCTTGGCCTTTCCCAGCCTCTCCCCAGCTGCTGGGTTCCTGCCCAGACGTTTCATTGAGCCCCACGCCATCCAAGAGAAACGGGTGCCACTTACCCTAATTGTATTTGAATTTTGAATGATGAAGTGACAGCCTCACCTGTTAATTATCTGCCTTTAAAAATATAATTCTTATTTAAAGAAAACAAGCTGTCTATAAATCCTCATTTAAGCCAGGAAGATTTACCGCTCGGAGAAGGAAAATCCAATAGGCTGCTCGCGCTAATGAAAGTCTCCTGAGGTCACCCCGCTCTCTGAGGTGTAATTATCTTCTCAAGCCCCATGTTTATACTGCGGAGGCCACTAAGCCACAGGGGAAGGCAGCACCCATCCTCTCCCGGCTCCCTCGATAGCTTTCTAAGCTTACCTTTAATGCCAGCGTCCCCCTGCGGGGCTCTGCCTCCTGGGATGTTGGCGTGTGCCCTGGACCTAGAGGATGATGGTGTTATGGCTCTTGAGACCAGCAAAGGGGCTGACAATGAGAGAGAGGTGTCTACTCCGAAATCTACGTGAGCAGCCCTGCTAGGTCAGCCCCGTCCATTCCCTGGGGGCTGTGTTCTCCTGACAGGAATCCCCCACCCCTCCTGGAGAGGCTGAGCTGGTTCCAGAAAGCACTGGCAGAAATGCTGGGGGATCCGGCTGCATGGCCCAGGCCCCAGGCACGCTGACTTCCACTGGGCCAGGGACTCACTAACAAGGCAGCTGCTTGGTCCCTGTCTCTGACCCCTGCTAGAATCTTGCTTTTCTCTTGCGTGTGGAGAGCTGCTTTCTGGGCTGGGGCCAAGGCCTGGCACGGGGCACGGTTTAGAGAGCCATGCTACATCACTGAGCTCACCAGAAAGCTTCCTGGCCACAACGGGGACAGGATGTCACTTCAACAGGGCCAGGAACGGCACTTGCCTTCAGCTGCGGGCTGCTCCGGGGGCCATTCAAATCAGCTGCCAGCCTCATCTAGCTCCAGCCATGGACCCTCATGTGTTGGTGCCCATGTCACAGCCCTAAGTGCCCTCACGCAGGACTGGGACAGCCTAGCCAGGCAACAGGGCGTGGGGACTCCTGAATACCTGGGGCCTGTCACAATAAGTCACTTGCTGCCAGCACTGGTGCTCTGACACACTGCATGACACCCAGACAACAGAGACTGAATCTCACCTCTCGTGCCATACAGCCAGGGTGCCACAGGGCCAGCTCGCTTCAGGCTGGAAATGGCCCGGGAGAGATCCAATTTCCCTCCCCACCACCCGCAAACCCGAGCTGCTGGCTCTGAATGGCAATTCAAGTCTCGGAGGAGACGCCAGCACTGAGCCTGCAGACGCTGGTACTCAGGCAGTGTCAGTCATCGTTACTAGAAACGCGAAAGTCAGTTCATTCAAACCCGGCACTCGTGGCATTGTCTAGCAGAAAGCAATGGAGTACAAAGAGCAGAGCTGTCAGCTGCCTTCAAACAGTCCAGCCCTTTACTTCCCAAATGCCAAGCTGGCGGCTGAAGCTGCCATGAAACCCTCAGTGCCTCTGTGGAAAATGGCTGCAGCTTTTCAGCGCCAGGTGGAGTCTCCCCCGCTGTGGGAGGGTGTGCGATACAGCAAGAGTCCAGAGGAGCAGCAATGATAAAACAATACAAACCTGACGCCTGAGGAAAAGTTAAAAATACTGGGCTGTTTAGTCTTGAGAAAAGCAGGGGGGAAGGGGACCCCTGAGAACAGTCTTCACATATGTCAAGGACTGGTATACAGAGGAGGGAGATCAATTCTTCTCCCTGGCCACTGAAGATAGGACAAGAAGTGATGGGCTTAATCTACAGCAAGAACGATTTAGGTCAGATATTAGGAAAAACTTTCTAACTCTCAAGGTAGTCAAGCACCAGAACAGGCTTCCGAGGGAGGTTGTGGGATCCCCGTCACGGGAGGTTTTTAAGATCAGGTTGGCTAAACCTGTCGGGGCTGGGCTAGGTTGACTCGGTCCTGCCTCAGGCTGGGCAGCTGGATTTGCTGACCCCTCAAGGGCCTTTCCAGCTGACGCGTCTATAACTCTCTGCGTGGCAAGTCTGCAGCTGCTGGCTGGCAGTGCCCCTATTGTGCCAAGCCCCTCTCCTCATGGGGAGGGGCCTGGCAGTGAGGTGAACATGCTGCTCAACTTCTACCTGGGACAGGCAGGGGGGCAGAGAGGGGCAGCTTGAATGAGCTAGTTCTAGCGTGTCCCATGCCCGAAGAAAGGCCTGGCACCCCCCCCCCCGGGCTGGGCGCTGCACAGTGACTGACAGACTTGGCTCGTCTCCCAGCAGGGCACAACAAGGGAGTGTACCGAGCGCTAGGCAGCTGAGGCTAAGGGTGAGCAATCACATGGACAGTCAGGTAGCTAGGCCTGTGTCCCCCACGCCCTTCGGGCACAAAGCTGTGTCCTCAAAGCACGTAAGACACAGTTCCGTTTCTGCACCCGCTGGTGCTCCCCACCTGCTTCTGTTGGTGTAAGGCACCCGTCAGCTTTCCCTTGCCGTGGGGGGCATTTCGTAATGCCAAGGCATGGCTGACAGGAAATGTCCTACCCCCCAGCCCTGAGTTTGAAGTACAAGTGGAAGGAATTAGACTTTCTGGGCTGTCTTGTCTGACGTGCTGGCTTTTGTTTTTTGACTTCACTAAAATCTTAACTGAACAATTACCTCTTATGGCTATGAACGGTGCATTATTGCTGATCCCCTTAGTATTAGCTGTTATTGTTTGAAGATGAATAGCGGGAGATTTTTTTTTTTTAATTAAAAGCAATTTCAAACTCGAAACTGCTAATTGCCCCCCCCCCACCTAAAACAATGTTTTCTGGCTTCAGAACATGTGATTACCCCTCCCCCCCACCAACCAACTCATTTTGTGTGTGTTAAACTCGACTAAGTTGCACAGACATCAGTTGCTCTTGGTTTAGCAGGCTGAGTGATCTCTGGCTTGTACTTTTTCTGCTCTCAGCAATTACCCCAATAGCCGGAGAGTTTGGCATAGTCTCCATAAAGCCCCTGTGTTTACTGGAGCCCAGGCCTAGAACGAAGGTGTTAAGAGGGCTGACAGGTAGGACTGGCAGGTGCAAGAGGTGAAGGAAGGCACAGTTTAAAGAAAGGGGGTTGGGTGGGCTGGGAATGCTGTGCAAAGTACTGGAGAGGAAATAGCATAAAGGCAGGGGAGGCTGATTACGGGCTGATCAAAGACATGGTATACAAAGCCAGGGCCCTCAGTTGAAAGGAGGATGTGCGTAGATTAAAGGAAAACTTGCTCCTGATGAAAGCAGCCAGCCAGTGCGGCAGCGGGGTCTTGGCGATGGGGGTGCCCCCAAGGAGGGGCACTAATCGCCCAGAGCAGCAGATGAACTGGGGCAAAGGGTGGTGGACTGGGTTCAGGGTCCAATGCAGCTGGCTGCTGAAAGTGGCTGAGGGGGAGCAGTTCTGGGAGGGATGGGGGGAGACATGGAAGCAGAGGCAGCAGTGACTTGCAATATCATCATTATAAAAGTAAATCATAGTGACTGAAAACGAGGGGCGTGTGGTTGGCTTGGGCCAGCCAAGCGCTCGGGGGGGGGGGGCGCACGGTGTGCTCCAGGGAGGGCTGGGAGGGAGCTGGCCTGCTGTGTCATTGGATCTCATGCACACAGGAGGGACGACAACCCAGCAGAGGTGGCAGGCAGAAGGGTTAGCTAAGGAAGCAGCACAGCTAGCCAGGGAAATGGGAGGCTGGATGTGGAGCAGAGCTTCTGGGGCCCAGATGCCCACCGGTGTCAGTGCCCAGGCTCCACCCTGGCCTTTGCACAGTGCATTGCCTGGGGGCCAAAAGTTGTAGCCAAGCTACTGTAGGCGATGCAGGACCCCCCCCCCCCCGGCTTTCTGAGGGCAGAGAGAGTGCCTGGGTCTGTTCCACCAAACACGCTGGTCTGGAGCAGGGCTGACTCCCGCTTTTTTGCCTCCCCAAGCAGCGAAGCAGGAAAAAAAAAAAAGTTAAAGCCATGATCAGCGGCACTTCGATGGCTGGTCTACTGCGCCACTTCAGTCTTCGGCGGCAATTTGGCGGCAGGTCCTTCCCTCTGAGAGGGACTGAGAGACCCACCGCCAAAGACCCGGATATGCTGCCCCTTTCCATTGGCCGCCCCAAGCACCTGCTTCCTTTGCTGGTGCCTGGAGCCTGCCCTGGTCTGAGGGGAGAGATAGGGTGACCAGTGTCCTGATTTTAAAGGGAGCGTCCCGATTTTGGGGTCTTTTTCTCATATAGGTTCCTATTATCCCCCACTCCTGTCCTGATTTTTAACATTTGCTGTCTGGTCACCCTAGGGAGAGCTTCCCCCCGCCCTCCTCTCGCCGATGCTCTTGTTTCATGCTTGCACCTCAGAGAGGGGCCGCAGGGGATGCAGTACTCCTGGCAGGCGAAATGGGGCAGCCCAACTGATTATTGCTGCTACCACCTACTGGCCTCATTAGCCCAGCTGGAATAATGCCGGGTTGCCTGGTCCCCAGCAGCGTGCCAGCTGGCCCTTCTGTGTGGCTTTTCCAGTGGTTAAATTAGCTCAGAGAAGGCCTGAAGTTAGCATCCCTGCTACTTCTCAGTCGAACTGCCAGGGCCCTGGAGGCTCCCACCCTGTGGTGCTGAACACGCAGGCAGCTATAAGGCCTGACCCCACGAGAGTCCAGTGCCGCTGCTTGTCGTGCCTGCTGTCGTAAACACTCGCAAGGCAAGTGCAAGGGACCCGTGACCGGGAAGAAGGAACTGCTGCCCTAGATGACCCCAGCACTTCCCTGGCCCTTGAGGGTCACCCCCAAAGATGGTGTCTACCCTTGGTGCTCGGGGTGGGAGTCCCCCACTTGCAGAGACATACATGCGCTAGCTCGCAGCAAGCCAGCATACTAACACTACTAACGGAGCTGCAGGAGCAGGGCAGTGGTGAGTGGCAGCCACCCCAAACTCAGCCAGGGCCCGTGGGGCCATCCTGGGGGTGGCCACATGGTGCAGTGGCTCACTGCTGTGGCTACGCTCCTCGGTTTAGTGCACAAGCTTGACAAGAGCTAGCATGAGTCCGTCTGTGCGTTCTCCCAGCTCCAAGTGTAGATGTAGCCAAAGTCAGAGGTGAGAGAGACACGGGTGTTAACTAAAGGTGGTGTCAGCATTCAGAAATACTAAGTAGCAGTGCTGAAGCGCTGCCAGGGCCCCCAGCTCCAGTGCTGCAGCACCCTGGTACTTAGTGGGGACGTGCGCTTGGGGCACGGATAACGTGCTGGGTGCCAACGGAATGGGGGCAGAGTGAACCAGGGTGGGCCGAGGGTTCGGCGCTGCACTCATCAGGCTCCACTGGAAGTCCCTCATTGGTCATCTTGGAGCTTGGCCCATCGAGGACCTGTCCTGCCTGGATTGAACCCACATTACAGATGAAATAAATGCCTGCATCTTGCACAGGAAAAAGAAATCACCATGAGAGACTCTGAACTGAGCTCATAGCCCCAGTGAGTGCCCAGGTCCTGTGAAACCAGGCCCCTTTGTCCACATTACACAGGCCTGCTGGTTCCCTGCACTCATAGTGCCTTTTCTTGGGTTCCCACTGGAGCTGCCTGCAAAACGTCAGCCCTCAGACAGGTTCTTTGGCACCCGAACGTCTCGGAGGTGTGAACCTGTCCCCTGAATTGACTGTGACCCTGGCAGTACCTGATAGCAAAGGTTGCCATTCACCAGCGCTCGGGAAGGAGAAAACCCAAGTCGCTAAGCAAATTAGATTGCAAAAAAGGGGACACTTCATCTTCAAACTTGATTACTAGCCCCTAGCATTAACTGCGCTGGCTCTGTTTAAATGTGATTTACACATCGCTCTCATAGTGTGGTGTAAGTATTTCCCCAGGGCAAGGGAATGAATAAGTTTCATTATCACTACTTAGGAAAGGCTGATGGTTTCAGCTCTGAGCTCAGGCTGCATAATCAAATGAGGAGCTGCACCGGCTGCAGATTTCAGGCAAGATAATATTTGAAAATGATCAACTTTGTTTTCGAGTCAGGTTCCCACCCTACCATGGAGGACACGTGCCAGGCCCCTTGCTAGCAAGCACCCTGTGCATGAGGCAGACGCAGCCCTGCCCTAGAGCCGTGCACATGCAAAAGGACCTTTCAGGGCCACGCTGAGAATACCCCCTGCCACGGCAAAGCTGATGCTCTGATCCTGCAGCTCCTCCTTGCCCGGATGCTCATCGCTGCTCGGGCTGTCAGCATTTCGGGTGCCTCTGGCTACGACTCAGGAGATGGGATTTTCCAGCTCAATTGAAAATCCAAACCAATTTTTCCCAATGAAGATTTCAATGTCCCAAAGCTGAGGGACCAGATGTGAGTGGTTTTTTAAATGATTTAGGATGCATTAGGAGCAGATGTTACCTTCTCCCATGCCCCTGCAACATATACACACCTGAACTAGCTACAGTAGAGAGACAGGCACCTTGGGAAATGCAGACTCTACCCATAAACACGGGGGCAGAAGGGTCAGGCAGACCCCTGCTATGGGCCAGCCAAGTCCATGGCTGGCTACTGCCTGCACTAAGGTATCTAATACACCTGCATGCTCTTCACATGGGTACTGAGGCTCAGGTCCAGATTCTGAGGAAGCTGGGGGTCTCCCAAGGTCTCTCTCTCCAGACACCATTTCCCCAAACTGTCTGCACGGGACTGACTGAGGAGTGTGTTGGTTCAGGAACTGGGTGCAGCTGTTTTAGGGAGGGCTCCTGGCTTGCTGGAGACAAGGGGGAGAGTTACGAAGCCGACAGGCTGTACGCCCCTGAAGGTCCTGGCAAGCTTGGGCAGTGAAGGAGGAGTTCCTCTGGAGTAGTAGTTGCTCAGGACAACAGGCCAGGTAGCAGCACAGTAACGATGCATGCAGCTACCGCATCAGGACATGAAATGTATTTCAGCCTGTAGTCAATAGTCTGTAAATTATTCCTGAACCTTGCATTAGCCACAAATGGGATGCTGCAGGAACACCGACTGGGTAATAAACACATATTGATGTATTTTAAGGTCAATTTCAAAGCAAATTGACCTCTGAGGTCCCCATTAACTGAAACAAAGGGAGGATTGAAAAAGCAGTCGATAAATGCATGGCAAAGGGCTCATGCTACACACCCAAAGACCAGCAAGCATATAAGGACCAGTCGCAGATCACAGCATATTCCCACTGTGTGGAGCTGGGTTTATAGTTCTGCCTTGGAGTCCTGGGGGGTGGGGGTGGGGGAGAGAAAAAGCATCCAGGCAGCCCCCTTAATGAGACCCCTCAGCCCAAGGCATCTCTGTGAAGATCTGATGCAACCCTTGAGCATTTCACCAGGCCCCTGCCCCACTGCAGCAAGGCCCTTCCAAACTCATTTAAGAGCTTCCCTTCCTAGGAAGCTGATACCACGATGACAAACCTGCCAGCATGCAACAAAGAGAAGAGAAAAGCACTTGTCATCAGGAATGCAGAGTGCGGAAGCAAATTTATTTTTAGATAAATTTAAAGCTTAATTTGTGAAGCTAATATCAATCAAAATGAGAGATGGGGTTTTTTTTAAGTCCTTTTGTAGCAGTGCAATTTATATCGCCTGTCTCCTCACTCTCAAGGAGTCCACACAGACTCAAAGTTTAATATCAGCTTCATCGGCTCCTTCCTTAAAATTATTATTATTATTATTTTAATGGAAAGATATTTGCAGACCAGAAATGTCATTATTTTCCCATTGACACGTTATTAAACTGCTCGTAGTGCACGTCCTTGCCTCGCAGAGAGCCTGCTAGCACATTGCTAGAAGAGCATGATGCAGACCCCAGGATGGCATTGCTCCTTAATTGCATCAGCTGATTGTCAGAAACAGGCTGTACCCCTGGAGTGGGGATCTCACCTGCTAAGCAGGGTTGGGGCAGTTCAGTGCTTGGAGGGGAGGCCTCCAAAGAAACCCAGGTGTGGCAATGCAGTACAGGGATCCCTTTTCTGTGTAGGGTAAAGGAGTGCTGTGCTCATGGCAGTTCCCCCTTTAGGGTGAGATGTGACACTTGGAGAAGGGAATGCCTGCAAGTGATTAGAAAACCAAGAGTGGGTTAGTTCTGTTGCCACTGTCATTCCACATGGAGCCCTCGGATTTTGCAGCTCTCAGAATCTACCATACTCCAGTTTCAACATAGTATCAAATCCATAGCCACCTCCTCTTCTAAGCTGTCACAGATCCTTAGATGTGAGTTGTCAGAAAGCTGCTGCCTTCCATGCCCGGGGTGGCTGCCTTTCAGTGATGGGTAATGTGACATTTACAAAGTGCTTTGAGCTCTTCCTGGAAGAAGGATCAGGTCAAAGAGATTAATGAGCCCATAGGAAGCCTGAAGATCACTTAACACTACTCCTAGCAACTGCTTCTCATAAGAATTCAGACACATACGCTGAGTTAAAGTGACAAAGAGTTCTGTGGCACCTTATAGACTAACAAACGTATTGGAGCATGCGCTTTCATGGGTGAATACCCACTTCGTCGGATGCATCCTTTTGCAGCAGTGCAATTTATATCTGACGAAGTGGGTATTCACCCACAAAAGCTCATGCTCCAAAATGTTTGAGTCTATAAGGTGCTACAGGACTCTTTGCCGCTTTTACAGATCCAGATTAACACGGCTACCCCTCTGATACTTGAGACCACGAGTTGTTACTGATGGTCACAAAAGTGCCATCTGGTGATGACTGGGATTTATGAGTCAGTACAGGGACTCCATGCACACATGGACACACTGCCCTGGGTCCCGGAACATGTCTGCACTGGGCTCTCTGAAGAGTGTTTCTTTTTGTATTGCCAGCTGCTGTTTCCTAGCTGAGCTGTCTGTATTCATTGTGAGTATCGACTTACTTACCTGATTTGGTGCAGTCTGATTCTCAGATATCCGCCAGAGCTTGTGTTAAATGAATACTTGATAGAGGCAGGCACCTGTTAAAGAGGAACACGGCCATTGTGCATTAAACATTTGAAATCTTCCCATGTACAGTGAAATCTGCCAAGACGGATATATCTGAGGGGAGAATTAAACTGCTAAATAATAAAAACCCAGTGCACCTCATAATGAAATGTAATGACTTCTAGACCTGCAAGATGAATCACGCTGCTCCTTAGAGCTGCTAGCCCCTGATTTATAGCACAGTGGTAAATATGGTAGAGGCCTCTTCACTGAATTCCTTTTACCAAGGGAAACTGGTACCAAAGTAAAGTTCCTGCTGTGCCCACCCTTCCCACGGAGTCCCTGCAGCATGGAGACTTTTATTACACTGAACCCCAGCCCGTAATGTGCTGTGACATTGTACACCTCCATGCAAAACAGCATCCTCCATGCGGCGTGACCTCGTACATATTGTTCATGTGAGGTCACGCTGTGTGGAGGATGCCAGTGTGTTCTACAAAACTGCCGTCCTCCACGTGCATTTGGGGACTGGATGGAATGGTCCCAGGGGCATAGCCGGCCCTGGAGCATGCAATGCATGCCTCACATATGCAGACGGCATGCTGCTGATCCCGGCCCCACAAGTCCCAGCCCCCATCCTCCCTGGGAAACAAGGCAAAGAATCCATTCTCCCCACTTTATGGCCTTTCCCAATGGGAGACTCTCTCCTGCTCCCAGAGGGCCAGTCCCACCAGCAGCTGGCTGGGAGTTTTACTGGCCTGGAGGAGTGCAGCCACTGACGTACCTGGGTCCTGCCCCACTGGAGGAGGGAGTTAGTCTGGGGCAGGAGAGAAGTTACGTTGCCAGCTGGGGTTGGAAATGCTGACCCTACTGTGACGTGCAGGGTTCATGAGCAGGCCAGCAAGCCCCTGATGCATCACACCACTTTGCTAGGATTAGGGTTCAGAGCAGATGCCTTTGCTGGGAGAGGAGGTCAGTGCCCCACTGAGCCCTTTGAAACCTCTCCCTTCCTGGCTAGCACCCCATTGAGCATGCCCACGTTCCAGTCTAGCCACGTGCTGCTCTCCTGGAGAGGGTGCTCGGTGCGTCTGCATTAAAGGAACTCTACAGCTGGGTGTCATGTGTGCTGCCAGGGGCTGCCCTGCCAGCCTTTCACCACCTCTCCCAGGGGAATGGAGCCACTGAAGGGGAGGGAGAGCAGGGCAGATCCCCGGGGGAGGCCGAAGGCAAGGGGCCTGACTAGGGGAATAGGGTGTCCTGCTCCGTAGATTCTTGTCTGTCTCATCTGTCCTGTCAGACCCACTGGGAGCAGATTCTCTGGGGGCTGTAGGAGTCCCACGTGCAGCTGGCAGCAGGGGTTCCCCTGGGAGGAGAGGACAGCCGGCTTCTGCTGCTTCTGACAGGTAACAAGCAGCAGTTTGGATCCATCAAGCAAAGTGGAGAAAAGTCCACAAAGGTGTCATGGTGCCAGCGACCTAGTGCCTGAAGAGTTGGGGCTTGGTCCTGCGCCCAGTGAAACCAAATGGGAGCAGATCTGGGCAGGGGCGCGGGATGAAGCAGATACAGGAAATGTGGAGCCAGAAGTTAATAAGCCTAAATTGGCATGTTGGATATTTGGCCTAATTGGTGGACAAAATAACAAGGGGATGGGCTATTCCCGCACCCCGCACCCCACCACACACCCCCTTTTGGACCCTTAGAAGTGAGATGTGAGTAACGCAGCCAGAGGTCCAGGCTCTGTTACAGGAGTGGGCGGGTGAGGTTCAGGGGGCTGCAATGTGCCGGAGCTCAGACTAGAGGATCACGCCGGCCTTTCTGGCCTTAATGTCTGTGAGATTTTTGTGGGGAATATAAGAACAGAGGGAAAGAACAGATGCAGGCGTCTGCCACTCCCACAGGCTCCTGGGACCCCAGGCCTCAGAGGGGTCCTGACCAGAACGGGCCAGAGAGACGGACTCAGATCATCACCAGCCCTACCAGCTCCAGCTGAATCCCAGACACCAGCAGGGATGACAGTTATTGCTAGATTGTCAGACAACAAGAGATTTTTTTCCTACTAAAAACTGCCTCCAGCTAAAGGGACAGGGACCAAGGGATGCGGTTTGAATGAAAGCCATATTTAATACCGTACATTTCAAATGCTTTCACTGTTTCCTCTTCTTTTCGGTCTTTAATAAAACGTTAAAAGGGCTTTTAATGGGGTGTCTGCCCTGGTACAAAGCAGGCTGTGGTCTCTGCAAGCCACACCCTAGGCCTCGTGTACCACTGTTTAACAATGGACAGTAACAGGGCTCTGTTAATGCCTTTCGCCCCTCTACTCCATCCCAATTATGGCCACGTCCCTGGCTGTACTTTGACTCCTCTTGGACTTGACAAGGAGTCCGCTTCAATGCTGGTTTACACAGACAGAACCACGTCAGAGCTCAGGACCCCGGCAGCACAGGCGCTGCCAAGATGGAGACTGAAAAACTGGCCTATTCCGGACACACAGCTTTGTTTGTGGAGATTGACACCTACAGGGGACACCAAGACTGGTACGAGGAAGCTCAGCTGGCTGAAAGGGGCAGAAAGTCACTAGCCAGCCCATGGGTGCCCCAGTGGGATGACTTGGTTAGCTCCCAGAGCCCCTGCTCTGTCCCATGTTTGCAAGACCTTCTTAGAAGACCAAACTCCACATGACCCCCTTGACTCCCCGAATGGCAAAGACCGATTCCTTTTCTCCAGGGTCCTCATAACAGAGCGGCTGAGCCAGCAGCCTCTGCCTGCTGAAATGCCCGCGCCAGTCACCAAGAGCTAGTCGTAGGGCATGACAGAAAGCACGAGCCCCCAGGACTCCCTGGGCATCAGCCCAATTCTCTGGCAGTCGGATGAGCAACTGAGCACCTGCACAGGCCACGTGGGCAGCGCTGCTCCATACTGTGGTCTGTTGTGCAGCACTGGCCGCTTGTGTTCTGGCCATACGAGGGCCTTCCCAGGGCCCCCTGCACACAGTGCTGAGAGATGCTGGGTAATCACACGTATTGCCTAGAAAGTCAAGGCTCCCAGCACTGAGCTGCTGCCTGTGCACTGAGTCATAGCCATGAAGGGGGCAGAGTTAAGGGTCCCCAGGCTACTTCACACTTGGTATGTGCCAAGTTGAGAGGCTGTGTGTGTGTGTGTGTAGGGGGGGAGTTAATGGACAATACACACACACTTGGATTTTATCTTACTCCCCCCTCACTCTCTCTCTCTCACACACACACACGATCTGTTTAAAACCCACACTATAGATACACAAATCCCCGTAATGTCCCGGCTGGAACACAGTTTGGAGCTGCTTCCCGCACCCCCTCCGGCTGCTGGACCCATCTCCTCATCTGAAGCAAACCAGAGTGGCAGCCCAGGGAGGCCCAGGCTGAGCCCGACTGGCGGTGGGAATGGTTTCTGGGCCAGGGAAAGCCCTTTCTAAGTCTCGGTAAACTCCTGGGCACTTGGCTTGGGCAGTCAGAGCCTGACATCTTTGCCCTGATGTTAATATTGACACCCAGCCCTCCCAATGGGCACAAGTGCTGGCACAAGCCAAAAGGTTTCGGTTTCTCTCTGCAGCCGGAGCTGGGTTTCAGGGTATTACAGTGTGCAGGGCTCCTGCCCTTCTGTCTCCACCTCCTCGGGGAGCTAAGCCGCTTTTCTGGGCTCAAGCAAAGCTGGTAATCCCTGTGTGTTAGCTGGAGTGGACACCTTGCCTCCCGTCAGCTATCCCCAGGCAGTAATGTAGGACAGCGGCTGCGCTGGGGTCCATTGGAGTCAGCACGGGCTGCCTGGTTTTAGCCCTCCTGCTACTAACCCCTCGAAGGCCACTAATCAGATTTCCGGGCATGGAAGGAAGCCAAGCAGTGGGTCGAGTGCCCTGTGGCTTATGGCCCAGCTCCCTGTACTTGAAGTCGAGCTGCACAGTTAGAGTGTGGCCAGGCAGTGCTCAGCTCCATGGAAATCAGTCACCCGGGCGAAGGCTGGGAACCAATGACAGCGGTGGGTGCATAGGCCACTCGATCCTCAATTCCGTCAGCCAGGCAGTTCCTGTTTCAGTCTGAACGGGTGAAATAGGAACACCCAAGCCCCACTCCCCAGCTGCTCCACGATACTGGCACTAGGGTAGGCCCCCCTAAAAGCAAATCAATCCATGTAGGTATATAACCCACCTACCCACACAACATGACCCCCGTGAGACGCCACTGGCCCCACTCTAGTGCTGAGATGCCACATTTACTTCCCCTTCTAGGAGGGGTGAAAATTGTAGCATCTCAGGCACCAGTGTCCAGAGAGCAGTTTTTTCATAGATTCATAAGGTTGGAAGGGACCTCAAGAGATCATCTAGTCCAATGAACATCTTTCTGCTCACTTACCCACCCAGCTCCATGGCAGCCAGGTGCTTGGTGGCCTCCTGGGGAGGAGAAGAGGACAACAGACAGCTTTTTGTCTCCACATTACTAATCCAGCCAGAGACAACAACAACCCAAAGTCATGCCGATCCCTTGTGAAAGGAGTTGGAAGCAGGCGTCTGTGTCTGAAAGGCCCAGTGCCCCTAGTGTGTTCCCTTGCCAGCAGGCCCTGCAGCAGAAAGGTCAAGGAGAGGATGGGATTGGAGAAGGGTGAACTCGTATCTTCAGGGGACATTCCTTCAGAGTTTACATGGCTCCTCTCCATCCTGTGGATGAGCAGAGCAGTCCAGCACCCAGAACTTGGCATAAGCCCTCAGTTCCCTGAAGGAAATATTTGCAAAGGGGCAGCAGAGACTTGAAAGGTTCTTAGTGGGGACGAGCAGAAAGCTCTGGGTTGGTGTGCAAAGCATCAAGAGATCCCTCAATCCCCTAAAGCCTGCAGCAACGGCATCTCCTGGCAGAGACCTTCCCCACCACAGTCACTTCCAAACAGGGCGAGGCTGAAAAACCCACACATCTTCAAGAGCTACTCGCATTTCTCTTCAGCCTTCTCTTCACCGCTGTTTCCCCTGAAGCTGGAGCTTTGTCCTCCCACTCCAGCTCTCCTTCTCCTCCTCTTCTTCCAGAAGCCAAACTCTGGGGCTGGCCAGGGGACACTACAGTCACCACCTGCCAGAGAAAGCTGCACAAATCTCATCCTCCCAAAAGGAAAAAGCAGCAGCTGCATCACCTGGGAGATTAAAGCTTACGACAGGCCCAGGATGCAAAGCTCGGGTCTGGGGTCAGAGCCAGGCTTTGGAGGATGGCTGGCTGCAGCAGCAGCAGCATTTAGACTCACATGAATCTGTATCGAGATAGAAACGAAGCTAGGGGGATGGAAAAGGGTTGGTTCACGCCTGCCTCTGCTGAAATTGGATGAAGCCCTAGAGGGGAGACTGGGGAAAATCCAGTACTGGCTGCTGGGGGACAGGGGAATGGGAGCTTTTTTACCCCTAAGCTCTAGGGGAGCTGCCATGCTCCGCTCCAGAGGTGGCTGCATTTCAGTGGTGGTTGCTCTATGGAAAGCACCCTGTAATCCTTTGGGATGAATGGTGCTATGCAGATGCAAGCTGGCAATATTAATTGTAATCATCCTCCAATCCTGGCCAAAGGGATTCCTCTCTGCAGAGAAGGGCTCACTGCAAAGTCTGCTCCAGCAGGGAGAAGGACCCCCTCAAGGAATGAAACGCCGTGACACAAGGATGTAGAATTTAAGGAATCTTTGGGGGAGGTGAAAGTCTGCAGTGAACGCAGCCTGTTCATACAGATAGATCTGCCTTGACGTGGTGCTTGCTGCAGTATGAGGGCTGGCTCAGGAGGATCTCAGATCATTCTTTTGACTGAAAGTCAATTTTTTTTTGTCTTTTCAACCCTCTCTGTGCACAGAGATTATGCAGGACAGCATCCGACAGAGCTGCTCGGGCCCTCTGCAGCACGGGGAGCCAGCCGCTCCACTAGGGACCTTACGCAGGGAGGGTCAATGGAAGGTAGGTTGCCAAGCAGAACAGCTTCCCCAGCACAGTTATACCACCCTTCTATCTCAAAGGTGGGGAAGTAGTTATCTCTTTTCATAGATGGGGAAACTGAGGCACAGAGAAGGTACCTGACTTGTTCGAGGCCACAGAGCCAGGAACAGAACCTAGTGTCAACAGGTTGCATTTAGCTAACGAGGTAGGGAGAACCCCAGGGCCTATCCACATCCTGCAGGCTGAACAAAGAACCCCTATTTCTGAGTCAGGAGGGACCCCGCAGAACCCAGGTCTTGACCCACTGTCTCATGCACTGGGTCATATGCTAGATTTACCTGCCTAGAGAACAAACAGGAGCCGGTGGGGGGCTGCAGATTGCCCTGTGGGGCGAGAGGTTCAGGGTTTGCTGAAAGTCAGTCGGCAGCCCTGGGCAAGGGCCACACACAGAGTTAACCCTTTGCTTGCTGGAACACAAAGCAGGGCCCCTAAGCACTGCAGCTGTGGCCAGTGCAGTCGAGCCTCGTTCTGACCCCCTTCCCTGCTGGGGTGTAAGCAGAGTGTAGCTTTCCCACTCGCTCCCCGCCTCTACCGTCACAAGACCAGACACGACAGGACAACGCTCACCCAGCACCTTGCCTTAGGAACACTGTTTGCAAGGTTTTCTGTGCTGAGTGGGCCACACCTGCCCTGTGCTTCCTGGCTAGCAGGAAATCACACGAGTGGGTGACGCTCCCTATGTGTGAGGGTGCAGTGCGGGTATCCCTCACTCCGGAACATGGCAGGGCAACCGGTCTCTGTCGTCCCATGTTGGGTCCCAGTTCCTAGAAGCTCTGTCCAGCAAGGCACTCTGAACCTCCACGCTGCGGCACCTAGCCACCAGCCGTACTGACATGTCTGCACTGCAAGGGCATTCACACAGCACCAACAGCTCACCAGTCCTGCTCCCAGATACATAGAGCTCTGGGGTGGATTTCCTGGGGCCTGGTCTCTCCAAAGTCCTGGTCAGGACACTTCGAGCTGCAATCAGTTTGGTACTGGGTGTCCAAAGTCAGCCCTGACAAAAGCAGGTGCGACTCCCAGGAAGTCAGCAGGCACAGCCCAGGCATACGGCAGAAGTTGTGGATAGTGCCACGCACGTGTGCTCGTTCACACGATAAAATGCCCTGACCTCAGTCTGTTTCTAGTGGAGATCAAACAGACGGAATATGGCCAGCCCCTTTGCATTTGATCCCTGTGGATCAAGAAGCAGATCTGTATACAGGCTGGTTATTAATGTTACAATCTTTGCATAATACTAAAAAAAATCCCTTCACAAGTACCATGAAAGTGTGCTAATTATCAGACCAGCTTTTGATCAGCAAGTTCCCTTCAAATAATTTACTGGCTCTTCTTCTTTCACTGCTTTTCCCTCCTTCCCACTCTCTCTGTCCCAAATGCCTATCAGAGAGCGCTCAGCATTAAAAAACCATAATCCTGAAAACAAAACTGCTCTAGAACGTGCCTGCCTAGCATGCTCCTATCTGGACCAGTCACCGAGGTCATGGACACTGGTAACATCTGAGAATGGGCAGGGAAAACCAGGGTGCGCTCAGAGCCAGTTTGTAGCAACAGCAGATAAAGCTTGGCCTGTATCGGACTCAAAGCAACTCCTGCCGCGCTGGGTCTGCCCTCTGAATGCAGAGCAGCTGGTGACCAGATCGGTATATGGTGCTGTGTTTCTGAGCAGACGCTGATCCTACTTCCTGTAACTGACACCCCTTCTGAGAGCACAGCCAGAGAGAGACCAAACAGGGCCTGTCTGCTGCTGAGCGGAGGAGATAAGGAGAGCGGGATGGGGCCTGCAGGGCTATTCAGAATGACAGAGCTCTCCAGTGAAGTGACAAGGGAAGCCAACCTTTGCTTTCCCCAGGATCTGCTCCAACAAGGGGCAGGAGCAGACTGCAGAGAGATTCTCTGTGCACATCTCCCCTGTCTGGCAGGCAGGATCCTGAACAGGTGGGGAGGCTGGAGGGCTAAGATCTGTCAACTCCTGTTGGGTTGCAGATTTCCTGGAGGAGCTGGAGAAATGGGAAATTGAAGAGCTGGAGTGGGTAGTGAGTGGGAGTGAGAGAGCAGCTCCAGGGGCTAACCTCATCCCTTCCCAGTGCGTGCAGTGCCAGGGCCCCCTGGGCTCAAACTCCTAGCCTGGGTCAGCGCTAGCCTTCGCCCTCTAAAATCTTCCAGCCTCGGTGCAACTCCACCTGGAGTAGCGACAGCAGACAGGTGGCCACTGGTGCCCTACCCGCTGCCCAGAGATGGTCTCCAGAAAACAGTTCTTCCTGGTGCTGTCCACACCAGCGCTCTCCCTGCTGCTACCACCAGTAGGGCTGCACCAGCAGCGGGAAGGGGTATGAGGGACAAGAGGCTGTTGAGACACCTCCTGGGATCCAGGGCCAGCAACATGCGCTGCCAACCTTTCCTTGCTGCTCTGCACTGGGCATGCTATCACTATGGATGGGCAGGGAATGCAGCTCCCTGCACAGTGTTCTAGCTGGGAGCTAGGAACCCCTGGGCTCTTCTGCTGGCTCTGACACTGACCCCTCATCTCCCTGCTGGCTGAATGAAAGACTCTAATGGGCGTCGTCATCTCGCTCTCACCTGCCTTGCGGCCTCATGTTCTCCCCTAGCGTGCAGGCTTCCAGCGTGAGCTCCAGAAGAACTCACAGAAGAGCACACAACCCTTCTCCTGCCCACTGGGCAGCTGAGCAGATTGTGAGAAGCCAGTGTGATTAGTTCAGGACAGAATAAAGCAAGCGGTTCTTTGGGAGCCTTCCATGCAGGCATCTCCGAGCTGGACGGAATTGCCTCAGCACAGTCTCTGAGACCAGCACCCGCTGTTAGCGCCAAACAGGAAGAGAGGTGGAGATTTACATCCCCGCAAACAAGAACAGATACTCCGTGGCCACAAGTGCAGTTTGATTTCATCGTCCTTCTGCCTTGTCAACTTGAAATATGCAAAGTATTTAGAAATGTCACGAAGCTGGAGCTGTCCGTCAGGTAATGACCAGGTGCCAGGCAACAGTGAACTAGCGAGGAAGGGAAGGTTTCTGTCTTGGCGAGACCAGCAGATTCTCCATTGCCGTGCACTTGGGTAGCCATTTGCATCTGCACAGGTGGAAGTGACAACACAGGCTACAAGGGCACAGATGCGTCAGTGATTGCAATTGCAACCTCTCCAGCTGGAAACATTAATCTCCACAGCGTAAGCTGAAGAGCAGGCTCTGTAACTAGAGCTTGCAATGGATCCAGACTAGCCTCTGTGGATTGGGTGGAAAGGGGGACACACATTGACCAGTGAGTCACACACAGCTGAGGATACAGGCTCAGAGCATGTGCACATGCATGTGCTCACATGCACTTGCATCAGACCCTGCTGGGAGAGAAAGCCTGCCCAAGAACCATCTAAAGGGACCTTGTTTTGAAGACTCCTGCATTCTTAAGTTGTCTCCTCCCCTGTGTTACTAACAACACCTTTTAGTCTAAAAACTGAACTGTGCTGAGACTGTGCAGCTATTTAACTTCAGCACATACAAAGCAGGGACTGGAAAATTGGGCTGGCCCAGAACAACACAGAATAACGGGCTCTCATCCCCAGTCAAAGGCTACACCACGCAATGGAGTTCCCCTGAGATCTGAACTGGGCCACTGGTGCTGCAGCCTGGAATACAGGTCTTCCCACGCACAGGGGATTTCCACTCTCAGAGGGAGGAAGCCTCATTCTCTTCATGTTTGGCCTTAGAGATCCACGATCAAATGAAAGCCTAATGAGAATTTCTCCGTAGCCAGAAAGGGCTTTAGCGCCCACGTACGCCAATAAATCACATTGCAATCGCTACGACCCGTCATTCATGCAAATCCTGCACACACCACTGAGATACTGCGCTCCAGCTGGACATTGGTGAGGAATGAGACCATCAGGCAATTTGCAACAGCCACGGTTCTGCAGCAAAGCCTGGTCTTGCAGTCGCACAGGCTGCGTAGGAGACAGGATACCAGCTGGAATATATCATCCATAGCTCCACTGGCCTCAATAGGGCAAAATCCTGAGGTGGTGCAAACTGATCGTGGAGTCCAGATCCCCAGCTGGTGTCAGTCAGTTGTAGTTTTACTGGAGTCAATGGGCTTACACTGATTCACACCAGTGGAGGCTCTAGCCCTATTGACGTGAGGGGCTGGACGGAGCGCCCTGCAGACCAAAGGCAGATACAGTCTGGGCACCTGCAGGACAAACTTCCTCTTCCTGCTCCGTCAATGTGTCTCAATCCTGGAGTGAGAGCAAGGGGAGCTCCGTGTCCATGACCCTGCTGCTGAGCCAGGGAAGCAGCTAGGCCAATTCGTGCCGACTGCGGTGGTGCTTCCTGTGACGAGGACGCTGGAACGAGTCCTAACAAACTCATTTCCTAGTGGCCACCAAATAGCTGACAAGGGACAGCAGCAGCTTTTGATCTCTTACTGACCCGAGTCCAGTTCAAAACTGTTCCCTAGACGGGCAGGTCGCATGGCCGATTCCCCCTTGACTCAGCCAGAATCCTGCTAGCCACGTGGAGCGCTCGGTTCACCGTTGGATTTTCTTTGTCAGGAGAACATTCATAAGAGAAGTTGCCCAGATCAGCTGAAGGTTCCACTGTTATAGCCTTGGTTCCCTTCACCGGCACAGTGCCTGGCGCCTCCACTTCCCTTTAACGTAACGACGGCTGGATCTCTCCGTGCGCTTGCTGCTCTAACCCCCAGGAAGGGCAGTGGCTGCTGTCCATTTGGCTGCTCCCTGTCAGCCGCTGCAGTTTAATACGGCTCATGAATGGCCGGGGTGGTAGGAGAGGAGCAGAACTCCCAGGAGAAAAGAAAAAGCTCTGGGCAGTGCCAAGGCCAAGTCCGAGCAGGCCAACATTTCTTCTCATCCTGCAGGCAGACAAGGGGCATGGAGACCTGGGGACGACAACCGCATCCTCCAGCCAGCGCAGAAAGCTGGCAGCACCCGGCTTTCCCGCCTCACAAGCTGCTCCCCCGACAGCCCTTAGGAGCCAGCATCCCATGGTGCTTTACCAGCCTTCAATGCCAGTGCAGATTTGCCTTCAGGGGCGGCCTGTGAATCACTGATAATCACTCACTTGATGCAACATCCCTCATTTGGGCAAACTCACAGAAGCTGCCAGATTGCAGTAATGGTCTTAGATTTATCTGGGCACAGGGTGCACTATCAGAACTTTTCTTCATCTAAGTCATCAGGATTGCTAGAAGTTGGGAAGGCTCTGGTTTCTTAAGTCACTCTCTGCGGGATGAAATATAGGCCCGGCTTGATTTAAGGGGTTAGTGGACAGCTTTATCATACGTGGATCACCAGTTTGCCTCTTTCAATAGTATTCATTACTCCCACGTCCACCTCTCCCTGGTATGTCCTTCAGAAACGAGACCCAAGAAAAGGAAAGAGGCAACCAGGGTCAGCTGTTGTTCTTATGAGATTAACAGTAAATCAAGTGTCACCTGACAATAACATTTCAGTGGACTTGTAGAAAATTGTTTTCTGTCCATTCCAGCCATGCTTGGGAGATCAGGCAGCCTGAAGCTTACTGGTCAGGGGATAAAGCCAGATCGCTCATTTCAGGTTTGATAAGAATATGTGTAACCTTTTGGCACATGTTGCATGACCTCTATTACTAATCCGCAACAGTGAGATTCTCCTTTGGCACTCGCTGCATGGTGTATTTATTTGTTTAAACGCAGGGACCTAATCTAGTGGTTTGAGCAGGGAAGAACTAGGAGCAGGACTCTGGGGTCTGAGGCTCACTTGGGGGTGTGTAAATGTTAGTGTGCACCGAGTTGGGGACTAACTGCCCCACATGGCCTCTCCTGGCAAGCACAAAACGTTCTTGAATGCATGTGAACGCAGCACAGCGTGAAAAGGGTCCATGTTAACTGCATGCTTCGCAAGCACAAGCCACCCACCATGTGGTGCGTTGGGGCAGGGAGCTGGTTCCAGAGAAGCCTGGATCTCCAATGCACAGTTGCATTATTTGCATAATGCAAATCTCTCTCTTTTTTTTTTTTGGTTAAAATCTGAATCACTCTCTGGGAGGCAGGGGACATTTGGTTTCATGACAGTCTATTTACTGAACAGCCCCCAGGAGGCCAAAAGAGGTGTTAGGACCCTGTGTGCGCTGCATTGTGTGAAAACCATTTCCTCCTTCCCCTACCCCAATGTGTCTCTCATAATTCATCAAGAGGAAAATGAAGCATTCAAAATGAAACCAAAACCTCTCTCATTATAGTGTGTGCTCCTTACTTCACTGAGCGGGCCAATCAGTCCCTTTAGCAGAGGGAAGGTGAGATTTGCTCACTCTAGTGTGTAGTAAATCCTGGCCCATGCTGTACTGTACACCCTTAGGTTTCAATCTGTCCCTAGGCTGAGAGATTCCCATTTCCCTCTCCATAGGAAGCGACATGCTCGGAACGCTAAGCCATGCTCATTTCAGCATTGTTCTAGTGACCTGGCTCAGGCAGAAGGATAAAAGCAATAGGCCCTGAAAGGAGAGTGACCGCTCCACTGTGCTAACAGTATCCGGCAGGGCACACAAATGGGATTGCTGTGGAAACCCAGGTCACCAGGGTGGGAGATGTTCAGCTCCAAGACAACAACCCTATTCCAGCAGCCAGAGCTCGCGCACACACACACACACACACACCCCAACAGAACAGCCACAATTTTTCCAGATTCCCTTTCGAAGGCACGAACGTGCTGCATCATCACATTTCTTTTAACGCGGCATCTTTTTAATAACAAAGATCTAAGCAAAGATTTTCCTCCAGACAATTTAATTTTAACGTGCCAGGCAGGCAATTTCGTTCCCTTTCCCCCTCCCTTTCCCAAAGTAGCATTAACCTCTGTGTCCCAATTTCTCTTTGTTCCCTTGATTGGCTGTCATACCAGTTACACTGCATATGACTGAGAGCTCCCCCCCTAGCATGCAATAAATATCAGGAGAAACATGTTGTTTGCAGTTATGGTAAGGGAACAAATAAGACAAATGTCCCTGTTTTACCATTCTGGAAAGAACGCTCTCCAATCCCTTTAGGCAACAGGGTGAAAGCCGAGTGCCTGCAAAAGGAGCAGACAAGGCCCTTCTTTATCATTTGACTGTCTCTCCGCACAGCTGGAAACTGTTCTGTGTTTGTACACGGTACCTAGCAAGCTGGGGTCCTGATCCATGACTAGGGGGGGTGAGATACTTCGGTACTATAAGGAAACTGACTAGTCCAAGGAGAAATGCAATCAAATAGCATCAATTGTGCAAAGGGTTAACAATAAAGGCAAAGAACATTTCTCTCTGTATGGTTCTGATTTCACCGTTTCCCTTTGAGGGTTTTAACTGGGGAACTTCGGAGGGAAATGTCTAGAAATGCTCTGATGGAAAGCTCTCTGGAAAGGTGGAGTGTCAAAGGGACACAGGTGCTAGAACTCAGAACAGCCTCTTGTCTCGGTGAAAGGAAGAAGACAAATGCAAAGATGCAGACTCAGGCCTTGGCTACACTAGCACTTATGTTGGCAAAACGGAGGTCACTCAGGAGGGTGTTTTTTTCACACTTCTGAGAGACAGAAGTTTTGCTGGCACAGGTGCTTGTATGCACAGCGCTACGTCGGCGGGAGACGCTCTCCCACTGCTCAGGGAGCTGGTTTTATTAAGTTGACAGCAGAGCTGTCTCCCGTTGGCACAACGCAGCTACTCGAGTGCTCTTACAGTGACACCACTTGGTCGACACAGCAGTGCTGCTGGAAGCTTGTAAGTGTAGACATGGCCTGAGAGATGGGATTGATTTCTTATTTTTATTTGTTCCAAGTCAAACAATTATGAAAGACTAAATTAAAGAGCTACACAAAATCGAGACTGACAACACACAAAGGTTTGCGCTGCTTCAGACCCGTTTCTAGCAGCAGCAGCAGCAGCGATGCACATTTTTCAGACTCCGAGATAAGAGCAGTCAAAGGGGAAGAAGGAACTGTAGGGAGGTTTGAGAAGAATTAGTCCAAAGGCTGAAGCAATTTCAGTGAAAACAAAGAATAATCAGGTGAACTCTGGAGTTCTTGGAGCTTCCTTAAAAACAACCCAACCCCAAACCCAACCCTCGCAATAAGGCAGGAAACAGACTTTTAAAAGCAAACACAAAGTGGGAAATTAATGCAAATAAGTGGATTTATCTCAGCACTAAATCTGTGTGCTGTGCTCATCACTGGAACCTGGATCCAGCAAGATAGGGAATACAGCCTCCTCTACAACAACGACTGAGCTCCACCAGGATAAGCGATGTCCTGGGTCCTAGAGCAGAGCGGCTGCAGCCGCTGTTTTAAGCACTGGATTGGTTAGGTTAGACCTGCTTGAGGGAGAGTGAGAGGACACACGAGCAGCCTGTCTAAGCTACAGCTCCTGGAGTCACTAACGCAGGTGAACTAGTGTTAGAAACAGCAGGAGACTTCTTGCAAAATGTCCCTAGCACAGAAGGCTGAATTGATTCCGTTACAGGATCAGGTCTCACAGCAGCAGCATTTCTGCCATAATCATGTCACAGCTACCCCCACTAGCTTCTGTTAGGCTAATTTAATTACCTGGCCCACTACCCAAAGAGAAAGCGAGCAACAGCGAGCACGTGACACTGGCCGCGAGGGCTATTAACATTCGACATGGCAGGAAGAGCCATATTCTTAAAAGGCGCATGCAATTTTTAAATTTCATTTGACTGAACTGAAACTGATCAGCTTTCTTACATCCTGCTGCACTCACCAATCACCAGGAACCCACCCACTCCGGATCTAACTCTGCTGGAGCGTTTCAGTAGGGAGGGTGCGTTTGCTGGTTTCTGAGCATGTGAATTCCAATTTGTCAGCAGATGGAATCAAACGCAAATAGGTTTCCTTGAGACAAACCAGCAAAGCAAAACTGTGGTGCAATATCACTCTCCACGTGTTCTGAATAAATCAATACTGGACTGGAACACAAACTCGTTACTCTCAGCGGTTTTGCTTTCCATCCAGCTCTGATGATTGTGTTACAGAAATGCATTTATCATCTATGTATGTTTCATACATAGATCACACATTTGCCGCTGATCATGTAACCCTGAGAGGCAAAATTAGATCAACTTTCTCAAACACTGGGAGGCTGCAAATCATGTTGATGCTGCATCCCCTTGTAGCCTACTCATGTGAGTAGTCTTGCTGATTTCCTTTGCTGGAGGATTGGGCAGGGATGAAAAATGGTGTTGTGTCCCCCTCACCTCTGTTAGCCAGAAGCTGGGAATGGGTGATGGGATGGATCACTCAATGATTCCCTGTTCTGTTCATTCCCTCTGGGGCACCTGGCATTAGCCACTGTAGGAAGACAGGATACTGGGTTAGATGGACCTTTGGTCTGACCCAGTATGGCCGTTCTTAACGTACAGCCAGTACAGAACTGGGGCCAGGAAGATCAGAGAACGCCAGAGGGCCGAGCACCGGAGAGTGGCTGGCTTACGTGGCAGGCGTGCGAGAAGCTGCTTTGCAGCCCAGTGTGTCCCCCGAGTGCAGCAGGAGGAAAGTGTTTTGCCAGTCAAAATCAGCAGCTGGAAGCCGACAGGAAGAAGCCGACTCCCTGACGTCCCCCAGCAGTGCTGGAGAGAGGAACGAATTCGGCCTGCTGCCTCTGCCCCTCTTGAGGATTAGCTGCTCTCCAAGACGCCCATGAAATGCGGATATTAAGACAAGAACAGGCAGCCCTGGGAGAGCGGCTGGCTGGTGCTGCAGACAGGGACCCACAAGGGCCTGGGGACGCTACTCAAAACAACCAGAGGCCTCACTAAGCCAGGAACACCTTGGATGCCTTCTTGGGTGCTTCCTGGTTCGATGGGAGCTTGCCCCCAGCCCATGTGAGCAAGCTGGCAGTTACCTGAGGCCAGGGTCTTATTTCCATTGACATCACCCTCAGGAGGCTTTGGCAGGTCTCCTGCTCTCAGTCTGTCCCAGGTGGCCACTGGCTGGGGCGGGATGTAGATGGAGGGGAGTGGAGCCGGAGCAGCGAAGCCTCCAAAGCACAGGGTGCAAACGGCGATTGGAGGGACCTGCAGAGAGAGGCTGCTGTGTCTGACAAGCAGGTCATGCTGCACGCATGGCTCTGGTTTTCAGGCCTAACAGAGACAGGCCATCAACCTCACCGCAAACAGCCCCGGAATCTGGGGGAAGCTTCAACTCCGCCCCCCGTGCAGCTACTGAAGGGCGGCTGCATTCGATGCTCTCAAGAGCACTAGGACCAGGCTGAGCACTGCAATAGTCCACTCGTTGCTGGTTATTGCATCTATGATTGGGCAGACGTGATTTAAACTCCTGTGCGGCTCCTTGCTGCTGCTCTCCTCCCAGCTGCTTTCGAGGAACCTGCTAGACCAGGGGGTTTTAGAAGCAGCTTTCCACCAGCAGAGGGAATCAAACCGTGTGTCCGGAGGCTCCCTCCTCCCTGCCGCATGCGCCAGGGAGAAACAAATGGAGGCAGTTTGGCAAAACGCAAATGAAGGCTCAGGCAAGAACCATTTCCCCCTAGATCAAGCGAAGGCAGCACCGGGGTCAGCGCTGGAATCACAAGGGCTGAGCTCATGGCACTGGAAATTATCTCAGGCTCTGCGATGAAAACATAGTTCTCCCCCCCGCCCAACTGAACTGTATCCTCCAATACACAGCAGTCCTGTGTGCTAAGCCCTCTCTCCGCTAGGCCAAATCTCATTTGGTTAACAAAACAGCAGTAACAAGATGTGAAATATGGAACCAACCCATATTTTTCCAGCATTTCCTCTGTGTATTGTGCAGAATTACAAACAAATCCTTCTAGGCCTCCGTGCTGAATTTTTGCCCTTGAATGGGAACCGGGCTCAATGCATAAACATCCAACCATTCGGCACAATCAGCATTTTTATTAGGCTATTTCTTTCCCATTATTGGGCGACAGGAAGAACAAAGCCGTCTCTTTCCGCGGGGCTGAGCACCGCAGGGCGAGCAAGTGAAAACAAAATTCCTTTCAGATTTGTGCTCAAATGCCATCCTCAAGTGAACTCGCACAGCCGTCCAAGGCCGCCTCTCTGTTTGGTTAAGCATTAAAGCCTTTTTGCTAGGCCGTAGGCTCGGATAACGGAACACCATATGTCGCAGTGTCTCCACAGCTCAGGGAGACAAGGGGCTGAGTGATAGCAGCCCGGAGTGGAAATCTATTTGGAATTTAATACTATTATCCTAATGCAAGTGGCTCATTGTTTGGGCCAGGAATCTGCTGCCGCTGCCAGAGCTGAGGGTCACCGTAGGTGGAACCGAGTAGTGGGAGCTGAGTGGAGTTAGCAGAGACAGTGGATTCACAGAGTGGAGCCTGCCTTTCTTTCACACAAACAAAGCCCATTGCCCCCGCTCCAGAGCATTTACCCAACACAGCCCCCTAAAAAGGGAAGAACATTCGCCTGAGAGATATGAGGGGAAAACTGGCAGGATTTGCCTGGAAAAGAGGAGGAAAAACACAGGGCTGATTTCTCTACTGGGGCAGTTTGTATACAGTGCACCTCAAGCACCGGACTGCTCCAGGGCAGGGTGGAGAGCCCACCTGGCATGCTGGGCAGGACAGATTATAGCCTTCAGAGCCTTGCCAGTGGCCAGTTCTCCCACGGAGCCAGTTGAGGCCTGCAGGGCAAGCGAGGATTGCCCCAACCCAGCTGCCTCTGCAGCTAGATGCCATGCAGGGGCCTTGAAGAGAACCCCAGGGAGATTTCCATTTCACACCAGCCCAGACAGCTGTTCCCTGCCTCCCTGGCCATTCCCCCAATTAACCATATGCCAGGAGCCATGCAGGGGCCTGCAAAACCTCACTGCTCAGGCTGTGTTCAGCCTTTGCCAAACCCGCCCCCACCCCATCAACTCCAACAACCCAGGCACACTGCTGAGGAAGCCAAAGGCAGCTTCAGCCAAAGAACTTGCACATGAAATCCAAGCCTCCGGGAGAGCAATTTCTTTTTGATAGACCTTAGTCCAGGTTGTGCTCCCTTCTTCCCTCCCTTCCCCATAGCTTGGGTTGCCCAGCGCCGCTCTCCCTTCCACATGGCCCCCGTTAAGCTGGGCTCAGAGAGTGCCACATTTCAGCATCTTGCTAGGCGCGCGTGCTTTGCAAGAGACACAAGTGTCTGGCAGCAAGCGGTGGTAAAAACCTTAAGTACAATGTATGTACACGGGGGTGTGTGTATCCTGGTTTTGTTTAATGCGCTGGTTTGGGTGAGACACAGATGCGGCAGCCCAGGCTGGATTAATGGCTCTCTAGCATTAGACATTTATTTATAGACATTTCTTTGGTGCCAAAGTGCCCTAAAAAATCTGAGCAACTGACATGGAAAAGACCTGTTGGACTATTGCCTCCACACCTGTGAAAGGGTCCCTTTGTGGGACAGCCCAGAGCAAACACGTCCGAAGGACAAGCCTCAGCGGGCACTGTTCTTCAGAAACAGAGTCCCATCCTGGTGCCTGGGCAGCACCAAGGACAAACTCTCTTAATCCGGTTCTGCCCCAAAGCTGAAAAAACCCAGCCCCCAGCCGATTCAACTCCTCCAGCTAAGCCTGCAACCCCCCAATTGAGACGCAGGCGGCTCTGACAACAGGCCATGGCGTTGCATTATATATCCTGGCACCTCCTTGCCCTTTCTCTTTGTTTCTCTTTGCCTTCTCTTCTAAAAGCTACAGTTCCTAGCACCACCATCCTGGCTTTGACAGCTTTTATGTCTAGGTTCCAGGGGAATTGCTAGGGCAAGTCGAAATGATTGATAGTTATCCAGGTGGCACTGCATCCGATTTGGAATCCTGCAGGGGGACAACGGTTATGAACAAGATACATCTTGGCCTGAAAATTCCAATAAAGAAAATTGAGAGCGAGCGCCCGCTCTGCTTAAAGCTGGGGGGAGCGGATGGCAGGAGCAGGTACCTTCCCTCTTCCAGGGACACAGACATGCACAGGGGGAGGGACTGACTTTGTGACTCAATAGGAGAATTGACCCTAAGCAGTGGCCCAAGGGCCTGTCTTTCTAGGTTCTTGCACTGTGTAAAACCCTGTCAGTAATGCACATGGTGCCCTGGGGAAGGGGTGTGAATTAAAGACATAGTTCGAACACTCGCTGGCACTGGGAGGGGAAGCAGGTCACCGAACAGACAATGCGCCAGAGGGACTATACGAATGGACCTGGGAGCTGACATCCCCACAGTCCCAGCCAGTTGTCCTAACTTTGGAAAGACCCAGGCTCAGCAGGACTCCTTAGGGGTGTGAGGCCAGTCAGCACAGGCCTAACCAAGCAATGTTATCAGCTGGTTAGGTCACAGCTGGGCAGTAACCGGACCCAATGCAACTGTCCGGCCAAGATAATATTCAGTAAAAGGCTAGTTCCACGCCGCCCATGACCCGCCCTGCTGGCTGCAGATTGTTCTCCTGCCGCCTCCCCCAAGAGTCAGGAAATTGCTTCTCTTACTTGCCGCGAGTGCCAAAATCCTGAGCATGCAGTGGGGTGGGCACCCAGGAACCTTTGTTGACGCTCTCCACCATTGCCATTCCGGTCCCCCACCCCTGCAGAGGGGCTGAAATGATCCAGGAGAGGCCGCAGCCAGCAAACAAAATCCAGAGCACACAGCCGATGATATCCTGGTTTTACTTTGGGAAAACAACATTCGGACACACAGCTTGTGGGTTTTGTTTTGTTTTTTTTTCCCATTTTCTCTCATTTTTAAAACAATATAGTGCAGACAGCACTTCTCACAGTAGAATATAATGGTCAATTTTAGTATAAAAAAAACATTCTCAGAGATTTCTAAATGCACTTAGTGCTTGAACAGGCCTTTTAAGGATACAGTACCTCTTTTCTGAGCACAATCACATTGGGTTTCATTGGGGTGGGGGTTTTCCTTTAAACATCAAAAAACTTTGTATTTGCTGTAATGTAGAACTGCTTTTTTTAAATGAATAGATCTATTAAACACATAATTACACATACTGAATAACAGACCATAATGAACATTTCTGAACTGTTTAAAAAAAGAAAATAAAGTACGCAAATTACAACCTGGTACAATGGGTAGATGCATTAAATGTGATTCTACTTCTCTTCACCTGCAAGTTGCCTCTGCAACAGAACAAAGGTATAATTGACAGTAAAGAAAAAAAACAACCTTGGAAATCTTAGAATTCAGAACGTTCCTGTGATGGGACCTGGATAGAGGGTGGGGATGGGGCAGGGGATACAGACCACTCCTCTGAGCAGACTTCCCAGAGCCTGGAGACACCATAACGGCTCCCCATTCATCTCCTGATAATAAAAAAAGAAATGGCTTGCCAGGTGCTCAGCTAGATTTACGTTTGTGCCCAGCTAGGTAGTGAATGATCAGCTGGTTTGAGAGCCATGGAGGGAGATCACAAGCTCTTTCATTTGGGATGGGGTGAGGGTGGGTTTGTTAAGCAGGTGTGGGTTCTTTTACAAATTAGAACAGGAGTCCTGCCTCAGATCTGTCTGAGGTAAGTCAGACTCTCTCTTTACCACAGGGGGGATAGGGAAACGCTTGGAAAACCGCAAGAACAATGAGGAGGGTAAAATATCCTTAACTTTGTGCCCTTTTTGCCTACCCAGGTCCCTGGCTCTTTAGCTTAATGTGGATCTCCCCCCACCGTGTGGGCAACTGGGCAATGACACCTTTTCACTGAGAAAGCATCAAAAACGTATGGTTTAATGAAAGTAAGAGACTAGGCCCAAGCAATGGGGGCGGGCAGGGGAGGGAGCGGAGGAAGAGACTCTGTAGCAGCCAACGCGTAAATGTACAGTATATTTAACTAAAAAAAAAATCTGTTCAAGTTTTCAAGTGTTTTTCTTTTTCTTAAATAGCCTCCAGACTGTCCCCAATTATTAGCTTTACTCAAAGCAGTGCAAGTTATGGACTTCAACTAGAAATTAGGCATTAGCTCTTTCTGGTCATGACCAAGCTGCAATGGCATGGAATTGTTGTGGGGTTGGAGCTCTTCTTTTACTTAAAACTCTCCTGGGGACTCAGCGCAGGAGAGAATTGGGGGTTCTCCCACATGCAGATCCGCCTGGCACACGCACACAGACATGCACTCACACACGTGCGCACACACACACACACACGTGCACACACATACACGAGTGCACAGAGCGAAATCTTCTCTCCCTGGATAGCAGCAACTTGTAGCGATTCCCTGTTCACATTCGTGGAAATGAAACGACCATTTCAGAGCTCTAGAAACAAGCATTCCTTCGTCTGTGGCTTCCAGTGGGTTTCAGGTGTATCCAGTTCAATGACCCCAATAAATTCCAGCGTCTTTGGGGACCCCCAGCCCCTTTCATTAACCAACCCCCCCCTCTCCAGCCCTCGCTTTGTTTCGCCACAGACCCTGGTGGTGCCGGAGAGGAGAATGGATGCCAGTCAAGTTCCCATCATGGCCCTTTGTTTGGAAAGCAGCGTCAGGCTCTTATCTGTAGACGGGCAGGCGAATGTGGGCATGCTGATGGTCCAAGAGTCTTGGCACAGACACTGTCTCGTAGCCCTTGCCCAGCATCTGCTCTTTGATGCATGGCGGGTGGATGTCATTGATGAGATACTCCAGCGACTGGAGGCTGCTGCTGAGAATGGAGGTATTGCAGAGCGTTTTGCTGGACAGGCCATCGGAGGGGGGCACACCGAGCTCGCGGTGCCCATTGGCGAGCTCCTGAGGGTTGTAACAGTCGCTGTTGGGGGTGACCAAGATGCTGTTCCAAGGAGGGGCAAGATACTGGCCCACTGAGAAGTTGCCATGCATGGCCACGCAGTTCAAAGGGGAGGAGCTCACCTTCTCCATCGCACCCGTCAGGGTGTAGGGGCGCGAGACCCCCACACACGTCTCTGGGGACTTGCTGACAGCACCCCCCCCTCCGCTGCCCCCGCTGTACATTCGGAGCTGCTGCTGTTTTTGCTGCCAGAGAAGGTAATCCATGCCATCCGGGTAGATGCCGGCCTTGGGGCCAACGGTCATGGCCGGGTTGGAGCTTATGGCGAGTTCGGCCCCTTTGCGGCAGTCGGGCAGGATGGCACTGGTATAGGCCACGGCAGTGCCCGCCGTCGCCATGGTAGCGAAGCCACTGGCCGCGCCGTGCTTGGCTGGACTGGGGTTGGTCACCACCACCCCCTGGCAGGCCTGCTGGGAGCCCTGGGCCTGGCACTGCTGATTGATCTGGTAGATGATGCTCTGGATAGAGGGCAAGTTGGACTGCTGCAGGGCCAAGTTCCGGCCTGCGAGCGGGATGACGGACGTAGCTACCGTCACGTTTGGGGGGACCGGTGCCTCGAGCTGCTTCTGAGTACTGTGATAATTCAAGTGCCCGGCGCATGAGGGGCCTGGTGCTAAAGTGCTTGACACTGGGTAGGGGGCAATGGCCACCTCTGCTGGAGACATCTTAGTCCGCTTGCCCTCCGAGTTCTTCACGATGCTTTTGCTTGAGGCCTTTACGATGGCCAGGAGGCCCTGGTAGCCGCTGGAATGCACAGGGTAGGGGCTGTAGCGCTGCCCTGTCGTGTCGTACCCATTGACCGTCCGGTTAAGGTGCTTGTGCTGAGGGACCCTGATGTTGGTGGGAAAGATCTTGATGGTTAGGGGGTTGTTGGCGACTTTCTGTGCATAGGCATCCAGTTCGGCTGGGCTGGGGTAGCGTGGGGAATGCATGGAGGCCGCCGTTTCACCTACAAGACACAAACGAGGGCAGAGCATTAGACTCGGCCAGGAACGGCACTAAACCGCACGTGCCGAGAGGCACTGGCACAAGGCACTGGCAGCTAGAACTCCTGGGTTCCATTCCCAGCTCAGGGACACGGCTGGAGCCAGGGACCAGACTCATCCTACTCCTACTATTGGCTCCCCAGGCAAGTCACCTTCCCCACCAGTTTGTCCCTTGTGAAACAAGGACCTACCGCCGGGTCTCCCAGGGGCTGCGAGGTGCCTCGTTAATTGCTGTTTGGAAAACGGTTTGGGAACCAGAGAACACGCAGACGTACTTACAAGGGAACCCTTTATTTCAGCATCCTGCTGTTAAACATACCGACACTGACGAGGCTCATTCTGCCATCGGTACCCATGGGAAAATGCCACGCCAGCCTCCTACGGGCACAACCCTTGGCAATGCGTCCAGCTCGCCTCCTCCCCACATCCAGCAAGTGTTAGCACTGGCTGGATCATCCAGCCCCCTGCAGTTACTCCCCATCATGTCAACAAGTGCGGCTAGAGAGCAGCTACCCATCCCGTTTACCACACTCCCAGTGCACAGGCGAGTGGCATGGCCCAGCCCTGCCGCGTGGCATGGCCCAGCCCTGCCGCCTGCTCCCCGTGGAGCACGTTACGAGAAGTACGGCATTGTTATCCGTTTACAGAATGAAATCCGGAGGAGCTGCCAGAGCGTGCCCAGCCTCTGCACCAGGACGGGGAGCCACCAGGCTCGTGCTCAGGGCTCCGGGAACCGCTTACTCTGCATGGTCAGGAACGGGGGGTGCAGAATAATTTCCGGGGCACCCAAACCATCCAAGCTGCCAGAGGGAGCGTCAGCACTGAGCCCAGGGCACCTCGGAGAGAGCCCTCACCCATCCAGACACGCCCCCCCCACATGGTATGTGTGCACACACACGCACACACCCCCTCCCTGCAATGTGTGCATGCATACACACACCCGGCCACATGCGCACGCACACACACACACAAACACTCCCACCACATGGGCGGGCACACTCACCGCCACATGGGCGCACACCCCCACACATCTGCCACCTTCACACACCTCACCACATGCACACACACAACACCCCGCCACATGAATGCACACACCATCACATACACACCCCCACCATGTGGGTAGACACACACAAAACTTGCCCGCAATGTGTGTGCACACACCCACCACCACATGGGAGTATGCACGCAGACCCTGCCACATTCTCACACCTCACCACATGCGTGCACACACGCACACACACACAACCCCCCCGCAACATATGCACACACGCACACACACACAACCCCCCGCAACATATGCACACACCCACACACACACACGCACACAGTGCTACACAGGCACACACACTCCCGCCTCCCCAACATGCACGACACCCCACCACATACCCATCCACAGCCGTCCTGCAATGTCCGTGCACACCCACACACCAGATGCGCACCCCTGCCACAGAGGTGCACACCCACGAACTCCCGCCGTAACGTGCACACACACACACAACCTGCCAGATGCACATATCCCACCATATGCGCGCACACACACACGCCCCCCGCAATGTATGTGCACACATCCCCTCTGCCACGTGTACACAGTAAGTTGCCCATGCACGCACATAGCAACAGCCACACCTACACTTCCCCTGACACACATACTAATCCTTGCACACACAGCGCACAGACCCCTCTCCACACACATACGTTCATACATTAACAGCCCCACATCATCCCCCACAATCCCACCCTTTATACAGACTCACCTGCCCCCCAAACATCCCAACATCTTACCCCCCTTCTCCCCACCCACTAACCCCCAGGGCCCCCACTGCCCCAGCAGCTTCCCCCAATGGCATCTCTACAGCATGGGTCATGCGCAGGCAGGAGATGCGAGAGCAGATTCAGGTGCTGAGTTCCCGCCCAGGGGTGATGCCTCTGTCATGGAGCCACCTGATCTGGGCTTAGGTCCTCCCAGCCCAGCAATGCAGGAGCTACAAGTCCGGAACGTGGCAGTGGGCAGAAATCCCCTCCCCCCCACAGCAGAGGGTCACCCCATTGACCCAGAACCAGCCCAGCCAGGCACCATGCAGCTCCTCCCTCCTGGAGCAGAAGAGATGACTCCAAATGGGAAAATGGACATTTTCAAAGTAAGTTAACAAGGCAAAGCTGCAATTTGATCGGGGATCTGTTATCTTCCATCCATGGGCTCGGGCCATAAAGCCGGGGAAGACAAGATTACAGCCATTAAGCCAGTCATGTGGCAAATAGGCCGAACACGTGTGAGCAGCTCTAGGCTGACGGGGCACCTCTGCCCCCTCTGAACTGGCTCTTTGGGGCCGGCTCCATAGTGTGAGCATTAAGGGGAAGCTGCTTTGGAGAGAAACAAAAAGAAATTCTCTCAATCTCGGCGCCGACTGCATTTCTGAGGAGCTCTGGGACTGGTGTTCTCCGTGCTTGGGGGCCGGGGGCTCTTGACTGAATGAAACCTCAAAGGAAGCCGTGTCCTTCTCGGGCGGCTGGGCTGGGAGGAGGTGCGGCAGTGGGGTGATAACAGAGAGCTCCGGAAAGGCAGAGCCTGCTGCCATGCGGTGCCCGCCTGCTGCTCAGTCAGCAGCAGAGGGGAAGTAAAGGCAGGTGCCTCCATGACAAGCCCCTCGCCCCAGACTCAGCTACATTCACTAGGCTTCTTGCCTCACCCTACCTGGAGCGGCTCAGGAGAGGCCCACAGCTGCCATAATCTTGTGACAGGCCACGCAGCCACTAGATATAAATGGGGCACTGCACGCTGGGAGCTGTCGTTCCTCTGAGCCGCAGGTTGGGGGCCATGGCTACCCACGGTAATGCCGCTGCACTAGGGCCTTGGTCAGGCTGCTGGCCCTCAGCCAGGAGCACCTCTTTGGCATGGGTGACCAGCCGCAGGCGTGCCATCAGCCAGCCTGACAGCTTCCAAGCCTCCAGCAGCTGGAAACGCGACGGCGCGCTCCTCAGGGACAAGTCACATCTGACCAGAGCGCAGTATGATGGGGAACAGGCCTCGGGCCCACAGCCAGGGCCCTTGTTGCTTCCCGCATGGGAAGGAGAACGCACTGTGACCCCCGGGGCTGCATTACACCCCAGGAGCTGCCCAGCATCTCGCAAGGCCGACCCAATGAGGCTACCCAGGACAGAGGCCTCAGATCAACAGGGTCCCTGACCCCCATCCCAACCAACCAACCACTCGGGGCCTTGTGTTTTGGGGGGTCCGATGGCCCCGGCCAATAGCAGCACCCCAGCAGCAAAGGCTCCCGCCTCCGAAGGGAGAAGACACACACAGCCTCAATTTCCCACGCCAGCAGCTGGGGGCTTCGCCCTGTACTCCCTTATCGCCAATGGCTTGAGTAGAGCTGCAGCCCCCGTACCAGGGCAGAATTTGGAGTCCAGAGGAAATACAAGTGGCCTGTGAGGAACATGGGGGTTGGCTAAGGGGGGCAGTAAATGATAGTGTATTGGGGGAACATGCCCCAGCTGCACTGGCCTCTAGATCCCAGCGTGCTAGGCGCAGCAGAACTGCCCACGGCAGGCAGATAAACAAGGTGCCATGGGAGTGGGGAGGCAGCGGTTTCCATCCCTGCATGTTAATTGCAAATATTCATGCCTAGGCCTCTCTCCTGTCCCCTGGCAGCCCCCCACTGCACCTGACTAGTGAGGTTTTATTCAGTTATTCAGGAACGGATTGCCTGTCACCCACTGCTCTCGCCTCGGCTCACCTTACAGCCTGATCATTTCACAATCAATCATCTCCTCTTCTTGGACAATTCAAGGATCCTCACTTGAAAGTTCTTCTGGGTAAATTTTAGAAAAATTTGCACGAACCCTACACCCAGCAGCAGGCTTCAGGGAGCTTCTCGCAAGCAATCCCTAGCGAGTGCTCTTTGTACCTCAGTCTGGCAGAAATGAGGTCACAGCGCAAACCTGCCCCCTTTCTCTTATAAAGTCACTTCTAAGTGGCCTAAAATAAACTCAGTGTGGAGAATGGAAATGTCACTTTACCCAACAGGGGGATCTCTCTCTGAGATTGGATTTAAACTACATTATACAAGCAATTTCATGGGTGCTTTGCGCTGCTACGAGAACCTCACCAAAAATGGAAAAGCATTCCATTTACTAGCTATAAATCAGCACTTCTTATAATGAGCACAAAAATGTCACTTTTATGCAATTTTACAGATGAACAAAACTGGTGAAATTAACTGTGGTAACCTACTATAGTCAGCAAAAGCCACTGCAGGAAAAAAAAATTATCTATGTATATATTTTTGTTCCTCTCAAACTCTTTCCCAAGCAAATTTCTGCCATTCTGGTGTGAAAACTCATTTGTCCTACCCATTATACTTTCATTTGGAGTTTATCTTGAGTATCCAATGAGCCACCAACTGTGAAAATGATTAAATCTACAAAATCTATCTAATAGATGGAATAAATTAGGTGTTTAAAATCTCCACACACACAAGAAGGCACAAAACGATGGTTGCTACTGAGTCATTCATAAACTAAACCCTTTCAGGCTTAGGTAGCTGCCGGCCTTCTCCTGAGAGACACAACGGTCATCCAACCACAGCGCTGACCTCTGAGTGAGTTACACAAAATGGCAGCCTCCAGCCTTGGTGCAAGCTTTTTCCATCATCATATTGCGAAAAGGAAGTTCTCTCTCAGGCATCCAGTTGAGAACTACCAGGCTCTGGAGCCGATACCTGACTCCTGTCAGGACGCACTGTGCTCTACAGGGTACATGCTGAGGCATGAGGGGTCTCTACTCCCCTTGAAGCTGACCCAGGTTGAGAGTGGCTGAATGAGACCCCCAGCTCACTACCACGTGATGGCCAGGTGGAGACCAGGAGGGAGTCTGTTAGACCCATCTCTAGAGGATGTCAATGTCACACAAGCCACCGTGGTATCTCAGGTTTATTTCAGCAGAGGGGTCAAGGACCAAATGGACCCTGGAGACTGAACTCCTCTGTCACCACCCTCAGTGCACGCAAGGTGGCTGGCCCTGAAGGGATGTCCAGCTGCTCCCCTTCACCATTAGCACGTTTACACTGAGGTCCTTCAGAGCCGGCATGAGGTGCAAAGGCTGTTTCAGCCACACGTGGAGCTCTTCGATTCCTCAGGGAAAGCAGGGTTTGTTTTAGGAGAGGCAGTGCGGCCTAGAGGAGAGGGCACTGGGCTGGGAGTACGGAGACCTGGCTCTGCCGCTGATCTGCCGGGTGACCTTGAGCAAGTCAGACAAAGCGCCTCTTTCCCCTCCCCTCCCAATATTGTCTACTCAGGCTGGCAAGCTCCCGGGGGCAGGGCTGGCTCTTACTGTGTGCACATATAGCGCCCCCGAGGTGCTAATCTAATATAAATACACAATATTCGTATCCTAGAGACCCAGGGGCCATATTCACACTCCAGCGGCACTAGCTTGCACCGAGCCTGAATGTGACCCTCAGCCACACCACTGGTCCCATGAGATGCAGATAGGAGCAAAACGCATTGCCGTGCAGGACCACTCATTCTCACTGCATGGAGAATCATCTGGGGCCCGCCTAGAGCAGGGCAACCATCTACCAGTCTCGCACGAGCAAAGGTGGATTTCAAAGCCAGCAGGAGCTTCCCCCTGGGGGTTGCCAGAAGAATCAAATCACCATTACCAGCAGCTTCACTCTCATGTTCCAATGACTCCAGGTGGGGAACAGAGACTGGCCAGAGGAGTGACAGCGCCATCAGTGGGCAAAAGAGGAAGACACCAAAGCAAACCCTGAGCAGCCGAGATCTCCAGCACGTCATACGGGCAATGCAAGTCTTCCGGGGCCCCCGCACCTAATGTGCATGGCTCAGGCCACTGGCAGTCTGAAAGGTCCTGTAGCCCCTTTGCCCAGGAATCAACCAGAGGATTTAGCAGACACAGCACGTCTGTTGTTATTTAGACGTTTCAAAGTGGCCATGGTTGCTGGAGGAGGCTGACACGCCCCAGGAGCCCAGGGGGGTCATTGCCAGCTTCCCACCTGCTGCAGCACTGGGTTAACAACAGAAATGAAAGATTGAGTTCAAAGCCCAGACTAAGAATTCTCACGTCCCATGTAAGTGTCCCAGCGTTCCACGGTGAGCAGACCAGGGTCTGGGCCTGGTGGGAAGCAGGCTGGACACAGGGTTAATAGGGGCCACAGACCCAGCCCTCCAGGAAACCTTAGCGTCAAACTCAAAGTGGACCTTTCTGAAAGCCTCAACACACAAACCCCCCCCCCATTCTGAGTTTCTCTTCAGAACCAGAAGGGCCAAAATGTCTCAGGAAACGCAGCTCTGGCGAGATTTCCAGCACGTATTTGCAGGTGCAAGGGGTGCAGATGCAGGCCCACGGCCAGTGTGGAGGTTCTGGGCAGGTCAGCCATCACCGCTCTGATGTCACTAACAGCCTGGCCGCCGCCAGGAACCGGCTCAGAAATGCCAAGACAGGACCTTGCTTTTCAATGACAACACACGTTGTCTGCCTTTCGGACCTGTCCCGGCATGCAGGGCACTGGGCCATGTCACCTGCTCCAGGCCGCGGTTTTCCTTTAACTGTCACTGATAATTGTACAAACTGCAGAGCAAAGGACTATTACAATACTCTTAAAAACGAGAACGAGCCGTTTTGTGGAAGGGGAACAGCAATCCCACATAACAGAGACATTAGCCAGGAGGACATCTGTTTTCAGAGCATGCTGAGAAACCCTTTTTTTTAAAAGCCACGGGGGGGTTCTTTTTTGAATGAGCACACCAGCATATAATGAAAGCACTAGAAAACAGTTCCCTGTGCAGCACTGTAATGGCTCCTCTGGACTATCCAAATCACAGGAGATAGTCAGGCCACTGGGGTTCTGACTATGTGGGGCAGGCAGAACGGAGTATGCACTGGGCTCGAAATGCAATTGCACACACTCAATTCCAGTAGAAGTAATGGCATGGAAAAAGACATCGTATAAGCATTTCACACATACTTTATGAAGATGGGGAAATTGTTCCACATGACTGGGAAGTGTCCTCATGGCTCAGTTCCCAAAAAGGAAGGGCTGCTCCAGCAGCAGTGGGGCCCGCCGGCAGGTGTGGGAAAAGTGAGCTGGCTAATGAGTGGAAAGGCCCCTTCCCCCTTTAACCTAGTGGATGAAGGAGGGAAGTATACGACCTTCCCAACTTTCACTAGGGGCTGGGATGGGCGCACCCTCACTTCCCTGGGCAGATAATGGAGGTGGGGACATGAATGGGCCCTTCATGCACAAGGTATCTCCCCGTGCCACAAGGTATGCCCAGCAAAGCAGGACAGAGGAGTGCCTCCTGCTGCTGTGTGGCCAAAGGACACCGTGGAGAGCTGAGAGGCTGACAGCACTGGGGGAGCAGAATTAGGACAGAGATCTAAACTCTCAGCTTATGAGCCCATCTCTGCAGCACTACTGCACTTCGAGAGCTACATTTGTGATATACAGATTGCTGTCTTAGGGAAGTTCAATCCCTGGGGTCAGAGGGCAAGGCCTGGATAGCCGCAGGTCCTGGGACAGATCAAGTTTGTTCTCAAAGGCTGCCTGACGCCCAGCCCTCCTGCCTCCCAAAACAAAACAGAGCTGATTTATCTTAACACCCACCAGTCCAGGGCATGTAGAGAGGTACCACATATCCTGGGCGGGGGCAGGCTGTTAAGCTGTGTGTGGAAGGCTTCTATCTTTTAGCAAGAGTCCATGAGTGATGGAGGAGATGCTCCAAACAGAGCTGGTACAGCAGAACTGACAGAACGAGAGAATGGACCAAGCGAAGTGCTGCAAAGCAAGCTCCAGAGAGTGGGTATGAATTACACACGCCACATAAATACCACCCAGGACCTAAACCAATCCTCCAGCCACCCGCTCCCTGCTTGCGGGAGAACAGTAATTACCCAATAAATTCACTGTGCAAAACCCACGTTAACTGTAAACTGTTCAGAATTCACCATTGAATTAAACGTCACCTTTAATTTTAGCTAATTAGCGCCTATCCAGACAATCTGAAATTGTGTGGTCAGCCACCCCTCTGCCATGCGGAAACGACAATTAGTATTCCAGAGACTGGCGAAAGCCCCCTTTTATATTGATCAGAACCCGCAGAGAGCCTGGCGCTAGGAAGAGACTGAGTAACAAGCAGTGGAATCTCACCCACTGGTCAGCTGGTGGAGTTGCTCCAATGGCTTCAAACGACAGCATAGCAAATTGAGATTAAATCTCAGGAAAAACTTCCTACGGGGAGAACAGAAGGCCAACAGAACAGCCTGCCTTGGGAGGCTGAAGTTTCTTCACTGGAGGTTTTCAAAAGGAGGCTGCAGCCATCTGTCTTGGATGGTTTAGCCCCAACAAATCCTGCATATTGGCAGGGTGGATGGTTTAGACTGGATGATCTTTGCGGACCCTTCTAATCCTATGACTCTCTGAACTGGAGAGTTCCCTGGCATGAGAGTTGAAGGAATGCTGGACTCCATGTGTCGGTTGACCCCTGCTTAAATCCATAGCAAGATGAACCCTTCAAGTCAGCTAAAATCCTGCAACTGGCATCTCATTGCTGCAAAACACATAAAACTCTGTAAAAAGCGACAGAGTCCTGTGGCACCTTGCAGACTAACAGATGTATTGGAGCATAAGCTTTCGTGGGTGAATACTCACTTTGTCAGACGCACGCTCCAATATGTCTGTTAGTGCCACAGGACTCTGTACCTTTTTACAGATCTAGACTAACACGGCTACCCCTCTGATACATAAAACTCTGTGGCTACCTAATCAGCGTCTGGGTCCCCCTACAGAGACACGGATTTTCTGCTCTAGCTGTCTCGTAGTGAGAAATATTCCCATGCAGAGAGTCCATCTTAGATGGTGGAGGTGGGAGGTCCTGCAGAGACTACAGGTCTCAGAATACTGAGATTGCTTGGATTCATATTCAGATTTCTTGGATTATTACTGTTGACATCAACAGGGTCAGGCTTGGGCCCAACAGTTGCATGGCAGGGCACGCCGAGATCTTCTGCGAAATGCTCCTCTGTACGTAAGAGGAAGGCAGCTGTTTGCTCCAATGTATGCACCCTAGGCTGCACTCTGAGCCACCTCCCATGCTGTGCAATCTCACCAGAGTCCCTGGGATTGCAGGCATTGTTAAGGGGCCACACTCCGCTGACTATCTGGTGTCTGCTACGTTGGACGGGCTGCAGTTTGGCCTCCCTTGACTTATCGCTTGCTTGCAAAAAGACACATCCTGCTCTTGAAGTCAACGATACAATTGGTGGTTGGGCCTTATGCTGCCCGCCTTGTTTTGGAATTCCCTCGGCATCTCCATGGAGAAGTGAGTTCTGTGTGCGAGGGATGGTATTGTACCATCAGATGCTTGGTCTGTGTCACACGTGGTGGGCACATGCCCTGTGGCCTTGGAGATTGTGACATGGGGTTTTTCTGTCTCTTACAGCAGCAGTGATGAGGGTTGGGTGGTTTTGGTTTTTTAAAGCTGCTGAGTTTTTCCAAAAGGGCCCATCTCAGCCAGCACCTACAAAGAGCCAGGAACTGGCCTCTTGGTTTAGCTTCAGCTCTTCTGGCTCCTGGTGCGCACGTGAGAGACAATAACTTGAGCTAGTGTTGAAGATGAATTTGTGGCATTCTGACCCTAGACCCTTAGCGTAAAGCCAGCTGTGTGCAGACCCACATGCGCATACCGAACAGGACGGCCGATTTCCTTGCCTGTTCATTGTTCTTCCATTAAGCGCATGTATCGGTAATTCAAAAGGCAGAATGGAAGAGATCATTGGCCATTTCTCCCATTAAGTTAATGTTATGGGCTTTTTACAGATGTCTTAAATAGACATTGTTATTAACGAATCTATTAAGGCAATTAAAATCAGGCCCTTCGAGCAAGATTAAATGCAGATGCTGGGAGATATGAGAAAGACACTCCGGATCAGTGGATACCTTCCAGCAGAACATGTGCAGCAACCTGGTTCCAAATCAAGAGAGTGGGGGAGCCGAGATAAACTGGGATTGGGCTGGGGAAAACCAAGGGCTTGCCCAGTCCACTTCCCTGCTGCTCCTATGTGGGATGAATATTACCGACAGTCTGACATCTCTCCATTGGAGATTTCAGCTCCAAACACCGGTGGTTCGTATTCAGACAACAACAAGAAGGGACACATTCTGCCCCTGCGAGATTCAATGCATCCGATCCTAGCCCTGCTGAGTGCTCAAGGGAAAGAAGGAACCTAGCCTTCCTGCCAGCACCCTTGCTTGGGAAAATGACCAGTTGCAGCTGGCTTTCAGTGCTAAACACACCAGGCAAAGGAGCCAGGCAGGCACGTCCCCTCTCAAGACAGAAGGTTTTAACAAAGCTGAATGGCTGAAATTTATCCCTGTGCTGAGGATCGGTATGAGGCTGAGGCTTCACTTAAGTTCTACTTGTCCCTGAGAGGCATCATGCTGGTCTTCAGCACAAGGGTGAATTTCACTGGACAGGAATGGGAAAGGTTTCACAAGGCTGTGTAAGATTGTTGGTGGGAGCATGTTTCTTCCTTTACATTTAAACATCCCTGCAGTGCCACGAATGCCACAACAGTAAGCCACCTGCAGGAGAGGCCAATCTGGTCTCTGGCTAAGGGAAAGGAATTGCAAAGGAAAACAATATATAGCAAAAGGAGAGATTTTTTAAAATGTCCTCAGCTTAGGCCTTCAGCACTAGCACAGGAGAGGAGAAACCCGCCCCCCACCACACACTCACACTCTTTCTTTCTGTTGTAGCGGGGCTGGTAGCACTGCCTAGTAATGTAGCCTGGCAATTCCCTTTATAAGAACAATGAGGAGGAAACAAAATAATTAAGTGTGCGCTGTCCATCTTGTGCCCTGAACGAGTCAGGGGTCATGTGGAAAAATAGTATGTGATCAGATAATTAAAGACTACTATAACACGTATGCACAAGAGGGTTAAATTAAGGTGACAAAGGCAACCTTAACTATGGCATTTCCTAGCTTCTGAGTGCTTGACTTTGTAACCTTCATTTTGTAACATACTACTTTGTGCGTGTAGTATTATAATATGTATATGCACACATACACAAATATATAATATAGTGTGTGCGTGTATTATACATACACATTATATTATATATTTGTGTATGTGTGCATATACATACACAGAGAAATATGCAATACATATACAAATACATACAAATGTGTATTATATACACACACACACACACACACTTCCTCCTCAAGCCCCCCCACCCATTTTGTGTATACAGACAACGTTTGTTTAAAGCTATCTGCTGACAATGACAATCCAGGTGGCTGTGGACATGTTTCAGCCAGGGCCCAACTCCACAGACTTCCTATTAAAAGTGTACAAAGAGAAATCAAAGTAAAACCATGTGGAAAACTCAAAGGCCTAAAATCTAACCTTTCCTCCTGCCATGCACCCCCATGTGCATGGCACAAAAACCCACCCAAAACATAAAAATTGGTGGCTACAAACTGCCATCTGCTCCCTCACACTGGTCCCTCTGCTCATATGTTCCACCATGCTCCTCTCTCCTGGCCGTCCAGTCTATTTAGTCTGTGCGCACTTTGTACAAAAAGCACCCACCACAATGACACCCTGTTCTGAGTTGGTCCCAAGCAATTACTGCAATAAACAAATAACCCCACATGAAATTTCATCCGCTCCCTCCGTGTCCTCACAGGAACACATGCTCCGCTCTGATCTCATTTTAGCAGGTAACTCTCACGAGGATGCTGCTATTGGGCACCTCCCACTCCACACTGTGTCCACAGCGCGGCGGCGGAGTGCCAGCCAGGGAAGGACTGTCTCCAGTGCCACAGTAAGGGATTCAAAACCATGTGACACAGACAAAGCATGGCAGCCTCTGCTCTGGATCTGCCTGAGAAAAGCCACACTCCATCAGTCTTTCCAGCCATGCTCCGGCAAGAAACTGGTGAATTCCAACGTTCCTGCGCCCAGCCAGCTCCAGCATTCTGCTGGCTGCAGGGAGGCCAGTCTGCTCTGGCAAGAAGCTGCTTTGCTGGGCCAGGGGAGCTGAAGAGCAGTGCAGGCCAGAGGGAGCCAGATCTCTGCTTTACAGAAGGTGCCAATCACCAGGACAGGAAGAGCAGGAGCTTTTACTGGAGCCAGTTCTAATGAGCCCCCCTTCACCTCCCAATCTCATCAGCCCCGCCCCTGTTCTTTACACCTAGACTTTAGAAAGGAGACTATTAGTGTGACTGGTTCTGGGGCTCGGGAGGAGCTGGTTGTGTGTGCAGGGTCTAACTTGCACAATCCCCCAGCTGCTGACTCAGGCCTGTGGGCTTTAGGGAGTATTTCGTTTGAAATCACTGTTAAATAAAGCAGGAAGCCGAGATCAGTCACTGCTTGAGCATGCTGAATGCAAGCGCGCCATCCATCCGGCGAGTTCTCTCTGCCCCCAGTGCCCTCAGGCTGGAGGCTTTATGGCAGAGGCAGCTCATGGCTGGGGTGCAGCTCAGAGCACCTTGTTTGGAGCTTCTCATGCAGCATCCCACGTCACGTCCAGGGCAGGGTCCTTAGCTCAGTCTCACAGACATAAGGAAAGGGTGTGTTGGGGGACGATGTAGGTAACCCAACAGGGGCCACGTGGTCATCAATGCTGATTTTAGGAGAGGATGTGACTGAGAACACAGGCTCCCAGCTGCAAACGAGGAGTCCCCAAACCCCCAAGCCCTTTAATCCAGTTCTAAAGACTGCACCTGGCCTGTGAGAAGCGCTGGATGCATTTAATCAGGTCTGGGAGCCCTGCATGATTTGCTTGAGGGTCTGGCTCAGTCAGTCAATATTCCCCACACCAGGTTCTCCTCACGGGGCGCAGGAGGCTGTGCCATGCAGCTCAGGATGGCAACCGCAGCACGAAGACAACAGAGCCAGGACCCCTGGGCCTCTTCCAAGAGTGGAGGTGACATTCTGGACACTAACTCAACGGCTGCTTGGGGCTTGATTCCTAACACGTGGTCATGCTGCAAAGGGCCTCGCTTTCAAAGGACGAGGCACTGACTTTGCCTACCAATGCTCCTGCTGGCAATACCATGTCTGGCTATCACAGGCCTGGCATGGCAGTGTGTGGGCCCAATCGCTGTGTGCGTATGCCGGCAGGAACCCCTGCAGTGTCCATTACTGGAGTTCAGCTCATGCCAGGGTCGGTGGGCAGGGCCCTTTTAACAAGCACAGAGCGGGGTCCACCAGTGACCAATGTCCAGGCCAGAACTTTCCAACTGGTCAACTTGAATGCGGGGGTCTCTTGGGTGGCCCAACCCCCCTGTCGAGCCACCGTCAAGCTGAGCTGGGCATCCTGTAGCCGCTGTAATCCTCCCAACAGACAGGCAGGATGAAAGACACATATTTGCATTCCTCTTCAAGCCGGCACCGCTGTCCTTGGAGGTGGCAGCATTGTGAATACTCAATTAACATGCCACTAATTAGCTAGTGACACTTGCAGAATCCCTAATGAAACTGTTCCATGGAGTGAGGGAGAAAAACGCTCCATTCCACCGGAAAGCGTCATCCATTTCACGGGAGGAAGGATGGAGACGGTGCCTCTGAATGACGCACTGATGGAGGCTTGCCACAGGCCCAGGCGTGCTCCATGCTTCTTATGACCTGGCAGCGAGGCCAGTTATAAGAGATCGAGGGTTTTCCCCGGCTGCATGACTCTGCCGTGGCGCTTGGTGGACGGATCCCAGAGCCAAAGGGAATTTGCTAATTTAAAGGAGGCAGGACCAAAAGTACGATGGTGTCTGCCTCAGTGCTCTCAGAACGGGGCCGCCCTGCAGGGATACAGCTCAGAGAGAAGCGCTTCCTTGGGTGGGCTGCCAGGGAGCAGACAGACTCGGTGGGGCAGACCCCTTTGGAGATCAGCCTGGACAGGTGGTGTTGGGGCAGCTCAAGTTTGCTGCTACCCCTGCCTCACGCACAGTCAAAGCAGGCAAATTTACCACCACAGCTATACCACTCTCATTGGAACGGCACAATTCCCGTGTGGCTCTCTGGAGAACAGCATCCACGGGGGCATTCTGCCGGCAGAACCCCTGTGGTATAATTAGACCAGTGCACGTTCCCATGCAGACAAGCCCCAAGTCTCTCTCCACAAAGGCCGCAGAGCATGCAGCAAGGGAACAGCAGTTCTCAGGGGCAAAGGACGACAGGGGAGCTGTCATGTAGCAGGTGGATGCTGCAGAGCCCCGCAGGGCTCAGGGACACACCTGGGCTCGAGGGATACAGAGGAAACGAGCACGTGAGCACTGCTGGGGGCTTGGCCAGGGTGTCCCATCAGGGATGAGCCCTGCACAGCGCTCACAAGGCAGGGCCTTCCTCGCGGTGCCAGGAAGCACAAAGAGGAGTCAGGAAGGGCCATGAACGTCCTTGGTGCGCTTATCTCCAGGAGTCCCGAGAGGAGGGTCTGCAGGTCCCACGCAGGGCGGAGAGATTACAGCAGGCTCCTGGCACCAGCATGGCATTGGCTTCTCTCTGCAGCCGGGCACCTGCAGCTGACCCCCAGAAGCACTTCACAGAAAAGTAAAAAGGATAAGGAGGTGTCAGGAGGACACAATATACAGAGGAAACAAGGAAAGGCTTTCAAGGCACAGAAGGATGGTGTCCTGAAAGGCACAAAAAGGCTTCGCTAAAAACTCATTTAAGGAGAACAGAAAGAGCCCTACTTTGTCACTTTCTACACACCAGCTGGGTTGGCTATGACAAGTCACAAATTCAGTGTGTTGTCACATATCAGGGTGACGCACCAATCCCCCACTGGGAAAATTACAGAGCTACCAATTTCCAAGAAGTTCCTGGCGTGTTCTTGCGCTCCACTGGTAAGCGGCTCCCCCTCTCTGGAATAATTACTGCTTTCTAACGGGCTGTAATTACTGTGAGATGCAAACTCTCCCAAATCACCGCCATCACCCGTCACGTACAAACAGCTTGCCTGACACTCAGCCGGTCGCTAGCATTTCTTCCCCTCCTCTGAAACCTGAACTGTCAAAGACATTACAGTAAGCCCCTATCTCAGCTCACAGAATATGCCACAAACTAGGATTCCTTATGGGGCCAGGTCAGCAGGGAAGACAGAGAATCTGTTCTGTTTAAAAGTTAATCTGTCATGGAACAATGCACTGCCGGGCTAGATCCTCTGTCAGCTACACTGCTGTCAATCCAGAGTAACTCCACTAACGGCAAGGAGGGCATTCTGGAGCTCCAGCAGTGTCATGAAAGCACAACCTCCATGTACTAGGCCTGGCTGCAGACAGCACTAGCAGCCCCTGGCTTTCACCAGCACTAAATTCACAGAGATCCAGAGAAAGTTAGAGCATGAAAATTCAAACAAGGCTGGGCACAAGCTTGGCTCAGTATCTATCTGTGTCTTATGTCACATTTTGACATCAGCACTTGTAGGGGGAAAAGAAGATACTGCAAATTTCTTGAACTACACAATCAAATGGCAGCATCTCTGTCTCAGATCACGATCAGCACTGGAAAGGCCCCAAATCGGACCTCCCTTCTTATATCAGTCTGCAGAACCTATGTAATTCTGGCTCCGTGTGTGTATGAGTGAACCTTGTGTGTGTGTTTGTGTCTGTGGGCAAGGCTTGCTCTGCAAAACAAATCACTTAAAGCTCTTTCTCCTCCAGCAAAACAATGCCAGCAATCCAGCTCCCACGAGCAACCCTACAACAAACCAGTGGATGCACTCCCAGTGCTCGTTAATCATAGAAATGCAGGGCTTGAAGGGATCTCGAGAGGTCAAGTGCAGCTCCCTGTGCTGAGGCAGGATCAAGAAAACCTAAAGCAACCCTGACAGGTGTTTGACGGACATGTTTTTAAAAACTTCCAGTGATGTGGATTCCAGAGATTAACTAACTTTATAGTTAGAAAGCTTCTCCTATCAGCTAACCTCAGTCTCCCCTGCTGCAGATTAAGCTCATTATGTTGGTCCTTCATGTCCACTGAAGGGAGAACAACTGATCACCGCCCTCTTTATAACAGCCCTGAACATATTTGAAGACTATTCTCAGGTCCCCATCCAGTCTTCTTTTCTCAAGACTAACCAGGCCCAGTTTGCTTAACCTTCCCTTGCAGATTAGGGTTTCTAAACCTTTGATCATTTCTGTTGCTCCCCTCTGGACTAAGTGTGGCCCCCAGAACGGGACAAGCGCCGAGGAGGGCGGGACAGTTACCTTCCAGGTCTTACATACGACACTCCTGTTACTATTCCCCAGAATGATATTAGCCTTTTTTGCAACTGCATCACATTGACTCATTCAATTTGTGATCCACTATAACCTCCACATCCTTTCCAGCAGTATTACCACCTAGCCAGTTAGATAATCCCCATCGTGTAGTTGTGCACTTGGTTTTTCCTTCCTAAATGAAGCACTTTGCACTTGTATTTACTGAATTTCACCTTGTTAAAGTCAGACCAATTCACTGAGGTCACTTTGAACTCTAATTCTGTCCTCCAAAGTGCTTGCAACCCCTCCCAGGTAGTTGTCATCTGCAAATTTTATAAGCATATTCTCCATTCTATGACCCAGGTCATTAATGAAAATATTGACTAGTGCAGGAACCAGGACCGACCCCTGCAGGACCCTATCAGATATGCCCTCCCATTTTGACAGCGAACCACTGATAATTACTCTTTGAGAATGGTCGGTCAACCAGTTGTGCACCCACCTTATAGTAATTTCACCTAGAGCACATTTCCCTAGTTTGCTTATGAGAATGTCAAAAGCCGTACTAAAATCAAGGTACGGCATGCCTACTGATTCCCTCTGTCCGCTAGGCCAGTAACCCTATCAAAGAAAGAAATTAGGTTGGTCTGGTGTGACTTGTTCTTGACAAATCCTTGCTGACAATTCCTTATAACCCCATTATCATCTAGGTGCTTACAAACTGATTACGTAATAATTTGTTCCAATATTGTGGCAGGTATGGAAGTTAAGCTGACCAGTCTATAGTTCCCTGGGTCCCGTTTTATTTCCCTTTCCAAAGAAATGTTTGCCCTTCTCCAGTTCTCTAGGACCTCAGCCACCCTCCAGGAGTTCTCAATGATCATTGCTAACGGTTCTGAGTTAGGATATTTAAGGAATCAGCTGAAGGGAAGATGAAATTCATCAGGTCCTGGAGACTTAAATACTCCTAACATATCTAAATATTCTGTAACCTGTTCTTTCCCTATTCTGGCTTGTGTCCCTCTCCCTTTGTTGTTCATATTAATTGTATTGAGTATCTGGTCACCATTTCACTTTTTTAATGAAGACTGAAGCAAAACAGGCATCAAAACACCTCAGCTTCCTTGATGTCATCAGTTATTAGGTCTCGTTCCCTGGTAAGTAGAGGTGCTACATTTGTCTTGGTCTTTCTCTTGCATTTAAAGCACCTCTTCTTACTGCCTTTTATGTCCCTTGCTAGGCATAACTCATTTTGTGTCTTAGCCTTTCTGGTTTTGTCCCTACCTGCCTGTGCTGTTCTTTTTGTCCATATTTCCACCTTTTGGAAGAGGCCTTTGCGATTTTGAGGTCATTAAAGAGCTCCTGATGGAGCCATACTGGCCTCTGTCTATTCTTCCTATCTTTCCTTGGCATCGGGACAGTTTGCAAATGCAATACGATCTTAAATTTAATGACCTTACAGAACAAACTGTGGGGACTGTGCCAGTGCTCATGTACAACTCTGCAATAATAAACTAGCATTCATAAGAAGAGGGAAAAAATCAAAGTATCCAGGCTAGAACAGACTCCAGTTTCACCCTCCCAAGTGGAGTCTTCTTTTTCTTCCCCTTTATCCCCTCAACTGGGGTCGGTTTGTTGTGCAAGAATCCGCCATCTTCATCTGTCGGAGGTGGCACTCATGTCCTCCTGCTTAGCATCTCCTTCGATGCACTCCATCCATCACTTCTGCAGCTTTCCATGGGGTCTCTGTCCTACCACCGCCGCCTGCCATGCTATCTCCCAAGTGTGTTAGTTTGTAATACCCTGGCAGCAGCCTTTCTGTGCAAGTGCAGGGACGGAGTCCTGGGATGAGACCAACAGTTAAAGGGCAGTGGAAGTGTTTCCAATTATTGCCATTATATGGGTGGGTTCATCAAGGGGAGTGGCTCATTGGTCTGTGAGAAGGAGCCCTCAACGGTCCATCCTATCTGCAGCACTCGGTTCAAATTCTGCCTTAAGCGGGTCCCTAAAGGGCAGGTGTGAATCAAACTAAACCAGTGCACAATTCAGTACGACTCAAAAGCGGGTCAGGACTGGGCTGCTGCAGAGGCCTGGCCTCTGGGCTATCTGAACCTCAGTCCTGACATGCAAAGATACCACGACTCAGGGAGGGCAGCAGGGGTGGGCCTGTGGGTCAGGATTGAGGGACAGCAGTGGAGCGGTATGGGGAAGGGCAGGACCACAACAGGCCCAGGCTGAAGGTTAGGCTTGTCAACTGTCTCATCGCACAAACCCAAACACCCTTGGCTCCACCCCTGTCCCGTCCCTTCCCTGAGGCCCCACCCTGTCCCTTCTCTAAGGCCCCGCGCCCGCTCACTCCATCCCCCTCTGTCTGTCGCTTGCTCTTCCCCACGCTCACCAGACTGGGACAGGGGGTGGGGGTGCAGGCTCTGGGCTGGGGGGCAGGGCCAAGGGATTTGGAGTGTGGGAGGGGGCTCTGGGCTGAGCCTGGGGTGCAGGAGCGGGTGCGGGCTCTGGGAGGAAGTTTGGGTGCAGAAGGGAGCTCACAGCTAGGGCAGGAGTTTGGGGTGCGGGCTCTGGGAGGAAGTTTGGGTGTGGGAGGGAGTTAGGGGTGCGGGCTCCAGCCAGGCGGCACTTATCTCCGGTGGCTCTTGGAAGCGACTGTCACGTCTGGCCAATGGGAGCTGTAGAGTCGGCGCTTGGGGCAGGGGCAGCGTGCAGAGACCCCCTGGCTGTCCCTAGGAGCCAGAGGGACGTGCCAGCCACTTCCGGGAGCTGCAGGGAGCCTACCTTAGTCCCGCTGCTCTGCCGACCGGACTTTTAATGGTCTATTAAAATGTCTTGGATGGTTTCAGTAGCCTCCGGGAGATCAGGTCTGATTCCGGGAGATTTCTGGCCAATCCGAGAGGGTTGGCAATCCTATAAAACGCACTTCCTGGCCTCCATTGGCTCACATCAACAATGGCTTCCTCCCTACACCACTCTGGCTCTCTAGGTAATCTCTCCGCTCGGCTTGTTTTTGAGTGGATAACAATGCCGAAGAACCAGCTTTAGATTGCGCCCCGCCTCTCCTGACCTGTTCTATTTTTCTAGGCCACACTCAATATCAGCTAAATAATTGAATCTGCTCAGCAGCAAAAGATTTGTTTTGAATTTTATTGGAATTTTAAATTGTTTTGTTTCTTCAGTATTTTATTACTGTAAATGGAAAATGCATTGCCTGCAGTAATAATCCTGGGGCTTTTTATATTACTGCAAGCTTCTCCTCAAAGCATTATTGGAACGCTAGGCAGAAATGAGAAGCCATGATAATGGGCAGCATAGACTTATAAGATTACGCCTCCAGCTAAACAACTTTTTACTTTAGCAAATTGGCCACCAAACAGTTCAAGATACAGATTTAACTCGAGACCCAAGAATATTGCAAAATAAATCTTAGTTTATGGATTGAGGGCACCTCAACCTGATTCTGCTCTGAGCAGTGCAATCATTTCAAAATGTCTGGCTCTGATGGCAAGTAACATTTGGTAGCCACAGGCAGACACTGAGCCCAGAAATACAATGAAGGCTTTCAGACAAGCTCCCCTAGAGCGTAGAGCGATCTTGGCCCTGTGCTGAAGGCTGGAGCCCTACAGAGAAAGGGCACAGATCTGAGGTGGCAAAGAGCAGGGCCGGCTTTAGGCCAATTCAACCAATTCCCCTGAATCGGGCCCTGCCCCTAAGAGGGCCCCGTGCTCAAGCCCCAGTACAGTGTACAGTCAAGAGCCCGTGTGCTGTACTGGGGTGGCCTGGCTTCCCCAGGGGGCAATTTAAAGGACCTGGGGCTCCAGCTGCCTCTGCTGCCCTGGTCCTTTAAATAGCCGTGGGAGCCCCATCGCTTCCCCAGGGCTCCTGTGGCTATTTACAGGGCCGGGACAGTGGAAGCAGGGAAGCCTCGGGCCCTTTAAGTAGCCCCCAAGCCCTGGGCTGCTGCTGCTACCGCGGTGGGGGAGGGAGAAGGAGGGGGCATTCACTGTACAGGGTGGGCTGTACCCCCTGTACTCGCACCCCCTGCCCTGCCTGCAGCCAGCCCTGCAGCCCCTGCCTGCAGCCAATCCATCTCCAGCCAGCTCCTGTCGCACCCCCTGCCCTGTCTCCAGCCAACCCCTGCCGTACCCCCCTACCTGAAGCCAGCCAGTCCCGCACTCCTGTTTCCAGCCCTGCCAACCCCTGCGGCCCTGCCTGAAACCAGCCAGCCCACCCCACCCCACATCCCCTTGCCCTGACTGCAGCCAGATCCTAGCTCCAGCCAGACCCTGGCCTGCCTCCAGCCAGCCCCACGTCCACTGGTGCCCTGCAATTCCCAGGGCAGTAACCCTGCACACCTGGTTCAATGGGGGGGCAGGGAGCAGCTGGGACCCACACATGTGCACACACACCTCCAGGGAGTGGCGGGGACCCACACATGTGAAACGGAGCTCATTTCTAGTTCAGGCCCATCTTTTTCCAAAAAAGAACTTTAGGTAGGGTTAACATACAGCCGTATTTTCCCGGACATGTCAGGCTTTTTGGTTCTTAAATCGCCATCCGGGATTTTTAAAATTTTAAAAATTCCTCCTGGGAAAATACAGACGTATGGTAAACCTATTGGCACAAAAAATACATACTGTGACACATCCCTGAAATCAAACTTTTTATAGGGAACGACTTTTTTTTTTACTTTTTTTTTTAAAGTCATCCCTGTCAGGGCCCCGCTGAAAATGTTCGAATTGGGCCCCACACTTCCTAAAGCCGGCCCTGGCAAAGAGGCCACATTAAGTCGGACCAGGGGACAGGACCTGGCTCTTTAATCCAAGACAGAAATCAGCAAAAGCTTCCTTAAAAAGCCCAGATGGTTTGCAAGCTGTGAAAGTCTCCCAAAACTAAATAATGTTTAAAGTTACCAATAACCACCCAGTGTTCCTGTCCCAGGGCAGGGCCTGGGGGAGAACAGAGTTCTCTTATTAGCAGAATTCTGGAAGGGCACTGAGCTGGTACGTGCGCCAACCTTTAAAGATAAATTATACGAGTTAATGTTGGTCAAGTTATTTTAACACTTTGTGCCTCAGCTCCCCATCTTACGCTTGCTGCTGTAGTGCTGCCAATCCTGAGCATTCAAAAAAAAATCACAAGTCAAGCCAGAAAAAATCATGACACTGGCTTAAAAATCAGGAGATTTTAAAATCAATTTGGGGCCTTTCAGTTGTGGTTCTGAACCTCGGGGGTCATGTTTTCAAACTTTTCTCCACAACTATGAAAGCTAGAAACACAAGGAACAACATGACTCCAGGAGCTAGGGCTTTAAAGAAAACATCAAATATAGCAAGAACTAGCAACACACAATTATATTCCTTCCTCCTACCCTGTGTGTGCCTTGTCTAGTTAGTCTGTAAGCTCTTTGGGGCTGGGACTGTCTCTTGCTGTGTGTACAAACAGTGCCTGGCACTGCAGGGATCTTCACCACTGCAAAACAAAACATGAGGGATGAAGCATTACCACCTTTTAGGGGAAGGGTTTGGGGGCTTTTAGTTCATTAAAAACTATAAAGAGTATTGGGGCAACCCCCTCACCCCCCAAACACACCACCTTCCCCTGAGGGCAAACTGTCAGATCTGAGGGATGACTAAATGAATAATTAACAAGCTCATTCTGCAGCCAGATTGACCAAATTCTGGCTGTGACGCTAACCCAGATGAGCCACATGCTCCTGGACGAGAGGTGCATTTGAGCCCCATGGTTCCCAGCCCTAAGCAAAGAGGTTTGTAATAATCTATTGCATGGCGGGTGGGGGGGCATGATGTGCTAAACAAAAATGCCCTTACTGAGGGGGAAGAAGAACCCAGCGCTAATTGGAAGGCTGACAATACCTGAGCTTGTATAATGCAGGAGCCAGCCAGCCCAAACTCACAACAGTTACCAATTAAACCCGGCAGCATGGCAAACACAGTTCCGGTTATGCTCAGAGACACAATAGACCTTGGAAAAGCCCAGCTGCCAGGCCCCTAATTAACCCTGATTTTCACTGTACACTTTGAAATGCGGGAAGGCAGTTACAAAGTGGAGAACAAGGCAGGGTTAACAACAGAGACCTAAATTGCAGGCTCACAGGGCCTAGGCCTCAATTGAAATAACAGACCTGTCCAGGCTGCTCAGCTGTCAGTCAGTCAAACAATTCAACACCCAAGGAGCTTAGTGACAGGAAAGGAACAGCAGCATCTGGGCTCTGACAATCGGTCTCTGCTCATTTCAAACAGCTGCAGGATCAAACTAGCATTTGTAATGAAGTAAGACGGCAGCAGGCTCCAGCCGCCACGACCCAGCCTGGGATCATCTCTGTTTGCCTCCCAGAAAAGGGGAGCGTGTCCCGAGGGCCTCGGACCCCCGGTGGGGAGGAAGGTTCCCTTGCCTGGATGCTGGGGGAAGGCGAGCACAGAGCCACGGTATGGCTTTAAACGTGGGCCATGAAGTCACAGGCGCTGTATGCCGTGGACGCTGGGCTCGCTGGCATAGATACACAGAAAGGATACGACAAGCCACAAGCCTCCAAGAGCTGGTTCCCGTCCTCAGCTGAGTAAGATGGAAAAGATAACAGCCGCCCTGGGCCAGTTCACCCCCTCCCTGCCGGGTTAAGCTGCTGGGGAGCTCAGACAGGCACGTGTGGGTGTCGGTGCTGCCTGGAGAATCGCTTCTAGAGCAAAGGGAGAAAGTCGTAAATTGGAGGGTCCTGGACCCCCGTATACCAAGAATCAGGGGCTTCTGCGCTTAGGGGAGGTCGTCAGCATTTGAATTGGAACTTTACAGGACTGGAGGCAGTAAATTTAAACAGCAGCTTGGCTAGAAAACAGCCCCAAGGCCTAGATGTTGCTTTTGTCTGGTCAGCGGGGTCCAGTCACTTCCATTTGCAGCTCTTTGGCTCAGCTTTCTAGGGACGGCATGGAGCTTGGGAAGCGCTCCTGCGTCAGGGGGCTGCTGCAGAGTTGAAATCCAGTCAGGGAGAGGCCTAGGCCTAGGCCTGAGAGGGAATCTATGCAGGAGAGAGCGCACTCGGCCTGATGTGCCAGCCAACTGTGGCAAGAACGAGCCTGGGGCCAGAGCAGGTGGATGGCTCTGCAGGGCACAAGCGCCCAGAGAATACATGCAACTAATGGCATTGGCCAGCCAGAATCCAACCTGAGTACATACGGGGAGTGTGTGTGCAGCTGAAAAATCTAAGGTCTCCTCACTCTCTCTGCACTCCACAGGCCAGAGTGGTGATACCGATGGGCTACCCAGGAGTGTCCCTTCCAGAGCCTCATTTCCCCATCACCAGGGGTGGGCAGGCACGGATGTCAATGGAACATCCAGCTGCACAGCAGGTAAGCATTCCAGCACTAGTCTAGTGGGCTGTCGAATATTCGGGGTACATCCAACAGGTACTCTCTGCGTGGGGGGACCCGAACTTTCAGCTGCATAGCCGGTGTGTTCTACGCAGACACAAAGGCACAAGCAGCACAGCAGATGTGTTCTACTAGGACACACCTGGAACATCCAGCATTCAAACAGTTAACACGAGGCAAGCAAAATGCGCACTGCCTGCTAGGAAACGGAGAGATTAGCTCCTGGCCTATGAAAAGACGTTTCTCCCCCCCCCCCCCCCCCGATTTCGTCGCTCCTCTGCTGATAAGATGGGACAAATCTTATTTTCATACATCTAACGCATGAAAATATTTTGCGACAAATGAAATTGTAATCTTTGGGGTAAATCTTTATAATACTACAGAAGACAAAGCTCTAGATAGTTATACGCTACCGGGGCCCTGAATCAGTTCCAGCTTCCGCCATCTAGAAATGTGGCTTTTTTAAAAAAGAAAAAGAGTAACCAGTGTGATGAGCAGAGCTAGTGCAGCTCACCAAGCCCATGGCGAGCTGCATGAGAGCTGAGGCCAAGGCATTCTCTATTGAAGGGATCCAGCGACAGAACAAACAGATTTGCACTCAGAGGAGACCAGGCAGACCCAGGGTCTGTTGGTCTTTAGGGAATGCTGCCAAACCGGCCTCTTTGGAAAAGCTTTTCCACCCTAGCAGGAACCACCTTCACCCCCACCATGAACACCCTCGTCTACCTAAACGCCCACCTTGGCAAAACCCTGTTGGTCTTCCCAGGCTCTCCCAGCACCCTGGTTTACTGAAACCAGCCCACCAAGCAAGCACAAAACCAGAGTTCTGACCCTGGAAAGGGGAGAGTCACCCTGCGGGAAGCCCCCTGCTGCTGTTGATGTGGCATGGAAGGAGCTCTGATACCATGGTGACAGGCTGCAGTATAAAACTCTAAACGTAACCGATCCTCATGCCGTGTGGTGGAGCAGCAGGGTATCAGCGCGACACATTCTGCCCATTCAGGACTATCAGTTGCCAGTTGCATTATGGTCGTTTCCTAGAAGTCTCAGCCTGTGCTGGGGGCTGAGAACACAGGCAGAGGCAGACTCTGCTCTGGAGAATTTATACTTCAAAGAAAGATGCTGGACAAACGGGAACTGAAGCACTGATGAATTACGGGGCTTGCCAAGGTTACACAGGGAATCTGTGGCAGAACCCAGAACTCTGGAGTGCGAGGCCACTGCCCTAACCACAGGACAATCTTTCCTAGGATAGACTGTTCAGCTCCTCTGCTCTGCATCTCTCCCTGCAGACGACACTGGGCTGTATCTAACCCACCCTCTTTGCTCAGGCAGGAGCAACAAACTGTTTGTTTCCACTGTGCATATCGTCCCTTCGCCTCCCGTCTAGAGCTCAGGGTGAGCTGCTCAAAGTAGTGCACTGTCACCTTGCTGGGCATGAGCTAGAGCACCGAGAGACGGCAGGATGGAGCATCTGGGGAGCCCGCAGCCGTGGGTTCCTGTCTCTTCTGGGTCGGGGGGCAGGTTCCTTTTTCCAAAACATCCCCCGCTCCGTTTTCCAAGCCGATGCAGCTGGCAGGGGCCGAATGCATGCATTCGCTCCTCTCTCTCTCTCTGCAGACAGGCCACTGGCAGCTTTCGGAAGCCCAGCCCTCGCTTTACAATTGTCCTCCTCTCTTTTGAAAGTGGAGTTTGAGCAAGGGGTTAGGAGCGGAGCCAGCTCAGAAAGGAACAGGGGGATGCAGCAAAGCCCTCAGCTACTACAGCCTGCACTCTGGATTAGGCCTCAAGCCCTTACAGACTCACCCAGGTCCGTCACCCTTACTCCACTGGTACCACTCGCAGAGTATGGTGCTACTCAACTCCACCCGTAACCTCCATGCTTTACTCTCTATTCCTAGATGAGTCAGACCACCAGAACCAGACGCTGCTCTGCCCCAGGGCATACCAATTCCTCTTTCTGCTGAAACGGTCAGCAGAGAATTAGTTAACAGTGGGATCATCACTAGGGTTCAAAGTCAACCTCCTATTGAAATAAGCCCTGGTTTCAGGCTGTCTGCAGACAGTTCTGCACCTGGCTGCAACGTGGAAGGTTTCATTCGCAGCCAAAGGGACAGAGACGTTTAATTTGTGTGTTTATTTTAAACGGAAGCTCAGATTCTGCAGGGACAGCTGGTTCCAGCTGAGATGTGCTGGTACAGTGGGACAGTCAGCAGTGGGCCAGCAGGCCCCCGGCTGGTGCCGGGGGTCAGTGCACCTGGGCAAAAGCGGGAAATGAAAAAAATAATTTTCACCCTAAATCTCAAAAAAGTACGTTTAGGGAGGTGGTTTGAGCAGATTCCTCTTGTGCATCTGGATCTGCAGAAGCAGCCAATATTGTCAATAACCCCCTTTGGGGAAAAGGCCCTTTCAGCAGACCGTGCGTGTGCTGCCTGCTCCCGGGCTTTACTGTAGGAGCATGGGAATCACCAGTCATCCAGCGTCAGAGGAAGGGGTATGACCACGATGCCCACTCTACAAGATACTATCCTCTGCTTTCCTGCCAGCAAATATTACAATAATGCAATTGTGTCTCCAGAACTGGGCTTCACTCCACCCGCCCGCAGGATGCACCAGGCCTCAGTAAGATGCAGGGACAAGAGGGCAGTAATTAAGGAGGATTTTAATTTGAGAAGGGAGGAGGGGTTTATAAGAGGCCACAGGATGGAGGCAGATATTAAAAGCAGCAGGAATTGAGACCCCGCAGTTGATCGATACCGCAGTGATCAGTATGCCAATGGTGGTTATTAAGGGATAATAGCAACCCAGCTGCCTCCCCCGTATTCCCCAGCCCAGCTCACTCCTCCAAAGCAGATCTGATAGAGCGAGCAGGCTCCCATTGCCTGGCTACTATCTCTCTGATCTTTAGCACAAACCAAAGTCACCGTGGCTGTCTCCAAGCACCTATCATGTTGCTAAGGGTATCTCAGGCAGAGGAGTGGAAGACCAGCCCCGAGGTACATCGCCAAACACTGGCCTGGCCAGTCTCCAGCGCTAGCATTAGCTGCATGGCTTGGGACATTTGAATCAGACACTTACAAGCGCGAGGCCGGTCTGTTAAGTGAGGGGAAGGGGAGACCCTAGTGAGGGTCAGGGAGCAACTGCAAGGAGCACAACTTCCAAGGAGATGCCTGGTGCTGCTTCCTACCGGGGTCTCTGAACCTTCCTTTGGGACCCTGTTTTCATCATCAGCCTCTGGCTGATGGGGGCCAGATAAATCAGACGCCTTGTCTGCACGAAAGGAGAAGGCACTTTCTCTGCTCCCCATTCCAGAGCTTCCTGATACGGAGAGGAAACAATTTGCTGCTATTCCAGCCCACCCCGGCCTCCTTTTCTGGGTCATCCTCTTACCTCACTCCACCGCCTGCCTCTGATATTGCTGGTTGCCTCCCAAGGGGCAGAACAGAGAAACTGCCCAGTTTTGTAGCAGTTTCGCTGATGCCCGCAGGCTTGGAATAGCAGCCCACAGGTACTCTAGTGATGCAAAGTGCACAAGGCTGCATAGACGAGGTCATGAAATGGACCAGAGTCCAGTTAACGTCACTCTGGGAGAGCCCTGGACAGCAGGGAAGGTGTTTGAGGTGTCTGCAGACTCAGGCAGCCAGTCCTACACAAAGGGATACTGGGAAGGTTTCCTTCATAACTACCATGACTAGAAAAGGGTCTTTTTTAATTAAAACTTTAAATCTTGCAAAAACTGATGAATCCAGCCCCTTCCCTGGCCAGAGAAAGTTCCGTACTCACCAGGAAGGAGTGGATTTTCATTGCCAATTTATTAGAACACCCCAGTCAACGATCCCCATCTCTCTGCCCTACATATAAGGAACAGATTTGGAATATTTAGCTTGCAGAAACCTTTAAAATAAATAAATAAGATGGGCAACTTTTAAAATAGCAAATGGGTCCCTGAAGTTAGGCTCCAAATTCCATCCACAGGCACCTAAGGGCTTGTCTATATTAGAAAGCTTTGCCTCTAACTATAGCGGCATTATGGTAGTGGCCAAAACAAAAACCCAGCAACTCCACCAAGTGGGAGGGGAGAATTATACTGGGATAAGAGTGCCTGGACTGGTATAGCTTAATCTGGTTCAGGAAGCAAAAGAAGCTAATGTCTGTATATGAGTCAACATGCCACAGTTTACACCGATAGAACTATACTGGTAGAAAAATGATGCCCTAACCGGTACAGTTACAGGACTGCTGTAGCTTTTCTAGCATAGACCAATAAATGGCTTAATTTTTGAAAAGTGATGAGCAATCAACAGCTCCTATTAAAGTAACAGCAAACTGTATTGGGCCCACAAAGAGAGGGGAAAATTGATCTGTGGCTTGCTCCTCTATTATCCCCCTTTCTGTACCGCGCCCTGCGAGAGCGACGAACTGCACGGAATACATATGGGCTGGGAGTTCTGAAGCTGCCTAAGAGCTCGGCATGCCCAATTCCCACTACAGTGAATGGAAACTAGGCTCCCAATTAGTGCAGAAGGCTTTGAAAATCTCAGCCCTGGTCCCCAGGCAGAGGGACACTGAATCTGGGCAGACAACATACAAATCCAGGGGGAGGAAAGGAGGATGGGTCAGGAGGGAATTAGAATGCAGATGTACTTTCACCCAGAGATACACCAGCTCCCTACTGCACTGCTATAGAAGCGTTCGTTGTCGTGAGCTTTGGATGGTCACGTTAATCGCATAGAAGCGATGTAGCACACGAAGCTCCCCCCCTTCCCAAAAGGAGCAAAGGGTATTCAGCGAATACATTGCACTTGTACAGCTCCTTCCACTCAAAGGCCTCCAAGCACTTTACAACGGTGGGTAAATGCCCATTTTACAGATGAGGAAACTGGCTCGGAGATGGGAAGTGACTTGCTCAATGTCATGCAGCAAACCAGCGGAAGAGCCAGGACAGAACCCTGGCTACCAGCCCTCGGGCACCCACTACCTCCCCACCTCCTGGATAGACAGGCTGTTCTATGCCACGTGTGCTCATTTTCTGTCGGGTTCAGTCTTCTTTTCAGCTCCTTTGAAGTACATTTGTTACTATGGAAACCGAGTTATGGGATGGGTAGAGCATAGGTCACAAGCACTGTGAAAGTCACTTGATAAAATGGGTTGCAATGAATACCCTGCTTTAATAGCTGCAGCACTTTATGCCATGAGTATCATGCAAACAGATGCAGTGCGTCAGTATGTACCTCTGTGACGGCTGCCATCTTGGCTGACACCAGGGACCGAACGAGGGACCTCTGGACCTAAAGCCTACTACAGCATGACCTCAAGGTCTCCGTAGCTGAGGGATGTAACAACTTGTATCATCTGTGGATTGGCACAGAGGGGGACTCGTACCACACAATATATAATACAGATAGACATACGCACAACCCACTTCAGTTCATAACATTTCATATTAACTTCTCATCAAGGATTACTGGGATTTGTTGTATCTTTTGGGGGCGGGGGGAAGAGTCTACAGCCTATTTACAACAAAATATTTTAGAGAAACATGACACTGAAAAGCAGTTTTTAAATTGCTGATGCCGCAGTCACAAAAATCTAGCTGAAATCCCATAACGTTGGACCCCCTCCCGGACCCCTCTGTGGTGCAGCTCAGCAAAACGGCCTTGAGACAAGGAACTGACCGTACATGGTTGTGACCCTCTCAGAGCAAGTTCAAAATGACCAGTTCTGAGGAGTGTCTGTAGCAAAGAGGGAAACTACTTAGGTGACGTACAACAAGTACCACACGTTACTGCAATGGCCTGGGGGTCCCCCACTTCCAGATCAGCAAGGAAATTAAACACCCTCCCTCACACCACAAAAAAAAAGATGAAGTGAACTAAAACAAAAGCATCTCTCAGCGCAGGTCGGCTCGAGGAGTCGGGGAAAAATGCACATTCACTTCAAGGTCTTGAATTCAACCAACCACAAAAACAGCCAGAGAAATCCATCTGAACAAACCCAGGCGGAAAGCCTTGGACAGCAAACCCCAGAATCCTTAATGTGCAAAGACAACAACCTTCATGACAAAGCACAAAGAGAAGAGCAGAGGCTCTGCCATCCCAGCATATTCATCCATAAACACGGTCTCTTTTTAGGCTGACATGTCATTTCAGACGGGCCTTTCTCTCCCCTTTATTCTCTGCCTTGAAGAAGCGAGAGGCTTTTCTGAAGCATTTGCTGGATTGGATCACCCGAGGGCGAGCACTTTATTATCTGCAGTCAAAGCGTCATCACAAATACCATTCTACACACACACACGTGTCACTTTCTATTTGTCTCCTCTCGGAGGTATTAGCACTGAGCTCTGCGCACAGCGCCACTTACAAAGAGTAAATGAAAAATAAACATTGCAGGACGGGGAGGGGGGGGTGAGGCTGGGAGGGGAGCGAAGGGGAGGCACTTTTCCTTCAAAGCCTTGCAAGCACAGAACTATTTATCCTCAGAGAAACACAGCACAGCCATCTCCTCTGCTCACCACTACTGTTGGGGCTGGGTTTGACTCCGGAGCGAATAACCTCAGCCATCCATATTCCAGGCTGGTTATGCAATATATCTCCAAGGTAGGCGAGTCTAAAAATACTTACACCTTTCAAAGAATGCACCTGACTTTAAAAGTTGGCATCTTAATATTACTGTACAATCAAAATAACCACTGGCTGGCAGCGACACCGATAGTTAAGGTTGCCTGACACTTCCCCTTACAAGACCCTTTTTTCAGTTGCTTATAACTTTGCCCACAGGCATCGACTTTTTAATTTCCCTGGGGGCTGCTTGATCCTCCGCCCAGGCCCCACCCCCGTTCCCACTCTACCTCTTCCCCCAAGGCCACCCCCCCACCCCCACTCTGTTCCCTTTCCCGAGTGCACCCTGCCCTCGCTCCCCTCCTCCCCCACAGCGCCTCCTGCACACTGCTGAACAGCTGATCCGCGGTAGGCAAGAGGAGCAGCTGATCGGCGGTGCCGTCGGTGGGTGCTGAGCACCAGGAGCATCCACAGAGTTGGCGCCTATGACTTCGCTAAACTTTAATTGTTTGGGCTGAAATTTTCCATGCCAGGTGTCTGCCTTCAACTCCATTTTTCTGGGAATTTTAAGGAAAAATGGTTCAGCCATTTCTGAGATCGAGATTAAGGAAACCTACAACTATTTCACTGAGAAGCTCTATCGCTTCCACACTTTCAGAACAGGGACTTGAAATTTGTCAGGGCGCCTGCCCTGGTGTCAGGAGCGTGCCTTCTGCTCTCCCTGCGAAAAGCTACACAAATTTGGCTGAATTATTTAGGCTTCTGAAACTTGCTGTTTGCACATGCTCAGTAAAGGTTTGTGAGATCTTGGCAGCTAAATTTCTCCAAAGATCCCATCTGCACGGAGCATGCTCAACCCGCACAGCATCCACTGAACAGGCCTTTCCCTGAAATTGCTCCTCCCTGCTCCAGGGGTAGGGGAGGCACCAGAGGCTGAGAACAGGGAGACTGTCACATGTACTCACAACACCTTCCCACCTCTAAAACACAGGCAGCGAGGAGGCAGCAGTCACCTGACTGCAATCCGGGGGGTGTGGGGTACAGGACAGGGGCAAGGGGAATCAGAGACAGACTCGGGTAGGGTGGACAGGAGCAAGAGGAAAAAAGCATGGTGGACAAGCAAAGAAGGAAACAGGTGGCACAAGAGTCTATAAATAGGGCCCTATCAAATTCATGGCCCATTTTGGTCAATTTCATGGGCATAGAATTTAAAAAAATGGTAAATGTCATGATTTCAGCTATTTAAATCTGAAATGTCAGGGTGTTGTAATTGTAGTGGTCCTCCGTGCACAAGGGGCTGAATCAATGTTACACGGGGAAACTTTCTGCATTTTCTGACTTGAGGGTTCGACTTTGCAACCGAAATAATGTTCACTGGAATGCAGGAGGTTTGGCATGTGATAAATCGTAGTAATAGAAAGGAGCCTCAGAGGACCTCAAAGGGTTTTGCACACATTTGTTGAGCCTCCTGGCTCCCTGAGTTCAGTATCAGAGAGAGGACGAAAGAAAGGAACGGGGCAGGCTCATCAATGCCTGGAATCAGTACCAAGGAAGGTTTGGAGATAAGACCAGGGAGATGCTTCTGAACTTGGAGAGTAATTTGGAGGGGCAGCACTCAAAAGAGACCAAGCCTTTTGCTAAAATACCAGGAGTGCTTGCTGCTAAATAGGGACAGTAGGTGTGTGTAATGGAGGTTAAGAGTTTTAGGATGAAATCCTGGCCCTGCTGAAGTCAATGGCCAATCTCCAACTGATTTCAAAAGGGGCCAGGGCTTTCCTGATGAAGTTCACACAGCAAGTCAATGGCAGAGTTGGGAATAGATCCCAGGATCCAGATTGACAGTTTCCCGCTCTAGACAACACTACATCCATGTAATGATGCCTGGAATACGCAGGCTTTGCTCTTGGTATAGTTATAGTTTACAATGGAGAAATAGCATCATTGCACAACAGCTAGAGTGCATATAATGTCTCTGGGTTCAGTCCTGCACACAGACAGCTGTTCGCCATCTCCCCCCAACATATTCCCTAGTCACACTGACGTGATTTTGTTTTGCTTTTTAATCACTGTGCATATTCAGTACTTGCTGTTCACAAGTCAAGCTGTCCTGGCTAGTTGTGATTGGTCACAATGCCTCATGACCCCTGACTGCATGAGCAGAATTCATACAGATTAGGAGCGTCTTCAAGGCCTGCTCCTAAGGTTTTGAATCTCTCAGGGAGAGGGAATAGGTAAACAGATTTAGGGAAGTGTAGAAACTTTCCAATCCTGTCCTTCCACCAGGCACTGTTCCTGGGGATGGGGCGGAGTTTTAAACTGGCATGAATACTTGCCCCACGTTTTATGTGGCAGTCACTCAGTTCACAGCACTGTTGACTTTGCCTCTCAAACTCTCTGGAGAACAGCATCTATCTACTGTGACTGGCAGGGACTGTCTCTTATGTGTCTGTGCAGCAGCGAGCACATTGGGGCCCTAAATTCAGCTGAGGTCTCTAGGTGCTGCCATAGTATAAATAAGAATAAACTAATGGTACCTCTCCGAGCTGGGCCAAAATCCCATGCACTTTTAGGGTGCTGTACAAGCAAACACACCTATCCAAGGGCTGTAGAATTCTCCCTCACACCGTTAGATTTTATGATCTTAATGGCATGGATTGTGCATCCTTTGCAGCCCGTTTTGCACAATGGCAATCCTCACACGCAGTTACATACTAGCTAAATAATCACACATCGCACTACTACACAGACGACAAATGCACAGTCTAGCAAGGTGCAGCACAAAGGCAGGAAATTTATAGCATTAAAGATTCTCCATGTATTTTAGTTACGCGCACCAGGATTTCAGAGAATTGGTTTTGCTGTCCTTGGCGTGGGGGGAGTTTAGGAGATGACCAGACCATCACTGTGAGAGCTGTTCCACCCAAATTCTGGGGCCAGCTGGCCTGGTCTGACAGATTTGTCTCCTTAGTCCCCCAAGAATTCCACAGGAGAGGAACATGGCAGGGCGAGCGCCTCTGCTGTGCTGAGATGAGGGTGACAGCAGATCGCTGTGAGCATTCAGGTTTCAGCACCACACCCATTTCGCTAATTTGCTCCTGGTTTTAAATATTTAATCTGTGCTAAGAGATGCTCACATTCCCTCATGCCCTCTCCCCCTTGCCTGCCCTGCTCCCTCTCTTTAGGGCTGGGTAACCCTCGGATCTATTTCAAACTGAGAGGAGCAGAAAAGCAACGGGGGGCGGGATGGGAAAGGGGAAGGAGCAGCCCCTCAGCTGTCCCAGGGCAGAGCTGGAGCCAGGAGAAACACTCCAGTGCAGGGAGCAGTGGTCAGGCCAGAGGTAGCAGAGCAACACCCAGTACACACACACACCCCTCTCAACGCCCGGGCTCAGCACAAACGACAGAGACGGCGGGCCGAGCCATGACTGGTGCACCAGCAAACGTTGTCAAAACTCGTTAGGATGCCTGGGCGGAGAACAAAGTGCCCAGCGCCACGAGGGGGATTTCGCTCGCTCGGAGATTTACACAAATTAACTTCACAGCGCGTCTGGAGTGTTAAGATCAACAAGAGCGACGGGTGCTCCAGGCAGAGGAGCAGGCTTCCAGATGGGATACCCAGCCCCCAACTCCCCCGAGCCTGCCCGAGTCCCAGGGCATGGGGAGAGGCAAGGGCTGGTACACAGGCTGCATGGAGTCTCAGGGCCTTTCCCCTCAAAGAGAGGGGGGCAGTGCTAGACTAGGCCCCACTTCTGGACTCACACCCATTTCAGACCAGTCCGTATCCCCTTCCGAGGAGCTCTCTGATTTTCCCCACTGTCGGTGTGAGACAAGCAGGCCCATGGACTCTGACCCCCTTGGCTTCCCGTCCCTCTGCAGCGCTCCCGTGAACCTCTCGGCTGGCCCAACAGTAACGTCCCCCCGTTCTGTAAGGTGCAAAAACTGCGGGTTGAAACTTAGCAATGCAGACGGGCATTGAGAACCAGGGCACTGGGTGGGGACATGAGATCGTCAAGGGCCAGCCCCAGCCGACGGCTGTGCAGTGTCTGGTCCCATGGGCTGCAGGTCACCGTCTAGCTGACAGGCCTCCACAGCAGTCAGCATGGACCAGCCTTCGTGTTGGCCAAAAACCAGTAACACCTGGAGAACTAACTCCCGCCGAGGGTCTCTCCAGGTCTGGGTTTGGGGGTCCCTTCAGGTCACTCCTATTGCAAAGAGGAAGCCTGCACTGCCGTTGCTAGGGCCGCTGGCCCTCGAATCCATGGGAAGAAATGACTGGAACGCATGGCAGCTGTCGTCTCCTGCAACTCCCCCATCTCCAGCTCCTGGCTCCCAGCAGAGTGCCAGGGGAGGCAGGCTGTGTCCACAGCGAGCTGGGGCCAAGGGGCTGCTGTCACAAAGCCAGCAGTGACTCCACAGCGGCTGGCGGGTAAACGGAACCGAAGGCAGCTCGCCTCGGGCACTTTCCTGCTCCTCCAGTCGGTCAGTCAGGGGAGACACACTTGACTGATCTCCCATTAATATCAGATCCATTTAAAGACGCTGGCTTTTCATGTCGACAGCCTCCTGCTGGTCAGCACGGCTGTGATGCAGTTTGGGGACTTACTGCTTCCTTCACACACCTGGGGGAGGGCTGGTGTGGGTCTAGGGAGCAGATCCTTCTCTCACAACCGAGGCAGCTCCTCGGCCTGCAAACCTGGCTCCTACAGCTCTCGGACACCAGCAACAGCAAAGAGAGCAAGGCCTGGCACCCTGCAGCACCAGGGCTAGCAGGGATCCCCAAGTAACACCACTGACCGAGTCAAAGCGAATGTCCCCCTGCTGCCTCACCAGCCTCAGACTAGGAATCCAGCTACCACGTGGCTCCTACACCTAAACACAGCCGTACAACGACAGCTCTCCCCTCATTTAACTCACGCCGCGCCTTCCAATGCACAGAGCCCTGCAGCGAGAGGCAGACACACAAAGGTCCTACTCCCCGGCCACACTCCCCTACCCGCACCCACCCCCGCCAGAGCGCAGGCGTTCGGCTCAGCCGGCTCCCCTGCAGTCGGCAAAAGGGGTTGGTTTGAACCATAAAGCTGTTCTGTGTCCATGTCAAACCAGCATCACTCCACAGGGATGGCTACACACAGAGCTGGTGTGCCTGGACCCGGGGAGGGGACGGGACGGGGGACGGGACATTCACTGTTCTTACTGTCCAGGACAGACACAATGCTCAGCACTTGCTTGGCACCTTCTGCCACGGGTCCCCAAAGGCTGCACAAATGTTTGCCAAGTAAGCCCAGCACACACATGTCTTATCATTGGGGAAACTGAGGCACAGAGTGGCCAAGAGCTGGCCATGCAGCAGGGGAGTGTCAGCGTCTGGATTAGAACCCAGGAGTCCTACCGCCCAGTGCCGTGATTCAACCACTAGACACCGCTCAGTGCCAGATCTACTGATGCACAGGCATGGAATTATCTTCCAGGAGGAGAGAGAAGATGTGCAAAGATGCCATGGTTGTGCACTGTGTAATTTCATTTGTGTAGGAAGGTTTTCATGCCAGGCCCATCCCCATGGTATCCAGGTGTCTCTGGGGAAAGGACCAGCCCAGAACTAGGAGTTCTCAGCTCAGTTCCAAGAGCCATGGACTGCAGAGGCAGCACGCTCAGCACGCTCTAGAAACCTCTCCAAGGCTCATGGCTTGGACAGGTGATTGGGGCGCAGTTTAAGTTCCCTCTAAGCTGCGCGGTTGCACAGCAGCCTATCAAGGGCTGCACAGCAGCCTATCAAGGGCTGCACAGATGCTCAGGACTGTGGCAGGGAGAGGCGCCTCTCCCCCAGCCCTAGAGCTGCTGCGGCAGGGAGAACCGCCTCTCCCCCACCCACTCCAGGTGCTGCTGCAGTCAGTCCTCTCAACCCGATGTGGCCCCGGGCAGCCTGCACCCCAAACTCCTCATCTCCGGCCCCACCCCAGATCCCAGTTCCCAGATCCCATCTGCAGGACATCCTCCCCCACCCCACAGCTAGGTGGGCGTTCCAGTAATCAAGGCAATGCCATGGAGCATCTGAGAGGACCCCTCCCTGGGGTGAGGGGGAGGTCAGAGGGCCAGCCAAAAATATAACACCCCAAGAAAGACAACCAAGAAGGAAAGCGCAGTGTGGTGGGCACCACCCAGCGGGGCCAAGCCTTAAGCTGGGGTGGCTGTTAAACGCAAAGAGTGGAATCCTGCTCCATTAGGGTCTATGGCAGTTTTGCCACTGATGGCAGCAGGGCCTGAATTTAACCCAAATATCCCTCATCTCCTCGCTCCAAGTGCCCTCTCTGGCCTCACCATCAAGCCACCTGTAGAACAGAGGCCGCCAGCTGCCCCCATCAGTCAGTCCAGCAAAGCGCACCAGGGCTGTGTCCCCGCGAACAGCTGGAGCGGGCTCCTCGAGGTCATTAGAAAGCAAGGCAGAGGGGCACGGATAATGGGCTGTTTTACATAGAATATAGGTGTGTAACGGGGAGGCAAATGAGGTCAGGCACCTTGTTCAGCAGCCACATAAAGGGAGATTTTATTGGCCTGCTCCTGCTGGCCCTGTGGCTGCAGTCCGGGCTGGTGGGGGCCAGCTGCACACTACCTGCACACTGTTCAGCCCGACCGATCAGCTCCCACCAGCCCCCAGGAGCGTAACTGATGTGAGAAGCCCCAGCGGAGCACCGCGCCTGGCCTTTAACACCCCATGAACATGTTGGGGAGAGGAGCCCAGCTCCCATGGGTCCCCTCCCGCGGATACAGGACAGCTCCAGAAACACAGACAGACGCTGACACAGAACCAGGGCAGGCTGCCAATGATGGGTGAGGGGGCCAAAGAGAAGGCCATAAACCCCCCAACTCCTCTACCTCCATGGCTGGCCAGAAGCTACTGTGTCCAGGCAGCCGGCTGGCCCCACACTTGCGTTTCCCTCGGTGCACATCCCATGGCCCGGATGCTCACTCAAGGGACTCAGACACATCTGCCTTTGCCCCTTGAGTGACTGTCGGTGCTGCGGGACCTGCAGAGAGGCAAGCACAGGCCCTGGCAGCACTGGCCTCAGCCCTTTCTGCCTAAATCTCCAGGTGCCTGACCAGCCGGCTGCCGGACACGATAGCATGCCACGTGTTACTCACTGCATAGAATGGAGACTTGAGCAGCTGCCTTCATTAAAATGAAAGCAGGGGAGCATGCAAGGCCTAGAGAGGTGTCAAGTGCCGCCTTGTGCACAATGCCCCAGAGGGCCCCGTTCTCAGATTTCACACCAAATACTCATTTTAGGGACCATAATATGGATTTAGACACCAAAGCCTGATGCCTGGGCCCTACATCAGGAACGTATCAAGCATGGACCTGAGCTGCACAGTTTGGATCTGGATGCAAATTTCCCTCACGTTGGAGGGTTTGAGCTAAGTGGACTCTGAGGGTCCATTCCCACCACCCAAACAGGCCTCGCGCACCATAAGGCCCCAGCTTGATGTGCTGTGCCGGCGTCCCTTATCCACTCATCTCACACAGGCACACGTGACCAACCAAAGAATGTTTTTGCAGCATTTCCTGGCAAAGAAAGTGCATGTCAACAGTACATTTTGGGCAAGGCAGTTAATTGACTCCTCTTTACGGCACCTATATAAATATAGAGGTAGCATTAACTGATCCCTCGCAGAAGCCGAAAATGAAAGAATTAATCTTATTTCACTCTTGTGTAACCCTTCATGAAATTAAAATGATATTTTGTGCGTGTGTACAAATGCAGAGCTTTGCTGCAGCTCCTTTAATGAAAATGCCCTTGGAATAAGTAGAACTGTGTAATGAGAAGCCATTAAATGTGTTTTTATCCCATATGCAATTAAACAGTTTTATCACTCGTAGGAGAGTTTCCACTGGTGAGTGTCAGAGCAAACACTGCAGCATCCAGGGGATGAGGAGAGAACACAATCTAAATGTCTAGGTTCTACAGAATTTTCATGCTTTAATTACTCCTGTACGAACCCCTGGGCTATCCCCTTCCTGCTGACTTCTGGACTTCCTCTGTCCAATGCTCACAGAGCTCTCTGCTCTTACCAGAAATTACTGGCATCACAAATGGTGAATTAGGAAACAAGCTAGAAGACAGGATAACTAGCAATACAAGTGCTCGCCTCCTTTTCTCTCCTTTCCACAGAGCCTTTTCTCTAGCAAGGATCCCACAGTTCTTTCTGAACTAGAAACCATCGTTGCTCCAGCTGTAACTGCTTAACACCCCACACACACACAACAATGCTACACAGTTGAAGAGTTATCATTGCTCATGGTTTTATTTAATGGCTTTTCTTAATGCACCAGCTCCTGGAGTCTTGTGATTTTTTAAACAACGAAAACTGAAATTCTCAAATAAAGTCACTTTAACCCTCCTAGTTGTGGAGAAAAAAAAAATCCAGAGAGTTTAAGATCAGTAGGAACCACTGTGATCATCTAGTTTGCCTTCCTGTATAGCACAGGCCATCAGACTTCTCTAAATTAATTCCTGCTTCATGTCCAATAGCTATGATTGAACTAGGCCAGATCTTTTAGAAAAACATCCCTCCTCACTTAAAAATGTTCAGTAATGGAAAATCCACCAGGGTTCTAGGCAGATAGCTCCAACGGTTAAAGATTTGCACCATATTTTTAGTCTGCATTTGTCCAGCTTCAAATTCCAGTCACTGGATCTTGCCAGAGCTCACGCCAACAGATTAAAGAGCGCTGTGATTTTCTGTTTTCCATACAGGTAAATACAGCCTGTCATCAAGTCACCCCATCGCCTTCTCTTTGTTAAGCTAAGCAGATCGAGCTCCTTCAATGGTTCTTCTGGCTCTTTACTGAACCCTCTCCAAGTTTCCAACATGTTTCTTGAACTGTAGACCCCAGAACTGGACACAGACTTCCAGTGCCAGTCACACCAGGAAACCTTCCTACTCCAGATTTCCCTGTTTATACATCCCTTTTTGGCCACAAACTCGTACTAGGCACTCACGTTCAGCTGATTATCCACCACAACCCCCAAGTCTTTTTCAGAGTCATTGCTTCACAGGACAGAATCTCCCATCCTGTAAGCAGGGCCAACTGTCTTTGTTCCTAGATGTATAGATTTACATTTGGCTGTATTACAAGGTATACGGTTAGCTTGTGTCCAGCTTACCAAGCGATCCAAATTGCTCTGTATCAGTGACCTGTCCCCTGCATTATTCACCGCTCCTCCAATCTTTATATCATCCATAAATGTTAGCAGGGATGACTATGTTTTCTTCCAGGGCACTGACAACAATGTTAAACAGCATAGGGCCAGGAACCAATCCCTGCAGGGCCCCCTGAGAAACGCAGCTGCTTGAAGAGAATTTCCCATTTACAGTTACATTTTGAGACCTTTCAGTCAGCCAGTTTTTAATGAGCCATGTTGATTTTTTATTGTTCTTCTTTCTTAATCAAAATGTGCAGTGCCAAAGTACATGCCCTACAGAAGTCTATTACCGCGATACTATTACCTTTATCAACCAAACTTCTAATCTCGTCCAGAAATGAGATCTAGTTAGAAGCCTATTTTCCATAAACCCAGGCTGATTGGCATTAATTTTTAATTCTTTATTAATTGAGTTCCCTCTCAGCTTGAGTTTGATGTCAGGCTGACAGGCCTAGAATCACCTGGGTCATCCCCTTTACCCTTTTTAAAATACTGGAGCAATAGCTCTCTTCCAGGCCTCTGGAACGTCCTCAGTGTTCCAACACTTGTTAAGAAACAACATTAATGGTCAGAGAATTACTTGGCCAACTCTTTTAAGACTCCTGGATGCAAGTTATCTGGACCTGCTGATATAAAGCTGCCCAACTTTAGGAGCTGCTGTTTAACATCCTCAGTTACTTTGGGAACAGTAAGTATTTCTTCATCATCATATGATTCTGGCTCTTCTGCAAATACACAACAGAAATAGTTATTGAACCTCTATCGAGTACTCTACCTTTTCTGCATTATTACTGACGATTCTACCATTTCCATCTAATAATGGACTAATACCATTGTTAGGGTTTACTTAAATTTTAAGGCCAGGAGGGACCATCATGATCTGGTCTGACCTGTTGCACACGGCAGGCCACAGAACCTCACCCACCCGCTGCTGTAATAGACCCCTAACCTCGCGCTGAGTTACTGATAAAACCCCTTCTTATTGCCCTCATCTCTGCCATAGAGTTCTCCTGGTATTCTTTTGCTTCTCGTATCAATTTTTGACAATTTCAGCTTTTAATATCATCATCACTATCAGCTTCCTTTTTCCCATTTCTAATTTATGTATTTAAAAAAAAAAAATATTATAGCTGTTTTCACCTCCTCTCTAACCCAGGCTGCTTTGTTTTCAAACCAGTGCAGCAGTTTCTCTCAGTTGTGGCTCTGTGGGCATCCAGTAAAATGCTCCTACAAAAGTTCCTAATTATCATTAACAATTTCCGGATTAAATTCTTCCTCCTAGCTGATCTGGCTCATAATTGTTTTCAGCTTTGTAAATCTGGCCCTGAAATCTGGAAACATGACCCCATGGTTCAAAAACCAAAAAGCCAATACAATAAGTGGGGTTCGTATTAAGTCTCATGTTTTTTGGGCTCTGAATCAAGGTTTCTGACTGCTTGAGAATGCCAGTACTGCAATAGTTTGGGACAGGAAGTGAAGCAGCAGCTGTATTCTCCTGGTTCAATCCACACCGCCTCCCACCCCCCACGTACTTTTAACCTGCAGTTCACACCCTTTCAAGGTCCTTATCTTGTACTGCCTTTGGTGGAAAGTTTGACAGGGAAGCTGCAAAGCTACAGGTTGAAACCCACCCTGTGGAAGAGCCTAGGCACACCTTAAACAGAGCTGTGCATGCTCTCTCCACTAGGACACATTCCCCTACTGGTGGGAGACAGACAGGCACACAGGGGCAAAGCACCTTCCTTCTTTATTTTAAAACACATTACATCTGCCAGCCAGTCTGATCCTCTGCCTCATATGGTTACTGTTTTGGGGGTTTTACATGTAGTCACCTTCCCAGGGCTGGCTCCAGGAACCAGCGCAGCAAGCAGGTGCTTGGGGCAGCCAACAGAAAGGGGCGGCACGTTCAGCTCTTCGGCAGTGGGTCCCTCAGTCCCTCTCGGAGGGAAGGCCCTGCCACCGAATTGCTGCCGAAGACTGAAGCGCCGGCGGTAGAGCTGAAGTGCCGCCAATTGCAGCTTTTTTTTTTTTTTTTTCTTTTTTTTGCTGCTGCTTGGGGAGGCAAAAACGCTGGAGCTGGCCCTGCCTCTTCCCCTCCAAAATGCTATTTCCTGCTAATTAAAACAAGTGTAAACTGCCAGAATCCTCCAACAGACCCCAAGTGACGGCACACTCAGAGCTGCGTTCAGAGCTCTGTACCGGGCGGCGTAACCTTTTAAAATCCAGCTCTTTCACCCTCCACAGCAAACTAACGCACAGCATCCTTCAGAAGGTAGCGAAATGCAAAATCCCGCCCCCCCGCTCACCCCATGGGAGTAATGACACACACACCCCCAGCCTGCTAGAAGAGGTGCGCAGGCTCTGCTGGGCCAGGCGTGAATCCAATCACGCTAAACCAGCGTTTACTGTAAAAGGCGGTGTTTTATGTTAGGAGTCAAACCCCTTTGTTCCTTGGCAGGCTTTGGTAAACAAACAGCACTTGTTATCTCATCTTTCTAATGCGCACCTGCGAAAAAAATAAAACATAACTCAGCAAAGCACTTGATGTGCTGGGAACAGGTGGGTTTATTCCACAAACATTTGATGCAGTTTGTTCAAACCAACGACATGGAGCATCACACTCGGACTTCTCTGCTGTGTCAATGCTTGCAACTATTCATGTGTTTTAGTTTCTGCAGCTCACCCGTTCTCCACCCCTTCCACCCAGCAGCACATGCAGCAGAACCTGCTAGCCACGAACCTGACAAGACTTTGCACTTATCTAGCGCTTTACATCTTCAAAACACTTTGCACACCATTAACTCATTAACCCACATAGCACGTCTGGGAGGGGAGCCTTTAATATCCTCATTTTACAGACTGGGGCCGACAGCTAAATGAGTTGCCCAAAGGGTCTTCGCCTATTCGATCTCCTGGCTCCCAGTTCAGTGGTCAGGCCAGTCTTCTTTCCCCTCCAGGCTGGGGAGCCGAAAGTCCTACAGCGTGTTTCAAATGCATCATGGTAAAAGTTGCAATTGCAGCTGCAGATCAATCTCTGCGCAGAGCAGAGAGGCCATGTGATTAAAAAAAGGACATGATCAGAGGTTCTACCAGGCTGGAAAGAAAGAAGGTGAGTTTTCATTTAATTAAAAAAAAAAAAAAAAAAAAATCAAAGCTGTGAACCACTGTAAGTGCTCACACTTTGAAAAAGCCTATTTATCATTAACATTCTCCATGTCAGGGGAGCTATGGGCCCCATTCTGTCCTTGGAGGTGCATGTTGGCGCAACATTACCTGTGGCTAACAATACAGCCGGTTCCCCAGGTTGTTTCTCTGTCTCCAAAGTAGCAATCTATGCCGCTTCTTTTAGCTGTCAGCATCTTACCAAACGGGAAGCCCTTACGTTTGAATACAGCTAATTTGCTCAGCAGTAAAAAGTGACCTGGCAAAGGGGACCATTTGGTTAATTCATAATCAATATTTTCCATGGTGCTGCTTTAATTTTAGACAGCAGTGTGTAAATTAAAAAATATGTATCAGCCAATAAAAGGAGCAATTCAAACAGGCACAGTAACTACTCCCCCAGAACGGCACTACATCTCCAGCAATCTGAGGAGCCTCTCCTCACATGGGGCTGGTAAAGGCTGGATTCTATACATGAAACATGTAGCACAGAAGACAAAAAAAAGAAAAAAAAAAACCAGAATGGACCCCCCCACGCCCTCCCAACCCTTCCTATATGTAACTAATTTGGAGTGCACAATCTGCTGCTGCTGATGAAAATGACCTTTCTGACCAATGTCACCCAGACCTTCACCTCCCCTGCAGTAACATTGCAAGTGGGAATTACTAGCTAAGACTTCAGCTGTCACAGCCCCCACAAATAAGCTGATCGAGAAAAGCGCTAGTGGAACAAATCCTGGCAGAAACAGGTTCTTTAATTCCCACACTCTACTTCTCTTTTAAGTCAGCGTTCCCTAAAACACCCACCCTAAGATCCCCATGTCCACTTTGAACCCGCGTTCTTCGCCTGCCTTCCTTCGGGGCTGGAGGTTCTGCTCTTTGGGCTGATGCCAGGACAGCAAGAGCTCCAACGCTGGGGGTTCTTGGCTTCATACCATGGGCAGGAATAACAAAGACTTTAGAAGTGGCATCAAAAGCTGAGCTAAGGACTTCAGAAGGCAGACTGAAAACCTGGGCCTGATAAGCAACCGAAATCCTTTAGTAGCTATACAAAGGAAGTTGTGTCAGAAACAGGCATGCACTGAAATGTCTGAACAGTCTTATCAACATAGGCACTCTCTCTGTGTACAGCCCCGCTGTCAGCACGGAGTGCTCGGCCTCCATCCCCCAGCCTGCATCCAGCCCTGGCATGAAGCAGCCATCAAAAGAAAGACAGAGACAAGACCACGACAGGGCGGGCGGGGTGTGGGGGTGGGAACGAAACTTGCTCTGTTGAGAAAACGTTGGCTGTGAAAGATGTGGCTTCGTGGAGCGGCCAAACGATCTCTCAACGCCAAACGCCTGCCGCAGCTCTACTTGCTGCTGTGCACACACAGCAGGGCCCAGACACCCGCGCAGAGGCTCACCCTAGGGCTGCAGCCCCGCTGGAGACAAACAAACCTCTGAGGCCCCAAAGTGGCAACTGCATCTAGCGAGCCGAAATGGAGGCCAGCGGACAAGCAGGTGGGAACTCTTCTTTGCTCTCCCCAGCGGGAACCTCTGTGCAAAGGTTAAAGTCACCTTGAAAGCGAGGTAAGTGCCCCGGCTACAGGGTGAAGCCCAGGCTGATGCAGGCAGCTCGAATCCCAAACAGAGTCAGACTGCATGGGCAAAGAGGCAGCCTCCTTTCCTGGGCTGCCGGAGCTGTCCTGTGATCAGCTCCACCCAGGGCTGTTGTGACATATTATATGAACAGCAACCCCTGGGCAAGGGCAGGGAGATTTAAGGCTCCCATTGAGACGGGAGTTGCACGGACCACTCCTCGAATCCGGAGCCACCAGAGCAGCATGTGCAGGACTCCTCAGCGGTGTCCCGGATAGTCCGTTCAGAGCTGAGGGCGTGCTCCAATCCAGGGAGGTGCTGGGTGCAGAGATCCAAGTGCATGATGCTCGCCCTGGCAAGCCAACGGCACGCAGAGCCCAGAGGAAGGAGGCAGTTGGGCCCCTCATTTAGCTTTATTCCTCGTAACGTATTATAGCAGGGCTGCGATTCGTCTCCTCTCAGCACGGAGATGTCAATTCTCACCGACCAGCCCCTTGCTGATCAAGCCCACCAATGCCCAGGGCACTTGGAGGGAATAACGTACCATCAGTGCACACCCCCGGTGTGTGCAGGAACCAGTGGTGCGGGAGAAACCAGCCCAGTGCCCGGACACTCTCTGCACTGCAATACACACCACAGCTTCACACGCGACCTATAAAGTCCTAACCGTCTGGGGCCAGGTTTTCAAAGATCTTCAGGTGCCCAACGATGCAGATAGGTAGCTAGTGGCATTTTCAAAAGCACCGTAGGCCCCTAGTGCTGTTCTGCATCTTTAAGCATCTAAAGACATTTGATAAATGATCTAAGATACCAAAGACCAGATTATCCATCATAGCAAGTTCGCCTTAGTGCCTCTTTCCTCAGGTTGGCTGCTCTTCTCCGCCCAGAGGCCACAGCATTTGGAGAGCAACAACTGTAAATTTCCCCTTGTCAAACCTGTTGCTTGACTAATGACCTTCACAGTCACCCACTCCTGATGGAAGCTAGTGTCCAGGCTATGGCCACAGATCCTCAGAAACCACACAAAACTCAAGAGTCAATCAGAGCAACCCACCAAGAGTAACCTCCAAAGGGGGTGAGCAGGGATGACACCGGCAAAGGATGACCTGTGTTCCCTAAAATGCTGATGGTAGGCAGACACCTCTCCTCTGAGTTACTTGCTGCAGGAAGTTGTGTTGGGGGCTTGACAAACCTCGCTCTGCCCTTTGCATTAGTGCTGGACGAAGGCCCTTGCAGTGCAGTGAAGGAGGTATGTTGATAGCATTACTGTCTTTCTGACCACTGAAAGCTGCCTGACGTGCTGTCCAGGAACAGAGGTGTTGGCCCCAATGTCCTGGCCCAGCTCCAGTTTGGAAATTACATTTAGTCTCTTCTAAAATTACCCAGGTAACCTCAATAGGATGTGGGAGCCTCTACTTCTTGCTGGCTTTTGTGATCTGTTTACTAAGTAATGGACTGACCACAAGCTCATTTCACACAGCCCACGAGACAGCCATCAGATACTAACAACGTGCAATCCTTATTGACCTGGGCCGGAATTGAACTGGCAACCTAGAAATAGGAGGCTCTGGTACCATTTACTAGCCTCCCGAGCTGTCCAGCCCCGCCACTTGCTATAGTTCAGGCGTCCCTGAGAATCTATTTTTAATTATTTTTTTAAATAGAAAGCGAGCGCCTGGCTCAGGAAGCGCTCCATAACGCTGAGCCAAATATTGATCCCAGCCAATTACAGACGTGCATTTCCTGCTCACACCACCGCAGACGCACTAACAACCAGGCCTAGCAGCAGATGCACTGGCGTCTAACGGAAGGCACATATCAAGTGACATTTAATTAAATATAAGCCACTGCTACATGACTGCAGAGAGTAGGAGAAGACCAGGGGATGGACAAGCTGAGAGGGGTATTATTTGATTTATAATTTAAATAAAGCTCAGAATTCCTGTAACACAAGGAGAGTAAAATCAAAGGGGCCCCTGCTGAAGTTAATTGGAGGTGATATTTTCCGAGGATGCCTCCTTTTGCAGAGCATCCCTGCTCCTCTGCAAGAAGGCCAGGAAAGGAAGAGGGGGTCCGGGGGAGGATAGGGAAGGCCAAGGCATTGGCTCACTGTGCTGGACCCCTCCCTTCCCGGATGTCTGCCCAAAAGCTGGGTGTCCATGCAGGACCTTTTCCTCTGCTGAAAGCAAACAGCCTCCCTCCTCCTTGCTCACCCAGGGAACTGAGCTTGAAACCACAATGCCAAGGGCCTGGCCGAGCGGCTTGATAAATCTGACAGGAGACACACTTAGAGATGGCAGTAAGTGGCCCTGTGGGTACAGAGGGAGGCCGGGACGGGTGGGCGACAGCCTAATACGCTGGCTTTAAGAGCTATTATTGGTTTAAAGTCTAGCTGGAGAACGCTGCCTGCAGCAGCTGCATCCTGGGTGAAATCCCACAAGGCTGCAGGATGTCCCCCAGTGCTCTGGGGCATGCATGACAGCCCTGCTGGGGAGCCCTAGCACTGAAGAAGCTGTAATGAAAAGAATCTCTTCACACAGTAGAGATGGACTGTGCTGTGCTGTCCCCTCAAGGGTACCTTGCCTTCCCCTGTCTGAGAGCCAAGTGCCCAAACGTTTCCAGGAGCACAGGGCTGGAACGTGGGTCTGGTCTGTACAGCCAAGGCACTCCTTAGAAGAGCTGATTGTAGCGAGGGTCCAAGTCAGCACAGGGACAGCACATGGAGGGCAGGGGATATTGGTCAGAGTTAAACTGCAAACAGCAACATCTTCCTGCCTTGGGAAGACAAGGCCTAGAATGACCCACCGGGCATGGGTCTCTGCGGGGGGAGGCACACTGGAGCTGTTCGCCAATGAATTCCATATTGTCCTGGGGGGGGGGGGGGGGGGGGGGGGGGGGGGGGGGGACAACGAAATGAACGTGCGTGAGTGGAAAGCTCTTCTCATCTTCAGAAAGGGAGAAACTCCAGGCCCAGACGAGAGCCTTTGTTACAGCTCGGTGAAGTTTGTAATTCCTGGTGGAATAAAGACGTTAGACCTGCGGCACCAGGCCTTGAAGTCCCTAGGCTGGGGAATTCTAAGGAGCAGACGATAGAGCTGTGTAAAAAAGGGAACGTGGAATAGTGGACAGGACTCTGGACTAGGATTCAAGAGACTTGGGCTCTATTCCTGGCTCTGCTGGGTGACCTTTGCTGAGCGTGCCCTCTTTCTGCAGACTGCTGGCTCTTCGGGGCAGGGATTGCCTCTCACCATGCGTTTGTACAGCACCCAGCCCAGTGTGACCCAGATACTGGTCAGGGCCAGTAGGTGCTACTGTAACACAAACAACAGAAATAGCAGGTGGGCATTCTGGAAGGCTTCCATGAAGGAGATTCACGTGTAACTCAGGCTTCATGTTGCTCTGGCTACCTTGGGCGTGGGAACAAAGGGTGTCTAGGCAAATGTGGCCCAGGTGCCCTGGTAACCTCCAACGTGTCTGGGTAGTGGTGGTACAAGAGGTTTCAGAACTTGCTGGACTGTTTGTTTTTCCAGAATCTCTGGGTGGCTTTTCCAAGACTGAGAAAGAGGGTTTGGCCTCCCGGTAGCAGCCTTGGTGCAGTGGTGAGTCTGAAACTGTCCAGTCAGGACGCGGGATGGCAAAATAGAGCCCAGACGCCTTCAACCAGCCAGCAGCCTTCCCCGCTACAGGCCCTGCCCTGCACCAGGCACGTGCTGGGGCTGCTCATCCAGCTCCGGCTCTCTCCTGGACAAGTGGAGGCGGCAGCATTGCTGGCTCTTGGAGATTCAGATGAGAAGCAGGCCAAAGGCCCAGGAAGTTCCATGAAGGATCTCGCAGCAGATGTGGCGTGGGTCTGGAGAAGCCACTCTTCTCTCCTCTGTAGGAAAGGAAGCCCCTGACTGGAGAAGCCCTGCTCTGTTCCCCAGCCCCAGTCTCTCTGGCTTCACCTCAGCCCAACCCTTATCTCAACACTCGGAACCACCAGCTCCAGTAAGACCCTGCACGAGATCTGGGCAGATTTACACCCCACGTCACCAGTAGCACACAGCTCTTGAGCTCTCCGCCACCCTATCCTCACCAGCACCCGCCACAGGCTGAGGGGTGGTCGAAGTCACTGCGCTGGTCCGGGGCCGACGGGCTCACCTCCACACACGGCAGCACTGCTGAGTGACCGCATTTCAGAGCGCCCCCCTCACTGCCCTCCCATACCAACTAAGCAACTCTCAGAGCCTGTGTGCACAGGTTGCTTTCCAGATGCCACGGGGAAAAGGTTAAAGGGAGAAGAAGCAATTAACCAGCAAGAGAGGGGAAGGGAAAACCTAGGGTGGGGCCACACCTGGGTGGCCAGGGCACCAGGCCCAGAAACGTCAGCGACACACGCAGCTGCCGGCGCAGGCGGGGACATTAGTCAGCTCACCTTTTACATGAAATTAATACAAAAATTAATCAGAGGCGCAGGCAGGATAATAGGATTTCACAGTGGTGCCAGGCCAGGCGGCCACCGTGCCGAGCGCCAGACTCATTTAATATCGACAGAAACAGTGCCAGAGGACAGAAATAAGACCCATAAAGATAATTACTGAGATACTCAGGAGCAAATTAAGCAATCAGAGGCACTTCTAAATTGTGGCTCATTGGAAGAGAATGCTATTTTTTTCGATTACCTAAGCAGGCGTTTAGCAGGAGGCTCATCTGCCCCCACACTGCACGGGACCCGGGCTCGCCTTTCATTCTGCTTCGCAGGGCTGATGGCAGCTTCCCCTCCCCGTTTGCCACAGGTGTAATAAATAAAGAGGGGAAAATTATATTCAAAAACAGATGCCTGGCCCTGGATGTCACCTGCAATTTAATCTGAAATAGCAGGAGGCCTAGAGAAAAAGAGGCATGCTGCATTTTCCCATAACGAGCGGAAACATACGGTCAGCTAAACTTTGATTAAGGTGACCTGGCTGGCGGGCGGAGGCAGCAAGTGCATTGTGGGGGAGTGGGCTGGCAGGAGACTCTTGCCGAGAGGACAGAAAAGTGGCATAAAGCGAATCAGTGGCCTGTGGATCTCTTCTTACCCGCCTCTTGGACTTGGGGAGGGGGCACTAGGAGACTGGAGGAGGAGAACCCAGTTCAATAAAGACGGCGGCAGTGAAAGAAAGGGACAAGCAAGGCCTCTCCCACAAAAAAATGCTATAAGCAAAGAGACAAACAGGTGCGCCTGGCATGGCTGGCCCAGGATAGGGGAGGGTGTGAAGAGCCTCCCCCCCATGCAGTTATCAGGCACAAACACTGTCCCTGCACTGGCTGCTCCCTCCGAGCACCCTGAGGCACCAGCCACCACACAGGCCTTGCTCCTCAGCATTGGCCAGCAGAGCATGCGGCATCCTCTGTCAGGGCTGGTGCAGGCAGCACCCAACACCTCCCAGATTTTTCCCGGAGAGTCCAGAGCTGCACCTGCACACGGCCGAGTGCCTCAGCGGCATAAGCTAGCCCGAGTGCCTGGCGAGCGCTGGGATACTCGCATCTGGGGCTGGCAACGTAAGCTGCTGCTGCTCCTCTGCTCACACCGGGCATCACGCGGACGGTTATCAGCCCGGTAAGAAATGCCACAAACAATTGAAAACAAAACCATGGCTATCAAAAGACGCACAAAAGGTCCCTCCCCCATTGAATTTGTAAAATCCAGTTGGTTGCCTTCGAGCAAAATCAGCCAGGATTGGCTGCATGGCAACTCATTGCTGTCTAGATTTTCAGGGGCCAGAGCTACTGGCCCCAACTGGCAGCCTCGGCAGCGGGGCCGAGAATTGGATGTGCATGGAGGCTGCACACCATTGTCTCCCTTCCGCACACGGGGGATGCCTGCACCTGTGCTGTGTCTGTTCTACAGGGAGGAGGGCAGGACCCCTTGGTGCCATCACTCCAGGGTCTTCTCACACCTGCTCTGCACATGCTCATCTGAGGCTTAGGCTAATAGGGAATCAGGCCCAATCCCAGCCCTAGGAGCCAGGCAAGGTCCCATTCAGCTGTGGTGCGGATTGGAAGTTGGGCAGCCAGCCACTGCACTTATTCACCTGATCGCTCCCTCTCTCTGACACGAACGCTTAGCTTGCGCTGTTATTGCACTTGTCACTCAGTGCACTAGCAGCAGGGTTTCAGACACGTGGGTCACCCCACCACGGGACTTCACTTAATCCACGACACACGGTAACATCTCACACGGGACCGGGTGCACAAAGGCCTATTAACTCCCCCACTTCCAAAGCTCCTTGGTAATTTAGATACATTTCAGACAAGGACGCCTGCCCCAGCCTGAACATCCACAAGGCAGAACACAGGAAGAACCCAGCCCTTGCTTGTGAACCTGCCAGCACTCAAAGTAGATTGTGCACTAATTGATCCACTGAAGGGGCTCGGGATTCCTTGCGCCCCCTCTGTCCCGAATGGGAGGAGGAGGAAGGTGATGGTCTTTCCAAAAGCTTTCCTCCTCCGTTTACTGAGTGCAGCATTAGGCAGGCTGGTGGGTGTTTCCCAGGATCAGCCTCTATGGTTCAGAATCCCTCGCAAATGACAGCTTGCAGACGCGCCTGTTGCCAATTAATATTGGAGAATGACAAGCCATCCTCACCCCCCCCCCCGGCCCGCCCCCAGCCCTGATTCCCACGGCAGTCAGGGAAGGGAACCTCTGAAGCCCTGCACACACATTCCCTGAGCCTGGCTCAGAAGAAACGTAGCTCGGTATCCAGGCTGACGGAATAGCAATAGTTTTACACCACCACCACAACTCAATTGCCTTCTGGACGCTAATAAGAAAAAGACTTGAGCGACGCTGTAAGCTCTGAGCAAGCGTCTACATGCACAGACACACGCTCGGTTCACTCTGCACACTGAGCCAGCAGCGGCCTGCAAGACAGAGCCCTGCGAGAGAAGAGAGGGGGCGGCAACCTTCCCGTTCTGGCACACGGAGCAGTGGGGAAAGCCCCTGGCATCTTTCTCCACTGAGTCTATTGGAAACACTGGGAGGATTCTTCCTCTGGGGCACAAGAGGAACTCAGCCCTGGTCTACATTAGGCAGGGAGGCGACCTAAGATATGCAACTTCAGCTGAAGTCGGCATATCTTAGGTGGACTTACCTGGCCGTGAGGACGGCGGCAAGTTGACCGCTGCCGCTCCCTCGTCGACTCCTCTTCCGCCTCTCACGAGCTGGAGTCCTGGAGTCGACGGGGAGCGTGTTCGGGGAGCGATCTATTCGTGTCTAGACGAGATCCAATAAATCGATCCCCGACAGATGGATCTCTACCCACCGATCCGGCGTGTAGTGAAGACCTGCCCTCAGAGACCCACGTGAACTGAAAGGAAAGGTGCCTTCAGAAATACAAACAAGTTTGTAGATTTTTAAGGCCACATGGGCCCACTCCATCATCTAGCCTTAACATGGATATCCCCCTGAACTAATTCCTGCTTCAAGTCCAATAGCTGTGGTTGAACTTGACTGTATCTTTTAGGGAAAAAAAAAAGGTTCTGATTACTTCAGACCCCACCCACCTCTACTTAACAAGGTAAACTCAGCAGAGTGGTTTGGTTGTGCTGGGGTGCACAGATAGGGAAAATACAGATCATTAACCAAATACCTTGGGGCTGTCACATGCTAAAAAGCAGAGCTTTAGTAGTTGATTTGTCTTCAGCCCGGAACGCTTACAAATCCAACCGAGACCAGTAGAAAAAATATCCACTCCCCTCTTTAAAACACACATTCATCACTTGAGAATCTTAATGTGTCTTTCCCAGCCAGAGAGGTCAAACCCGCCTGCCTAAAGCAGGCTCATTAAATATACATTTAATCATGGTTTGGATTGAGAGACAAAGGCTGCTCGAGACAGGTGCTTTACTGGCGTGACCTTTTGGATCCCATTTTAATGTAACTAGTTTACAGCTTATCTGAAAGGCCAGCTCATCAAGAACAGCAGAGCTACAGCAAAACTGGGAAAAGTAATTATAGGAGAGGGAGGGGGAAGGGTGGGTTAGAGAGATTTAAAGGAGGCTTCAGAGCAGGTGTTTGTCACGGCACTTTGGAGACATTGCTGCAAAATTTTCTGAAGTTCGACTTATCAGCAAAAGCGACTCAATTTAATTTGCTTATTGTGTCTCCTTCCTTTTCCCCCTCCCCTCTCCTGATTTTCCTGTTCTTTTAAATCATCAGTTAAAGAAATATCTTTTTCAATGAGACAAGCAGCATCAAAGCAGCAAGTAGGCAAATGCTTCCTATCAGGGAGGATGGGAACTGGACACGGGCTGCCTTCCGCCTCCCATAGCAGGAGACGCACAAAGCAGAGAGGGGCCTCAGGGCTACCCCGCTCCATGGGACAGGACGCTTGGAAAAGACAGCTCAAGGGACAACCAAGCACGAAGCCTGGCAGAGCCAAGGGAAGTTTGAAGGTCAACGAATAACTTAATACCAGGAAATGAACTGGAGAGATCAGTGCAAGAAGCCCCCCTCAATGCACAGCATATGCCGTCTCTCTGACAAAGTCCCAACAGGCACTTACACTTCCGCGGTTCCAGGGTCTTGTTTGGACATGCGAGGTGCTGGGCTGGTGGGTTCTGGGTTCTCTGGAGACAGGCCAACATGGTCCAAGCGTTGGAGAGCGCTGCTGGAGTCACGACGGGAGACCCTCACGCTGCAGACAGACAGAAAGGGAAGGCGTCAATAAGCAAATGGGATCGGCCATGGCAGCTGAGCAACACACAGCCTCTCTCCCCCTCACGAACACCGCACGTGGCTGGGAAAGCCGGCCTGTGAGTTAGAGAGCATGTGATGGGCGGGTGACGCTGGGTCTATGTGCATTAAAAGCAATGTTTGTCATGAGCCCATTCATAAGCGCCGACTCAGTGGGTGCTCTGGGGCTGGAGCACCCACGGAGAAAAATTGATGGGTGCAGCCAAGCTCCCTGCCCCAGCTCACGTCACCCCCACCTCCTCCCCTGAGCATGCCACGTCCCTGCCGCAAAACAGCTGTTTCACGCCATAACAAGCTGTGGGAGGGAGCGGAGAAGCGGGACTTCGACGTGCTCAGGGGAGGAGGTGGGGCCGGTGCAGGGATTTGGGGAAGGAGTCCAATAGGGGTAGGAAGGGGGTGGAGTTGGGGGAGGGACTTTGGGGCAGGGGTGTAGTGAGGGCAGGGCCAAGCACCCACCAGTGTCAGGAGAAGTTGGCACCTATGAGCCCAGTGACCACAACTGGATTAAACGTTTCCTGTTCTCGTTGGATGGGAGACGACCTCCCTTACACACCACGGAAATTTCATCCCGTTCTCTGTTTTCTCCAACAGAAAATCAAAACCGGAACAATTTGTAGTTTAAGACTGAAAAATTTTATTTTTCATACCCCCTGTCGCTTCAAAATCTTCTCTGCCCCCCAAAAATGTTCCAACTGTTTCCACTCCAGCTCCGCCGGTGACATCCCCTCAGCAGGGCAGCACGAGACACAGCCACATGACTTTCACGCTTATGCAGTTTAAGACCAGCATATAGCAGGGCATTGGCAGTGGCAGCTCCAGAAGGCTCTGCAGGTTACCGAGGTCCTGGGCTCCCAGGCTGTCTTCACTGTAAACCTGGTGTGATTATACTTGGAGATATCTACCGCCAGGTCACTAGCTACATACAAAGTCCTAGTGGAGACACAGCTCTGCAGTTTTTATCTTGATGTAGCCAGGTAAGTGTGGTGGTGGTGGTGGGGTGGGGGGCATCGTGTTGACCTTGGCTAGCTACATGGAGGTAAAAGCTACCTGCGCAGTGCCTGCGCTAGGTCTTTACAGCCTGGTAGTTATTCCGAGCAAACTACCTAGATGTTAGCACACACCTCCTTTGCAGTGACACCCGAGGCCTGGGGCCGGCGGGGCAGGACTGTGTGTTCGCAGTTCCTTTAACTGCGCGCTGCCTTAGGACAGACTTCGGACGAACAGACCAAACCCCATCAGCAAGGGACGTCCCCGTCTGCTGTGAGACGCACTGACATCACACAGAGTGGGCAAAGGGCAACGTGTGTGCGCCGAGCTCGCTCGCTAACGCCTCTAAGATGTCCTGTCCATTAATCATCCAGCCTCCTGAGCTGATTCAGCACCGCTGTCTCCAGGAGCCAGGGTCACACGTGGCAGTGAAGTTACCAGCGTCTAGCTATTACGACCGTGCTCTCCACCCAGAAAATGCAGCGAGAGCTCCTGTCCCGAAGAACTTGCTATCCCACATAAAGGGCAAAAGGGAGGGAAGCGACACATACAAAGATTCTGACATATAAATCAATGAGCCGCTCCCACCTGCCCCTCAATCTAACCATGAACAGTGAGCCAGTTTCCCCCAGGTAGCCTGGCCAAAGCAGATCCCGAGGAGGGAGCCCAAAGAGAAGTGGGTTTCAGTTCCTAGTCTGCCTCTGCGGATGCAGCCTGCATACCCAGACCAGCCCACTGCCGCCCCTGCAACGTGCCGATGCCAATGTCAGACAGCGGGAGACAGGCCGCTTGATTGTTCGCTGGAATGATGTACTGCGAGGAGATGGTGTCCATCATAAAGCATTCGATTACTTCCTCTGAAAGCTGGCCATTAAGATCCCAGTCTAGATCAAACCCTCCATTTCAAGTGGATATTGGGAAAAGCCCCTATTAAAAGCCACTCGAGTCCCAGCGTCTGCCACCAGACCTCTGGCTGGCCTCGAAATCTAGTTGACTAGAGTCAGAGGGGTCAGGCCAAAGTCATCCTCAACAACGGAGCTACAGTAACTGTAGATCCCCTTCAGGAGCCTAGATGGAAGGCATAAATTAAAACTAATTCCTCCCGATGTACTTTCACTGCCTCAAGAGACTCCTGGACCGAGCTTTCCTTCACAGATGGGGTAAGGAGAGGTTGACTCGAAGCATAAGAAAAGCAGGATGCAGTCTCTGTCCTTCAGAGCCAGAAGTTCTGATCCATTGCTCTTGCTGGCTGAGAATTACTGACCGCTGGGTGTCACAGCCGAAACATCACATGGCCCAACGCTTTGTCACGGAAAGTCTGCCCCATCTCAGCTATTCCGAGCAAAGAGGGGACCGTTCTTACTGCCCCAACCCAGACCTTGGTGAGCTATTCCGAGCAGAGAGGGGACCGTTCTGACCGCCCCAACCCAGACCTCGGTGAGCAGGGAGCACCACTTGTCAGGCAAAGGGGCAGGCAGGGCTACAAGGAAGAGGACTCAACAGGCTTTAAACGCATTGGGTTATTTTGTATATTGTGCACTTACACAACCCTGGAGAAGATCACCACTTTCTCCTCCAACAGGGGGCAGTGATGTGTGTGCAAATTCCCGCCACCCATATGCAATATCTTTTTCACAAAAGTCAGGGAGTGCATGCTTTCTGTTTTCCCAGTTTCACTCTCACCCTTCTAAGAATGAATCTCATTCATGGCATTTCAACCTGGGTATTTCCTCTTTACGCAGCGCAGAGCAAGGATCCAGAACCAGGACCTGACCCGGCTTCCTCTGCAGGTCAGGACAGAACATTAGCCAGTCAGTGCAAGCTCTCCCAGCCCGCTGCTCCAGCGCCTCATTCAGACAGCATCCAAAGCTCGCAGCTGCTGTACAGACAAATACCATCTACACCCTGACGCACTTGAGAGGTAACTTGTAATAAAGTAAAATTAACAACCACTCCCCTCCCTTCCGCTGGTTTCTAGTGCCTCCCACCCACACAAGTCACAGTGCTGCACAAGCAGTAGCTGACCCTCCTCAGTGCTAGGGTTGCCAGGTGCCTGGTTTTCGACCTGCCCCATCGAAAAGGGACCCTGGCAGCTCCGGTCAGCACCACTGACAAGCTGTTAAAAGTCCGGTCAGTGGTGCAGCGGGGCTAAGGCAGGCTCCCTGCGTGCCTTGGCTTTGCGCAGCTCTCGGACATGCCAGCCACTTCCAGGAGCGGCCTGAGGTTAGTGCCACCTGGAGTCCGCACCCCTCAAGCTCCATCTGTGCCTCAGCCTCCTGACCCAGCCATAAGCCCTCTCCCACACTCCAAATATCCTGCTCCAATCCTGAGCCCCCGCCGGCACCTCAAACCCCTCATTCCCAGTCCCACTCCAGAGTCTGCACTCCCAGCTGGAGCCCTCATCCCTTGCCGGAGCCCCCTCCTATACCCTGAACCCCTTATTTCTGGCCCCACCCTGGAGCCTACACCCCCAGCTGGAGCCCTAACACCCTCTTGCACCCTAATCCCCTGCCCCAGCCCTGAGCCTCTTTCCACACCCAAACCCCTCATCCCTGGCTCCAGCCCAGAGCCCGCACGCCCAGCCAGAGCCCTCACCCCCTCTTGCACCCCAATCCCCTGCCCCAGCCTGGTGAAAATGAGCAAGTTCGGGGGGATGGAGCGAGCAGGGGCAGGGTCTTGGAGAAGGGGCAGGGCAAAGGTGTTTGGTTTTCTGCAATCAAAGTTGGCAACCCTTCCCAGTACCCTCCTCTTCCCTCGCCACCCCATGGCCAGTACAAACTGTTTCTTCACTGCATTCTCAAAGCTTTGCCCAAGCTAGTTTTATGGCAAGTTCCACCATCCTCCTTTTCCATACAGCTCAGAGCATGCAAAGGACTCCAGGATATATCCTGCACAGGACCTTCTACCCGCCCAGTGCTCAGACCTGAGCACCGCTCCGGGAGACCTGCCAGCTGGATAAGCAACAGAGTACAAACCCACTCTGCTCTCAGGCACAGCATATACATGGGACCTGCAGACGGAGGGCTCCGCTGGTGCCACTAGGGGAAATCTGCTCCATCGCCCAGATCCTGTCAGTGGACATGATCTGCAATTTCTGAACATCTGGGGTGTTGGTTCCCTGCAATGCAAGCCACAGCCAGCGGGACAGGTTCCAACCTCAGGTACTGAATTCCCAGGTCTCACGAGCACCTGTGGAAAATCAGGGCCCATGTTTCTGAAGCTGGGCACCCAAAAATGGAAACACCCCAAACTAAAATGGCAGTTTTGAGAACTTAACCCATACATGAGGGTGTGTGCAGGAGCTGTGCAAGATCCATGGGCGTGGGTGTGCCTGTGGGGAGCAGGGCAGCAGAGTCAGACTAGGACTTTTCTCAGCTGCAAAAATGCCTTTTGTTTAAGAAGCAGAGTCATCCGGGCTGGGGTTTGACGTGACACGGAGGGCACCGCTCATTCAGATGCAACGCTATCACAAGCTTCTCAGCTCTCCCCCAGCTCAGGACGTAGCAGCCAAAGAGCTGATTTCTCTTTGCAGCCTGGATCCATTATTGCATTCAGCTGCTGGGAATGAAGTTAGCCATAGTCAGAGTGAAGCTCAGTAAAGTATTCCAGGCACAGCCTGACCCACTGAGTTGCCTGAGAGCCAGGGGAAAGAAATGCCTGACAACCTGGCAGATCTCCGCTACCTAACAGAACAGGCAGGAGCAAATTAGGGCAGATCGCAGGTTGTTCTCATTTTCACAGCATTTGTTCCCATTATTTCATCTTCGGCTCTTGGATTCTGCTGCAGCATGAAGAATAGACCGAACACATTGGAGTTACATACATGCCACGTACATGTTATTTGTATTGCACACGTCCTGCTATCCATGCTTGTCCATACACATAGCCTGCATAATTACAAGCTGTCCGATTTAGCGGGCCTGGCCCTGTGTCCTACCACATCACAGAACAGTCAGGCCAGTGTCCTGTCATGACAGCAACACCTCAGGCCATGGCTCTGGTACCGTGACCTGGCTGCATGCACATCACGCCACGCACGACTGGCCTGCAGGCCGGACATGCCAGCGACACTGCACTTGCTTATGTGATGCACTTCTCTCGAGGACACAGAGCGAGGCTCAGGGGATTGGAGCCTTTAAATGGTGGGTCACTGCTCCCAGGGCAGATCAGACTGGCAGTGCCAGAAACGCAGTGCCCTTTGATGGCTGCTCAAAGGCCAATGTGAAATGAGCTGCAGGGTCTGCTTCCCAGCAGACAGCTAATGATGTGCCTTGGATCATCACCACAGCTGGCCCCTTGGCAAGTGGCATCTGTGGAAATGGCCAGGAATGAATGGCCCAGACAGACTCAATTCTCCATTCCCCCAAGGGGCTGGAGCTGAGACCTATCTGGGAAGGCAGCATGCAGTAATACTTGCCTGGAAATGCTCGAAGGACCCCCAGAGCAGGCTGCACTCACCAAACTCAGTCCCAACTAATAACTAACTAACAACATCCCGTGGGGGCTTTTCCAACCTGCCCGTTTTATTCCAGGGGTATCTGCTCATGAGCAGAGAACGGACTCAACATGGAGGGTGCCCTGGCTGAAACAGGAGCTGGCTGACCCAGGAAATGGCTCCTAAATACCTGCTATTGTACATCAATGTCTCCTAGGTCACTGCTGGAGCTGCCTGCTCCAAGGGGGCTCCCGGGACAGCTAGGCAAGCCCCAGTCAGCCTCCTGGCAAGGGAAGCACCCATCCAGCTGGGATACAAAGGGCAGATCTTCCTCTGCTGGGACCAGACCTGCGGATCACCTCCGTCCATGCAGTTTCTGCTGCACCGAGTTCCCTCCTCCCACTCTCCGCTCCCCATGTAGACACTTTCCCTCTCATGGAGGCTGGAGCTGGAATATCTGCTCAATCTGCTTTGACTGCAGCGCACTGCTTAATGGTTGTGTTGGAGCAATTATAGAAATATCTTTTTCCTGAGTACAATGGACAGATGTTCTGGGAAGTCGCTTGCTTTTGTCTCTGAACTGAAATGATCTTGGACACACGTGGATTGCTCGCTCCCTGCCTCCCCCCACTGCTCCCTGGAGCTCTCTTCCCTGTGGGAAGGCAGGCTGCAGCGTAGCCTGTGTAACTTCCTGCCCTCTGAGCAGAGGGCAGATGCAAACAGGACTGATGATAAAGTGGGAACTTGTTCTCGGGGACACGTGCCCTCAGATTCGCCCTTCAGAACTGGCCCCACCTCTGGAGCCAGGCAGCAACATGGGGAAGGGAAACCGCCACCTGTTACCGGTGTCACTGATGCAAAACCTCCAAGTGTAGCCATGCTCTGGCCTACGCCCAGCTAATCCAGCCAGCTTTGGCTTCCCGCAGGGACAGTCCCAGACTGCCCAGGCTGAGGCGCTGGTTGGCTACACCCACAGGCTGGGAAGGGATGCTCAGCACTGGTGCACAGAGGACAGCATTGTTCTGCCAGCTGCTTGGTCAGCCTGGCCTTAGCAAGGCCGAACAGGACGCCTTAGACTGAAGCTCATCACAAACAAGCTTGGTGCCTCCCAGAAGTGCCAGAGATGCCTGGGAGCTAAGGACACAAAACTGACATGCAAGGAAACCGGTTGCCAAAATCCCATGTTCCCAGCCTTCTTTCAACCTGTGACCAAGGCCACCCAGGGGGTGGGGGGCAAGTGGGGCAATTTGTCCCAGGCCCTGGGCCCCGGAGGGGCCCCCACAAGAATATAGTATTCTATAGTACTGCAACTTTTTTTTTTATGGAAGGGGCCCCCCAAATTGCTTTGCCCTGGGCCCCCTGAATCCTCTGGGCGGCCCTGCCTGCTACCTCCCCAGGTGGGAAAACACACTGCCCCTCTTCAGCAGCAGCAAGATGGAGGCAAATGGGAACAGTGGTGGGATTGCTACTGACCCTAACAGAGACCACAGAAAAACAGGATCAAGCCCTAACCCCAGCCAGGTTGCCAGCCCAAAAGCAGCTCAAGGGACAGAACCCCCCTCCCTGCTCTAAGCACGGTGCAGGCTAGTTAGAGCCAGGACTAGCTTCCATTTACTGCATGGCCCTCCGGAGCCCCCCAGACCTCCCCACGCTGCTGCATACAACAGGCATAACACCTCCCATGTGCTCCCCAGCCTCGCTAATGCTGGCTTGGTAAGGGCTCCTAGCGCGGCACCATAACCAGCCGCAGGACAATCCAAAGGCCTCCCGTCAGCCTTTGATCAGCACTGGGTAACGCTGCTGGCGCGGGGGGGGGGGGGGAGTAAATGTTCCTCTGTGCCGGCTCCCCACGCGTCCCCAGGGATGTCAGCCCGGGGCTTTTCCTGCACCTAACTGCCCTCGCGAGCCTGCAGTCCCAAAAGTGAGAAGTCTTCACAAAGGAGGGGGCGATAAACAGGATCTCTCCCTACGGAGAAAGGCGACCCGCAAGGAGGGACCTTCCAGCGATGATGGATGAGGAGTTCAGCAGCAGCGACTTCTCCCTGTTGCTATTTATGCATAATGCAGTGCTCGTCATTATGAGCCTCCGGGCTCACCCCCACACCAGCTCCGGGGCCCGGAGGGAAAGCCCATCCCGCAGGCGCTGCAGAAAGCCCAGCAGGTTGGTTAGAGTGAGCTAGTATTTCAGAGATGGCATCGATGTGCCTTTGAGAACAGCCCTCCAGGACTCCAGCCAATCTTAGCTCTCTCCCTCCCCCAGAACTGTTTGGGCTGAAAAGTTCAGCAAAGATGATACTCTTTTCAGAGACAGGTTGGGGTGGGGGGATGGGAAGAAGTTATTTCATGCTGAACAGGTGTCTGGAAAACCCAAATTGGGCTGTTTTCTACTAATAATGAAGTATTCATGAGTAAAAGCCTTTTCACGACTTTCTTAAGATACTAATTTCACAACAAGCGCCTTGTTACCACGCAATTATTTCAATCTTGTATTTTGCTGAGATTCCATCTGTCCTAGCCTCTCTTTAAATGAAAGACAATCATGTAACCACCTTTCATTATTCACTATTTTCCTTTCAGCAAAGGTACCCTGAAAGAAATGATTTCCTCTGAAAGGGACTTTTATTCAGTTTCAAAACCAATTTTCTCCTATTACTGTCTTAAAAAAAAAAAGGAGTGTTTTTATTTCGTACATTACGTATCCCTTGTTAATGCAGCTCACAGTAAAAGCAGCAGTATCCATTTTCTGGCTTTGATTTCTGGTAATTTTAAAATATGCCATTACAATCAGGCAGAAATTATACAGTTTGAAAAGAGAATGAAGTGCTGCTTATTCAGAGACTGAATGCACTTGACTGTTCGCTAGCTCGCATATCTCCGCCGGGACTGGGGGTGCATTACACAGTCCTGCGAGGAGCGAGATTTCAGATTGCTCGCTCACGCACAAACCGCACCACCACCCTCCGAAGTTTGGTAAAAGCCGGGAGGACGATCGATCAAAGCAGGCACTGAAGTAATAGCTCCCTGCTAACTCCCATGAGCATCCCAGTAAGCCCCAGCCCCAGGGAGTTCCCCCAGGAAGGATCCTGCTTTGTCGGTCAAGGAAAGTGCCTGACCTTTGCGACAGGCTGACCCTTTTCAGTGGGAACCAGAAGGGAGAGCTGTCCCAGGGCAGCAGGAGAAACCCCCAACAGTAAGTGTTGTGCATGTGTGTAGGTGAGCAGAGGTTAAGGGGAGGTAGAACAGACAGGTACCAAAGGGAGAGCATGAAGTGGATTAGAACAGTCCTAGCCATCCAGCATGAGAACTCAATGCAGGCAGAGGGCTCTGAGCTGCAACACTCACTGTGTGACTGTGCAAGGACCCTAGGCCGAGATCATGGTAGGCCATACTCAGCCCCCCTCCCTCCTGGAGACCGGCCCCATCTCCCCATCCAGAAACATTCACAGCGCCTCCAGCCCGAGTGCACGCACTGCAGGCCCAGCCCAGGTACCATCCTGGCCCACGCGCACGCCCGGCCTGCAGCCGCTCATCAGCAAAGGCTCCTGGTGCAGGCGCCCATCCAACACTGCGCCACACGGTGCAGGGGGTGACGCGGCGGTGGGAGCGTGGGGTTTGCTGCAGAGATGGGCAGAGCGAAGCGACTGCCCCTTCAGGGATGGACAGGCAGAAGGGACGGACACACAGAGCCAGGGTAAAGAGGAAGGCACTGACCCTGTCTGGTTTAGTGTAGGCGTCCAGCTGACCTGGGTCTGGCCCATGCTGTCTGACGGCTAACCCTAACTGCAAACCCCACCTAGCCGCGTCTCCACTGAGCCTCCAGGGCTGCCGCATAGTAGCCACCATCTGGCTGATTAGCAAAAGCATATCCCCTCCTCCCCCACACAAAGAGCTCTCTCTCCCCTGCTGCACTGTACACACCTCTGCTGGCCTGGTGTCACCTCGGAAAGCCAACTGCAATTCTCTCCTTGTCCTTCCCCCACAATTCACCCAAGGGAGCCGGATGGGGTCGGGGAGCGGGCTCCCTTCCTCCCCAGGCACCCAGCGCTTGCACCTTTGCAAAGACGGCCCGAGCACAGTTGCCCCTGGAGACTCCCCGCTGACTAGGGACCATGTCTCAGGCCTTGGCTACACTGGTGCTTTACAGCGCTGCAACTTTCTCGTTCAGGGGTGTGAAAAAAAAAAAAAGCCCCCTCCCCCCCCCGAGCGCTGCAAGATACAGCGCTGTAAAGCGCCAGTGTAAACAGTGTCCCAGTGCTGGGAGCACGGCTCCCAGCGCTGCAAGCTAAACCCCATCAGGATGTGGAGTACGTGCAACGCTGGGAGAGCTCTCTCCCAGCGCTGGCGCCGTGACCACACTCGCACTTCAAAGCGCTGCCGCGTTTCAAGTGTAGCCATACCGTCAGTGGCAGGCTCTTGGTGCTCCAGGGTTGAAGGGCGAAGCTGGCAGAGGGGAGCTGGCTGGTGCTGGGGCTAGGCCCACTGCAACGCAGGAGAAACGGCAAAAAATGCTGCCAGATGCACAAAGAAAACAAAGGACAAAAGCAGAGGAAAAAGCCATCTTCCTGTTCTAGCCATCGGTGATGCTCCTTGTAACAAAATGTGACCCCACGGAATACAATGGGAAGCTCAAGGCTTTGACTCAGATCTTTGAGGCACTCAACAGGTTGCACTCAAGACACCTAAAAGCTACTTAAAGCTTCAGGCCAAGAGCCAGAAGGAAAACACTGCTCCTCAGGCCGAATGCAGCCACTCACCACAAGGGTACAGCTCGTCTGGGCAGGAGCCAGAGCTTTCTCAGGAGCTGGCCTGAGACTGGACCAAACGCCTGCAGATCTAAGCATCAGCACAACCCTCCCCACCTTCCACTTCAAGTGCAAGTGGCACTTCTTCTGCCTGGCTGGGCTAATACGGACACTGAGGCCACGTCCAGACTAGGAATTAAAATCGATTTTAGATACGCAACTTCAGCTACGAGAATAACGTAGCTGAAGTCGAATTTCTAAAATCGAGGTACTCACCAGTCTGGACGGGGCGGCATCGATGTCCGCGGCTCTCCGCGTCGATTCCGGAACTCCGTTCGGGTTGATGGAGTTCCGGAATCGATGTAAGCGCGCTCGGGGATCGATACACCGCGTCCAGACTAGACGCGATATATCGATCCCCGAGCAATCGATTTTAACCCGCCGATGCCGCGGGTTAGTCTGGACGAGGGCTGAGGCCAACTCACATCCAACATGAAATCACACGGCAACTCCCACACTTGGGAGAGGGAAGGAGAAAGGACCAACCACACGTGACCGATGCCGGTCACATGATTTAATGCCCAACTGGAAGGCGCTTGGATGCTGCAGTGATGAGGGAAGAGAAGAACCTGGACAGAGCAGAATGTTCTTGTTGGACGCTGTCCCTTTAGGAGAACGGGTCAAGGGGAAGGCCTGACGGCAATGTCACCCTGAGGTGTGCACATCGGCATATGGGAAGCAGTGGATAGTCACAACTAAGTCACGTTAACATGCGCAGGAGCTACAACAAGTAAAAAAAGGACAAGTGAAGCAGCCCTAAAATTTTTAAGTAATAACAATGCTTTACATTTCTATTGGCCCTTGCATCTCAAAGCACTTTACAAGCAGAAATAATTTCACCCATTGGTGGAATGCAGCCACCTCTGGGATGGAACACGGTAGCTGTTTCACAGCAGCACTGCACATAGTTGAAATCAGGAAATGAGGAGGAATTGTGTCTCCAAGTGAAACTGCCAGGTGGGAATTTAAGGAGGCCAAAATGTAACGATGGAAATTTGAGCAGGACACCTGGACTGATACCCTGCCTCCGGTGAAGCAGACACATGATCGTAAATAACTGAGTGGGTCAGCGTCTGGGTTTTGTGTCTCATCTGAGTGGCAGCACAGTCACTGTAGGGTATCACGTCCAGAGGGACCACCATGCAACATGGAGCTACCAGTACTGGCTGGAGCAGCTCCCAGGATTCTCCTGGAAAGGCTGCCAACAAAGCATCCCTGCTCTCCATGGGGTCCTAGCCCATGTGCGGATAATGCTGACAGCCCATTCTGCTGCAGCACATGGGACTGAGACGAGACACTTGCTGTCCTTCCCTGGGACCTACAGGAAGCAGGTAACTGAGGCCACGGCTCCACTGGCACTTTACAGCGCTGCAACTTTCGCGCTCAGGGGTGTGAAAAAAACATCCCCGAGTGCTGCAAGATACAGCGCTGTAAAGCCTCAGTGTAATCAGTGCCGCAGCGCTGGGAGCGCGGCTCCCAGCGCTGCAAGCTACACCCGTAAGGGATGTGGAGTACGTGCAGCGCTGCGAGAGCTCTCTCCCAGCGCTGGCGCTGCGACCACACTCGAAACTTCAAAGCGCTGCCGCGGCACCGCTTTGAAGTGCAAGTGTAGCCATACCCTGATACTTCCGTAATTAGCTGCAAGCAGGCAGCATTCTCCCTGCAGGCTCCCAGTCCAGGGGACCAGTGCTGCCTGAGAGCAAACCTCAGATAGGGCATCCCTTGGCCCTGCTCAGAAGCACCGTAACTAATGATTAAGGAACTTTCCAGGCCAGAATGCAGTAGCAACCTCTCTCCTGGAAACCTGCAAGGTCTCCCGCTAAATCCCTCCAGGCTGAGACTGCAGCATCTGAACTCCACCGTGTGCTACCTGCCTGCTAGTGCTGCCATCACCACCACCCCCGCAGCCGGCGGCGTGCCCACCCTAGACCTCAAAGGGCCAAAGCAACCTGGCTGTACAGCAACGGTGGCAGCTCAGGCACAGCTGGAGCAGCAGCGTGACAGGGCCTGGGAAGACAAAGAAGCCACATGCCAGACTAAATAAAGCCACCGATTAATTCAGATCACAATTTTGCCCCAGTCACCCAGTGTCACACAGCTCTTAGCAGAGACAATTTTTTAGACAGCTAAGCTAAGCTTCGCCCCATATTAATGGGCACATTTAATAATGTCTGAGGTTCCCAGCTCGAGATGCTCATCCCCAAGTGCTAATGATTCCACCAGCTCCTCTGTCCTTAAGTGTCTTTGTCTCATCACCCTTTAACCCTTCCCAGCCCAGCAGCACTTGCGGCTCAGGCATCTCCTTGCCAGCTCTCGGTGCAAAGGAGCAGCAGCAGCTCTCCTCCCCAGGCAGCGCCAACTGCTACCCTGAACCTCCTTTGCCAGATCAGTTTCCCCCTATTTGAGAAGTCACCTTGGCGCCTCTTGCTGGGATGTGGCAGCTTTTGCACAGCACCTTACACTTCTAACGGGGAGTCAAATCAGCAAAGGGAAACCCCCACTCACAGTCCAGACTATTCCCCGAGGGCTGAGTGCTTCTCAAAGCTGCACTGGCCTCCACCAGTCTGGTGGCATTGGCCATGTTCCCCAGACCAGCTCCCTGGAAAGGCACAACGAGATCAGCCCCCTGGCATTTACTCTCCAGGTCAGCCGAATGGCGAGCGTCCCAAGGGACGGGGCATCTCTCCTTTCTCTGGGAGCCGTGCCAGTCCAATAGATCTCTCGGCTAAGGACATCACCTTGGCCATCAGCCCAATGTCACCTTGGCTCCTTTCATCTCCTCGTTCCCTCTCCCCTTGGACATCTGCGATCCCGGATTTGGGCCCCAGCACCACAGCCCCTCAAACAGCGATCCTCTCCCCCCACTGTGAGCTGTCACTACCCCACGGTACAGAGATTCAGTGACGCGCCCTAGGTGTCTCAGAGCGTGTGCAGCAGATCCAGGAATCACACCCCGGTCACCTGGGTCCCTTCCTTTCTGCAGCTCACACCCTGCCCGTGCCACGGTTTAACTGCTGACCTGGCAACCGTACCCTAGCCCCCGGGGTGAGGCCTCTCCCATCCGGTGCCCTGGTTCGGGCACAGCCTCACACGGTTTGTGATGGGCCATCAATCAGTGCCATCCCTTTAATGCAGTATTGATGAGCACTGCTGCAGTCAGGCTTAAGGGGCAAGTTAACCGCATCTGCTGAAATGAAAGGGATTTATCTCTCATGCTCTTTTTTAAGGCAAAAAGGCCGCAGCTTTTGACATAAAGCAGCCCTGGCAGCTACGCTAATTATCAAATTAGATTTTCTGCTACAGTTGCCTGTGCATACTAACGCAGCTGGGGAAGCCAACCCCCGCCACCTCCCCCCTGCCAGCCCCATGCTCACAGCAGGTCTGGGGTATCTAGCACAGGAGTAGGGGTGCGTCCGCTGGAGGAGGATTGAAGCCTCTGGCAGCCGAGAGATCAGGCTCCTTCGCTTCCCTATAAGCAGCATGTTTGGAGCTTACGGGGAACCTCAAGTTATCCCAATGTTTGACTGTGGGATTTGCTTACCAAGGAGAGAAACGCCTCCCCACCATGGACCTCGCCCCTCTCGGTGCATCCTGAAGCAGGACTGAAATCTTGAGTCCAAGCTGCTCAGGCTGATTATTCAGGAAGTGAAGCCAGAGGCCCAGGCCTTTTCTTGTGCTTGGACACACTGTGGACAAGCAAATGCACACAGACCTCAGGACTCAACTCTCCAGAGGTCTGATCCAGGATTGGCATTTGAGCCTTTCCACTGAGGGCTGAACTCCCTTCATTTTCTCCCACCTAAATCTCTGTTTTGAGGGTTTTAGGCATTGGCAGCGGCTCTGGATCCCCACTGAATGGAAGGGGCTAGTTCTTAGAGCCTGGAAGAACAGCACTGTCCAGAGCCCAGACAACTCTGCGGCTGCACACACAAACCTCATCACCCCACGCCTCTAATCACCAGCCCAGTCTAACAGAGGGAAATCAGTGCCTCTACCCACACGTGTTACACCAGCGACGCTGACTCCAACAGGTGACCTACAGGAAGCCCAAGAAATGCGGCACTCCGGTGACTCCAAAAGTCAGTTTCAGCCCAGGCCTAGGGCAGAGCCTGAGGTTTATTAAGACTGGACACATGGTCCTCCCACTAGACAGCACCGGCCTCAGCGCAGCCTCATGCCTCTCCAGTGCAGCCCGTTGGCTGGGAGAACTCAGCCCTGCAGCAGGTTATAGCGACCAGGAACCAGCTGGCCCTTCTCCCTGTTCCCCATTAGAACTGCCTGGGTAAAGGCCCTCACCACAGCAATGCGTCAGCCAGCAAGGGGCCCGTGGAGCAGGGCAGCATGGTCCCTGGAGGCTGTCGGAACTGAGCCCGAACACACCGCCACGCTGGGCGCTCTGCACCCGACAGCTGCCTGAGGACGCAGTGGGAGAATGGCTCCGAAGGCAGCGCGGCTGCGCCTGCGTGGCCGAGGGAGTTAGCAGAAGCCGGTGGTGTCAGCCAGCCCATGTTCCCTCCAGTCGCCCTGCCTCTCTCAGCCTCGGAGCAATGCACATTGAGGTAAAGCTGGGACACGCCCTAAGGCGCAGAGGAGCAGAGGGCTGGCGGCTCGGGGGTCAATACTGGATAATAGAGACTTGTGCACCTCTCAGACACTGGTTCAAATGCACAGTAAGGTTGGCAGTGCCCACACACGACCCCCTGCCCTGACGGCTGGATGGGCTCCACACAGCAGGACTCAGGCCAGCCCCCGGCCTGGAGGAAGCTCCTCTAGGGGATGAAGGGGAACCAGTCTCCATGGCCCACTCACATCTTGGCCCCTCCATTAAGCTGGAAACAGAAGGGTGCCAGAGCGTGGAGGAAACGGCACAGGCCGCTCCAGAACCCGCCCCCCACCCAGTCCAGGGGCAGCGACAGCAGGGAACCCGCTGACACCAGCAGGAGCCGCGGCAGCAGAACACACGGCTCCATAACCCCACGCTATGGGCCCCGAGAGCAAAGGCTGCCGGCCCTGCTGGCTAGCGCCAATCCCCAGGGCGACGCGGACAGGCCCGTCTCTCCCCACTGCCCTGAGCGAAGTGCAGGCTGCCCTTGAAAGCCAGGTAGGGCCATATACCAAGGCCATGCCCCATCTCAGTTGGTGTGAGGGGCCATGTCAGCAACTTGGCAGAAGCCTGTGGGCTGTCACACCTGAGTAAGGGAAATGGATGGGACACCAGCCACCCGTGTCATCAGTAGCAGCAAGGCCATTACGGGTACCCACGCGCAAACCAGGCCAGCCCCTAAGAGCAGGACGAGCCATCGCAGCCCTGTGCCGAAGATCGGAGTGTCACACTTAAGGTTCCTCAGCACAGACACGGGGGGCCGGACCGTCTCCCTTCCCCCATGGCTTGTGCCCTGTGGGCTGAAAGGGCTGCCAGGTCCTCACCCAGCAGGACACTGATCCTGCAGATTTGTAGAGCTCTGCATAATAATTGTGCTGCGAGCCAGGCCCACATAATGCACCCGGTATGTGAGAGGGCGGAGATGGCCCCACCGCACAATAGGCATCTGTCCACTTTATGGCATTTTGTTAATGCTTTTCAGAAAAGCCCTTGAATCAGCTGACAGGACTTGGACACTGGGCTGTTCAAATGCTTACCATTAGCTTAGTTAGCTCCATCTGCATTTGAACTAATTCCAATCAGCAGGATCCGATTTAGTTCAAGCTGCTCTGGCTCTTTTGCCACAAGAAAGACGACACTCAGCACTTTTGCTAACCTGCCCTGAGTTTGCCCTGTGCTGAGCATGCTCGGAGGAGATGGGGTGTGAGCAGGAGATCTGCAGGGTTAGCCCTCCTTACTCAGCCTGCGCATGGGGCAGGGGGTTTGTGCATGTTGCAAATTGGGAGCCATGGATGTACAGAAATGTGTTCAGTGCTTGAAAAAGCCACTTGGCTACCGGCCACTGACAGAGGGGAAACTTTCCCTGGTGAAGGAACGGACCAAATCCCTTCATTTAAGCTATCACTGAATGTTCTAGTCCTTACCACTGCCAAGATAAATTTCCAGTGGGACTCCTTCCAGTACCGGTCCCCCAGCCTGCACACGGCCTGCTCCAGAACTCACAGGTTTAGCCAGCAGCAGCAGCGTGAAAGTGGCCAGATGCCGGTCAGTTCCACCCCAGTATTCAAAGCTGAGCAAATCTGGCAGGATTATTCTGCTCCTGCTTTGGAAAGCTCTGAGCAGCTGCCGAGGGAGGCTCTGGCATAGCTGCTCCTAGACCTCACAGCAGGACCTTCCTCGGTCTTGTGTGTTAACCTTGCACTTGGAGAGGCAGGCGTAGCACTCCCGATAGCAGGTGTCTGCTCTTGCCTAGATGTTCCACAGGGCAAGAATTAAAGCCCACAGAGCGTCTGAGCAGCATCACCCTCTGAGCTGATTTAGGCACCTACCGTTCACTGGGAGTGGACTGCCATTCTCCTCTGCCGCACTCTCCAGGGGGAGGGCCTTCTCCTTCCCACAGCAGGGCCCACAAGGCTGCTCTTCTCATCCTGTTCAGAGTCACAAGCCCCACCCACCCGGAGAAATGGGGTTTCCCCGGCACAGGAGGACACGCTGAGCAGAGGCTGTGGTAGCAGGTGCTGTCAGTGCAGATCCCCGCCCCCGTACCAGGAATCGTTCTGACAAGTTGCATTAGGAAAGGTCACGTCACTTTTCATTACTGACAAACAGCTCCTTCCCCATCCCAACCTGAGGGGTGGCTTGCGGGGGGACCTGGAGATTTTAATCCTCTCTTTCCTATTAATCTGTAACCCTCTCCGCACCGGCAGCCCAACCATCCCCTAGTTCTGGGGAAGGGACAGGCTGGTGGGGAAGAACCAATGCAAGACAAAGGCCCGGTCTACACTAGCGCTTTCAGCCATTCATGCATACAAGCTGGGATCTACATTGGGGCTGCTTCCAAGCAGGTATAAAGAGCCCTGTGCACACGAGGGGTTTGCACGGATGGAGCCACAGCAGCAGAATGCTGCATCTGGCAGTAACAGGGGCAAATCCCCATAGAGACAAGGCCTAAGGGGCCCCAAGAGAGTGGCCGGGGGACGGAGGGGGACAGAATTAGCTTGCGGCACTAAGTGCAGGCTCACCTACGTTGGGAGCTGCAGGGTTTCTGGGGGGATAAGCTGTTTTGGAGTCCGTCTGGCTTCCTGCTACTGCTGTTTGCTTTTCTGGGATAACCAAAGAAGTTGTCCCTTTTCCCTGTTTGACTCAAACTGCTCCTGCTGGGCTTTACTTAGGCCAGGGCCCCGAATGATCCTTTTCCATCATGGACAGAGTGTAGAGAGCAGAGAGCAGCCATTCCCCATGGGAACAGGGATCAGTCACTGCTGCTATCCTGCCTCTGATGGAGGGCAATACCCGACGCTTCGGCAGAAAGCAGAGGCCCCCTCCCTCTGCCTGGTTACCTGTGCAGTGCAATGTGTGCATGTGTCCCTTCCTGACCCCTACAGCAATTAGCCAAGACCCTGAAGCACGAGGTTTGATCACTTCCCACCCAGGACCAGCCTGCTTTGGAGTAAATGAGGGAGAACACATGGGAAAGGAAGGAAGAGACTGATGGGATGAGGAGTGGGGATGAAAGCACGGTACGGCCCAGCTCAGTCCCGATTCCCCTAACAGTAGCCTGGCTCTTCCCTGCTGTAACACACCTCGTGACTGAGGAGCAACTAAAGTGCCCCTTCATTCCCCTCCCTGGGTAGGCAGCAGTGCCCTCCTGACCTGGGCATTTCACCATGTATCTCCCCGTGGAGCAAGGCTGCTCCAGCGCCAGAACTGGCCCAGAAATCAACACAATTCACGTTTCCCTCCACTCCACTCCCCAGGAGTTGCACCAGGAAGACACGGTGAGAGTGGAGAGGAGCTGTCAGCAGATTCCATTCAGGATGCGTGCAGCAGAAAGCAGACAGCAGGCTGGGTCTTTAAATGTCCTCTTCCTGATCCCAAGAGAGCCTGGATCTTCCTCCTGGGCCCAGGCCGCCAGAGGCAAATCCAACATCCTCAGCTAAAAAGCAGGGTTTCCGTTCTATATTGTCTGCTCTGGAAAGTGGCCCTGGATGTTTGGCTAGGGCGCTCCCCTCCTTTATTAACTTCATTCCACAGTCTTTTTCCAGGGTCTGCTAATTTTGAAGCCCTATCTCTAAATCAGACTATTTATAAGCCCACGGTCTTTGTGACTTTAATAAAAAAATACCGTATGTCTAAAGCTCCAATGACAGAATGCTTTGGCACCTTCTCTGACATCAGAGGCTGATAAGACCTTCTTATCTCTTCCAAGAGCCTCAGCGAAGGTCCCTTCTGCAAGATAAGGCCAGCGCAGCTGTCGATAGAGGCTTTCATAGGCAAGGATTTAGATAAAAGAAAATGTGACGAGGGGGAGAAATAGGAACTTTCAAAGTCTAAGGCTGAATTGAGTTTGTGCCTCTCGCCTGGAGAGAACAATGACTAAAAGGGATTTTAGAAGCAGGCCTCTTGTTCCGAAGAGAATGGGGCATCTTTGCAGCAAGGCCGGCTCCAGTTTGTCATTTGTGCCATCCTTCCTGAGATGCTAATAAAGCTGGTGGGGGGAGAAGGGGGGAGCATAGATCATTCCAAGGTGGCCCAGGCATTTTCCCCCAACTGCTCCCCCCTCCCCGATTTCAGCTCAGACTCCAGCTGCGGCCCAGCACAGTGACAGGAGTGGACCAGCACTCGCGTGACTCAGCTCTGCAGTGCAGAAAGGACCTAGCGACGGCACTGCCCCCTCCTACAACAGGGCCGACTGAGCATTAGCCATATGAGCAGCCCCAGTGGGAGTTCGCCTGGCATGCACCTTCACCAGCACAGCAGGGGCAGAACTGAGCAGCAGCATCTAACAGGACATGGGGCTGGCAGTCCGGTGTCTGACTGGCGAAGGGGCTCCAGTAACACAGGGATGGGGTGGGATAAGAACCAGAAAAGAAGGGAATTCTGGGAACTGGGAAAGAGAAAAGGAGCCATTACAAAGTCAAGAGGAAGAGAAAGATTTTCAGGAACTGATCAAAAAATATTTATTTTAAATAACTCCCAAGCCTGGCCCTGCATTATTAGGAACCCGCAAACACAACAGCATCAGGCTCACCTGCAAGAATGTGAAAGTGAAACTGAGTCGTAGCAAAGGTGAGGAAATGAAACCCAAGAGCTCTTGACAGCATCCTGTGAAGCTGCAGGAGGGTGCTAGTAAAGACACAGACCAAGGTGGGTCAGTACGTCCAAGGCGCTGCACCAAAGTATCCCCCATTGTACAGGCCAGCTCCGGCTGATTTGAACGTTCTGGGCCCGGCTTAAGAGGCCTGTTCAATTCAGAGACTGTTTTAAAGCAGCACAGCTCCTTCCCTAGAGTAGCAACAGCCCAGCACTGCTGTTGGGAGAGCAGCACCACAGGTTACTTTTCCCTACGAGGAGAGTTTTAGTGGTCTCTTTCCTGTGTTCCTCCCAGCTTGGATAATGAAATCTGAGCCCTTCAGTTCACTTCTACTTACTGTCAGGTTCACCTGCACGCTCGACAGGTGGCTCAGAGGCATCACTCTGTGACTTAGTTTCCCTTGCCAATCTCCACCCGGCCCGTTAGACTGTGGGCTCTTCAGGGTGCAGTGCCTGACACAATGGGGCCTGGCTCTCAATTGGGACTTTTCAGGGTGATGGTAATACAGGTAATAACCAGAGTTCCAATGTCTGGGTTTCAAACAGGGGTGGGGAATGCGTGTGTTTGAAAACAGCTGTTTGGATGGGACCTAAAGAAGCCATTTCCCCCGGCCTTTGGACACCTGCCCCTCTCCTGCAGTCAGTCAGTTTGCCAAGTCCCACTGGTCGCTCGGTTTCCACTGGACAGTGCCCATGGCAGCGTGGGAACAGACCAGCACACCCTACCGTGGCAATGGTGCCAAAGCGGCCAAGCAGCACTGGGTGAGCACGGAGAGACTCAAGTAGCATTGCCTGATGGCCTTGTTCCGTTTGGTGCCGCCCCCTTCACACGCAGGACAGCATCAGGAAAGGTGCCAAGCCCAAGCCACCTCCTCAAAGCTGCCTTCGTTATTTTAATTGTCTTCCATAATCAATGTACATCTTCAAGCACTTTAATCAGGCTGGTAGCTGAGGACACGGTTGCAGAAACCAGCTGTTGCAGCCACAGAGAGCGGGGACGTTCCACCCAGCCAGCCGTTGCTTGCACTGGCCTTCCTCCCAGCCATCCCTCTCCTGCCCTGTCCCGCTGACGGCAGGAAGCCTGCCTGGCACCAAAGCTCGGCCCCAAGAGGATCCATGCTCCCACCAGGCCCAGCAGCAGGCTCAGACACTCAATGAGGCCAGGTCTGTGCTTAGCGGGAGGAGGCTGCCTCGCCCAGTCCCACCGAGGGGGACCAGCACAGTTGCAATGGTCCAAGAAAGGGGAAGGTGGGAGAGACCCACAGCTTGTCTCCAGCCACCTCTGCCAGCCGGTGGCTAGAGCGCCCTCAGCAGGGGAGAGGCCGCGGGGGGAGGCCAGAGCTGTCTCCTCTTGGCGCACAGAAAGCGCTTTTGGCTCGCAGAGGCTCCTCCTGCAGCCAAGTGTCAGGGCAGTGACTGCAGTGATGCACTCCCCTAGCGCAGGCTGAGCCAGCCAAACTCCGTTTGTCTTCCCTGTAATGAGCCCAGCGGGGAAAACCAACGTTCTAGCACGTACAGCCACAGAGCCATCTCCATCGCCACACCAGCACTTCCTGCTCACCACCCGCTCCCCAAGCTGTGCCCCGCGGGCTTTATAGCGCCTGCCTCTGTACCAAAGCAGCAGCAGCGTCCGGATCTCATCCCGGTGGCTCAAAAGCCACCAGGGGACCATGGCGCACAACACCTGAGCCCCAAACCCTGCTGTCTGCATCTGCTCTGCGTACACACAGGTCAAACTGCAGCCGGGGACAACAGGCTCCAGAACGACACTCCACCTTGCCCCAAGCAGCCCTGGTGCAATGAAAGGTGCTGCTGAAAGGCAAGGATATTATGGAGGTAGCCATGCTCCAGACAGCGGGTCAGAGGAGGGGAGGCCAGGGGTTAGGGCCCAGAGAGCTGAGATCTATCAGGCAGAATAACCACTTTGAGAGGAACTGAAAGGTGGCACTTCCCCAGGTTCACCACGACAGAACAGAGCTCCTTCTAACTCCTCCAAATCCCCTCCCCTAGACAGCACGGGCGAGTTGCGTTTGTGCCGCACCTAGCGCAATGGGGTCTCTGCTCTTTACTGCAATACGAAGTCACACGTTATCGCCATTGTACAGAAGGGAAAACTGTCAGAGCAGTTGAGTGCCTGCCTGAAAGCCCCCATCAAGAGTCACTGCGAGCCCAGGCTCCCAGGCCTGCACTCAGACCCCTCCCTTGTCTCTGCTCAGAGCAGCCCCGCTCTAAGGACAGACATGCCGGCAGCGCTGGGGATGGCGGTGGAGGAAGCCTGGCTTCCCGAGCAGCCTCTCTCCCAGATATTCTGGGCTGAAAGTTCCCAGGTAATTTATGCTCACCCATGGCAGGGAAGGGGAGGGAGGCGGGCGAAAGAAGGGCAGGCCAGTCAATTAGCAACACTGACAGTTTGGTCCTGGAATGAGTTAACATGGGAAAGGTCACCCCTCAGTAAATTATGGGAAATAGAAGATAAAATCAAAAAGAAAGTTTGACGACACCTTGCCGAGGGCTGCAATAAAGCACAGTGCGTTACCATCGGCCGCGCAGCGACCTTCCCCTCTTGGCTTGCAAATGTCTCCATCAGGCCTGTCTAATACATTCAGAGCTGCCAGCTCCCTGCCCTCCCCCCCTCTCACACACACAAGCCCCAGGCCTTCCAGAGAGCCCTGTTAATAATTAAATGTTAATCTAAAAAGCAATTTTAGCTGCAGTACTGAAGATCTGGTTAGAGATTACATTAGCATGTAAGAGTCAAGGGTAATTTTCTCTAACCCCTCTTGTGATCTTTAAAACCCATAGCTCTTAAAGCAACATCGGCACCTCTGATTAAAACTGGAGGCTGGGGGTCGTAATGGAGAATGATGCTAAAAGTGATTATTTTCCTGCTTATTATTTAGCTGGTTTCTTTACGTTTTTGGGCCAGCTCGTGAGGTGTTCTCCTGCCCTTCACCCAGCTCACCCTCCCCTGCACTGTGACAGAGACAGGAAGAAGAAATGAAAGCGCCTGGTAATAGCTAGATGGATTTGCATATTGCCAGATTCTGCCCCAGCTCCTCTCTTGCTTGGTCTTTAAAGGACGATCTTTGTGCAGGGAGCTAGCTGATCCTGCCCACTGACTGTCCCACCCACCACAACCTGCAGACCCACTGCCCAGAGAGAGCAAACGTCTGCCCCATAGAGCAAGTGACTGACCTGCCCCGCATGCTGCCAATTCGGAGAGGGAGCAGCTCAGCAGGCAGACAAGCTCACAGGCAGATTGTTCAATCCCAAATACCCCGTGGTAGATGGGGAAGCCAACAGCCCTGCCCCCAGCCAACTGGAAACTAGTCTACTGAGACACCGGTGACTCCTTGGGGAGAGGCTAACACAGGATAGCCCTTTAATGCACATCTGTCTGTACCTAAGGCCCTGGTCCCACCACCTGTGCCCAGGCAAGAATGCGTACGCAGCTCTGCCAAGGCAATGCCAGCAGGGCGCAACCACTGCAGTGAGCCGGTGCTGCCTAATCCCACTCTCCCCCTGGGCCGCAATGGCACCTCCATTCTGGGGGGCGCAGTCCCTGCTCCGGCTGGAAGGCCTTGGCGAGGCGACCCCAGGAACGGAGAAGCCAGTGAGAGCAGCATGGGGAACTGTAGCACAGACAGCAATACGCAAGGGCCCCTCTGCGATAGTCTCTGCTGCTACCACTTGGGCAGTGCCACGGGCCCGTTTCCTAGCAGAGACTGAATCCAAAGCAATGCTTGGCATGAAAGTCACCAGGGGGAAAAACAACTGTGTGCTCTTCTCTCCCCTACGGTTCTTGTACCGCACCCGTGTCTGCCCCGCTGGACGCAGTATCTGGATGGCATTTGGACACAAGGGACTAATCAAAGGTTTGAACAGCCATGACCCAGGCTTCATCTAGCACCCCCACAGCTGAGACACTCCCCACCAATCAACCTCTCCCCACCCCCACCCCCCGGCCAGTAATACCCTCCCTCTCTTCCCAGCCTGCACTGCAGTTTTGGTCTAGTATGCCTTTGTTCAGACTGAGGACAGGTCTCATGCATGCCAGCAAAGCACCGTGTGCATTTATAGTGCTGGTAATCATTATAATCAAAACTGTGCAGCAAAAATAAATTTTTGCAGGGAATATTAATTCTGCGCAAATTCTGCCTTGTATAGTGGTGCAGAATCCCAGCAGGAATAAGTGTGTGACCTTGTCGAAGGCTTTCTGAAAATCCAAGTACACTCGATCCACGGGATCACCTTTGTACACACGCTTGTTGACTCCCTCAAAGAATTCTAATAGATTGGTGAGGCATGATTTCCTTTTAGAAAAGCTGTGTTGACTCTTCCCCAACGCATCTGATAATTGTTTACTACAATTTTAACCCATTTGCTGGTACTCTGGCCTGTCCTGAGCACCTGACACTCCAGCACCCGTTAAAAAGTTAAAATTCAGCTGAGCTTGTGCCCCCACCCTGAGAGTGCCAACCCCCAGGCCAGTCACCACAACCCCTCCCCCATGAACTGAAGCCCATGTCTATCCTCCACAGAGCCATGCAAACAGAGAACCCTAGCAGCATGTGGGGAGCTTGTTCTACAGCCATGGGTCCGTCTCAGGGGGGTACTTGGTCACCAGACCCCCAGCTCGTAAATCAAGGGGGGCCAGCTCAAGCATCTCTGCTGAGCACATGCTGGCCTGAAGAGAGGGGTAGCCTCTCAAAACAGAAAATGTCCATGTTGGCCTTGTGACATGGACCATTTCCTTGGCACCAGCTGCAGAGCTACGGGTCCCAGAATGGACTAGGGAGAGGGAGAATGGCTGTCCCTCCTCCTCTTCTCGGCAAGTCTCTTTGGAGCACAGAGCGAGACACACTGACCAAGGACATGGCCACATCCTCCAGTGAGGTTCACATTGTGACACAGCGCCTGGCCCCACTATTCTTCTTGAAAGAGTGACAGCCCTCCGCTGCCCTGCCTCTGAGATCTGTCCCTCGTATAGTAAAGACCACCTGGCTCAGGATCAAGAACCCTTGAAACCAGTGGTCCACGTGGCTGGTGTCACCCCAGGGGCTGGGCTGCTCCCAGGGGCAGGGAGCTGGGCCCACAGTACTTGAAGGACACAAAGTGAAATGCACCTCTCAATGCGAGTTGTTAATTTGGCTGTGCTCCCCCACCTTTTAGCGGGCATCCTTTGGGGAGCGTGGGGACGGCCTCAGAGTGCAGAAACGGAGAAAGCCCCAGTGGTTGGCAGCACGGCTAGGGCCCCACTCATGAGCCAGTGTCCCCCCAAACCAGAACATTTAAAAGAAATGAATGAATTTGGGATCTGGTTATTTGGTTTCTACCTTTTAAGCTTCTCGGGGCCACGTTTTCAATCAAGCTTTTCACCACAACACTGAAGGCAAGAAACTTGCAATTTAAAAAAAAATTAAACAGAAGCCAAAATTTCCCTGGACTCTCATGCCTCCAAGAGCCGAGGCTCTGAGAAAAACACTCAGTGATAAGCTCCCGAGCACAGTGATCTCGGTCATGACTAGACACAAGCAATGGGCTTCCCACTGCCTCTCACAGGAGCGTCCGGGAAGCTGGCCCGGATGCCCCCACAGCCAGAGTCAGAGGCCAGGAGTCATTAGAAAGCAGAGGTGGCAACGTGACCTCTGGAGTCCTGGACTGGGACTCAGGAGACCTGGGTTCCATGCCCAGCTGGGCAGCTGGTGAAGAGCACGGGGCAAGGGACAGTTACACTGAGTACAGCAGTGCCGGGCAGTGCCCAGCCGCACAAGTCCAGCCTCACCGTATCCCAGCCTAGCCTGATGCTTCCATCACTAGTTCTCCCATGGGTCAGTGCTCACATCACCTCCGGCAAGAGCCAGCCTGTGTCTCTTCCCTCCTCCCTGCTGCCAGTGGGGACAGGGAGCTAACACTGCAGCACCCAGGTTTGGCTGCAGCAGAAGGAGCCACCAAGCCCCTCCTTGGGGCTCAGGGAGAAGGTCACATATTAGCGCGCTATTAAGGGCTGGGTCCCTCTCCCTCTGGCTGGGGGAACGTCACATCCTGCAAAGCAGGCCCCCAGCGGGCATCAAACCGACTCCTTTGTACAGCTTTCCCCCCGGGCCTTTATACAGCGAGGTAACGTTTGGCTGCCATCTCCCCACTCCTCTTTCCATTGCCTTTTAACACCATGGCAATAAAAAGACAAACTGCCCAAGGTGGCCGCACAGACCAGGAGCTTCACAGCTCAAAAACCCGGGGAGTTGGGGAAGGTTATTTTATGCAAAACACCCATCAAAAAAAACCTGGCAAAACCCCAAAGCAGGTCCCTGCTGGAACGATTCTTCAATTAAAAGAGCAGCAAAGCAACCAGCACGGCTTGGTGGCTTATCCTTTGTCCTCCTGGAATGGTTCTTTTAATTAAGATAGCAATAAAGTGGAAGTTAGGCTCTGCCATGACCTCTTTAACACGGCCTTGGGCTGACTTTGAAAACTATTCATACGTCAACTCGACTTAAAAGGCAGAAGAATCCAGAGTAACTGCAAAAGCCACACTCTTCCGCCCGCCTCCCCCAGTGCTGGGCCTTGCAGGTTTCTCAGCACAGCCTCGTTCCCCAGACCCGTGCCCAGGCAGATGGGATATCACCCAGGATGCAGGCACCTCCAGGTCACCTGCCCCGTGTGTGGAAGAGGAGCAGTACCCAAGGAGATATCACCCTGGGCTGGTACCTCGCCTGGGACAGTGCAGCCGTGTCCCATGCATACGGCCTTCTAGGAGGACGGGACGGGCCCTTGAAGAAGGGCAGACTAGGGGAACAGCTCGCAGATAGGGGCACAAAGAGAAACACTAGTGACTAAGGTGGACGCTCATGCCTCCCCTCTACACCTTGCCAATCTCTACTTTCCCCCTACCCTGGGCCAGTTGTCCTGATGTTGGCTCCCCACACACCTGTCGAGGCACCTCAGGCTTGGCCCATGCTTCTGCCAATGGACCCCAACCTGGGCTTGTCAGACCCCACGAGCTCCCCACGCCCCTCTAAAAGCACCTCACACCCAACCTGCAATTTTGGCCCAGGCCTGCTCCAGAAGAGAGCCCACTATGCTGCATAGTGCCATGTCGGGTGGTATCGGAGCTGCAAGCACTCAGTGTCTGCACCGGAGAACAGAGTCCGACAGGGATTCCCAGAACAAGACCTCAAAGGACCTAACCCCAAGGAATGCCTATTGCCTGTGCTCAGCCCACAGAAAGGTCTTTGTGCCCTGCAAGACTTGGCAACCTGCAGTGCATGGAGCTCAACAGCTGGGGAGAGGAGAGGAGAGGTGGGAATACAGGACCTGTATCGGACAGCCTCCAGCTTGTTAGGTGGAGAGTGCTGGCGAGAGCTAAAAACACCACAGCCTCCCTAAACAGAGCCCCGCTAGAGAAAAGCCAAACTAGCTTTAGCACCACAATACACCAGCTGAATTGGCCAGTGTGACAGCTTCAGCCTATGTGATCTTCAAAGCCTGGTTATTACCTATTTCCTGCACTGGGGTGGGGGGCGTGTCTTACACTCAAAAGCCATTTAACAGAACCTTGTTCTGAAACAAAAGCCTGCCACAGGGCACCCCCGGCTCGGGCAAACACCAGACACAAACAAGCCACAGTTTATAGCAAAAGTTGAAGTGCTGAGCCACTGCCTAGCTGTGCTGGTTCCATAGATTCTGCTCGCCTCGTTTGGGGGCCAGGCTCTGAAGTTTTTCTCACAACTGTCAGCAGAGGATTAAGGCTGCTGAACTTTGCACATCCCCAGCAGAACCAAACCACCTGGCAGGGAAGCCATCAAAGCCCAGGTTTGCTATTTCTTCACCATTCCCCACGCAGCAGCTACAAATAAAGGCCAGAGGATCAAGGCGGGGGCGAGGTCTCGGAAGTGAAACTCACCAGTCTAATTTCACTGTCCAACTGGAGAGGGACAAAGGAAGTAAAACAAGCAGCATCAGCAACAAAAAATGGATGGATTCAACATTCGCTATTTTTTCAATTCCAAGAAAGCTACACGGCTGTTAGTACCAGGCTCTGGTTTCCCACTCACCCTCAGACGATAAGGACTTTGCTAATACAAACTGACACCCGTGGGAATTTCCACAGAATCACCAAGCCACTGATTCTGTCCTGCTCCCCAGCTTCCGGCAAAATGCTTTCCCTTCCAACCCTGCTTCGAAAAGTGCTGGTTTTAAAAACAAACCCAAACTCTTTTGCTTCTCAATGAGGCCCCAAAAGATGGGATGAAGCCTTTAAAAATTCAGCCCTGCACAGAAAAATGGCTGTGACAGCACAAAGAGTAAATTGAATCAGCGAATGGGAGTAAATTGCCTAGCGACTGTTACAAATGATCTGATGGAAGAAATAAGGTATCCGATGGGTACATAACAGAATTAAAAAAACACAACCCAAGTGCTACTGAGCATTTGCAGACACCAAGATGGGGGCTGGGGCAGCCTGGTGAAATTTGTGTGTCAGCTTTAAAGAGACCTCCCTTCAAATGAGCTATTTTGGGCAGAGATTAAAGATCTATTTTAGCTGTGAGCAGGAAGAGCTCTTTAACAGGTTAATAATGAGCCTCGAAATCAACATGTCTCAGATGCCTTCGTAATGGCTGCTGACTTGGGTGGACCGAGAGAGAGACTACAAGAAAATTTGGAAGAAAATTCTTTAGCTTGGTTACTAGCAACACCTTTGGCTACAAGGAAGATCTTGGCCATCGAAGGCCCCAGTTCTGCAACGCACAAGGAGGCACAGGAGGGCAGTGTACTCGGAGCACCACAGAAGACCAGCCGTTGAGTCACATTCGAGTCACCACAGGCCCACACTAGGTACTGGGGTATGGAGCCAAACTTTTCCACACTGAAGCACTTTGATTTTTGTACTTCTCTCGGGGCCTGTCACACGGACAAGTTATATTGGTGTGAGCGGAGGTGTGAATTTCATGGCTATCGTTAGACTGGTATACAACTCCCTGGGTTGACTTTTCTCCTGGAATAAGAGTGGCTTTTGGGTTTAACTTATGTTGCTTTGGAAAGGGATTTTAGCTAAACAAAAAAGCCATGCACTCATGTATGCTGCGTTTGCATTTACAACACTGTTGTGGAATCTTTAAATCCAAGAGGTCTCATTTTGGTTTCTTTTTATTGCAAAATGCTCAAGGAAGATACTTAAAAAAAACAAACAAAAAGCTTCTTTTTTGGTTTTAAAACCACTGCAAGAACACAAATCTAGCAATTCCTGGAGTTGATAAAACCTCTTTTAAAAAGTGACTATATGTTGTCCTTTACGCCACTTTACAGGGCCATTTCGCTTCCTTTGGAGGAATTGCTGTAAGCTCACATAATGGGGTCACAGCCTTCGCTTTGGCAGCCGGAGCAGGGTATGCAGATGCAACCCCAGGTGAAACGGCCAAGAATTTATCAGAAAAAAGTGCAATATGACAAATAGAGGCGATATTACTTTTGAGAAATCAGCGCACTGCGCTGAGTCCAATAACACTGCCTCCAGGCCTCGCTATACTGATGAGCTACAATTATTACTTCATTACAGGCAAATGCACCACCGATGTCCAGTAGAATGGGTGGAAATAGCATGCCCTGATTTCTTTAGTCCCACATCACTCATGGGGGAAGGGCACAACTCTACTCCCATGGCAGCCCCCTGCTTCCTCCCCGCAGCCTGGAAATTACACCAAGGAGACATTCTGAATACGAGGTGTTGATTTCAGGTAGGCAGATAGAAGATTTTTGCTCCTTGAGTAACCTTAGATTCCTTGAATGTCACTCCCATCCCCCAGCCTCAAACGCCCAAACTGACATAAAGGAAGATCACTGGGAAAACAATCAAAACAACTGGGTATGGGGCCCACACCCTAGACGCTCTGTTGAGTGGCCCTCTATAAATACCAGAGAGAAACGTGCTGCCATTCAGTTGGTATAACTGTGCAATGACACACTGACTTCTCACAAGAGAGAGACACAGACATCTGATGGAAAAATTAAAATTAGAATTATAAATGAAGCCCCTCTGCAGCCCATTGAAACGTCTGGTGAGAGAGGAGACTTGTTTAACACGAGCTGAATGCATCTAAAACACCATCTTGCATTTATATAGGACAATCCAGCCTAGGGTGACCAGATGTCCCGATTTTAGAGAGACAGTCCCAATTTTTTGGGTCTTTTTCTTATATAGGCTCCTGTTCCCCCCCCCAGTCCCAATTTTTCACACTTGCTGTCTGGTCACCCTAACCCAGCCTGAAGGATCCGCAAAGTGCATCACAAACAGCACAGTGAAATGCAGCCACCTCTGGGGAGAAAAGCAACAGCCAATCGGTGCTCAGGAGACAGAGGAGAAAAGACACTGGGGCCAACCTTCACTCAAACAGGGATAAGGGCTTTTTAAAGGGCATGCGGTATAGATCGGACTTTCTGCCATTGTTGGGGTGGAGCTGGAGCAAAGCTGAGTCAGCAAATTGTGTTTAATGTGAGAAGGTCTGAGCCCAAAGACAGAGTAGTTGGAAGCAGGAAGGGACAAGTCACACCTGCCTTTATTGGAACTGATGGTTCCAGGGAATCTTGATATTTTAAATGGGGGAACTCGTCCCACGACACTATTAGCTGGCACTGGCCACCGTCAGAGACCAGATACTGGAGCAGGTGGGTCCTGGTCTGATCTGGTATAGCCACGCCTACCTTGGAATAGATATCAGGGCTCAGACACCACAGGGATGGGCACGGCATAAAACCATGAGGGAACGACTTCATGCAGGCCCTTACACTTAGGGGGTTTGCTCCCCCAACGATCTTGACATAAATCCAGATTGTGTGATTTCCATTTCCAATGTGAGCAGGAGGCCTTGGGAGTTGGGTGCCACGTTAGCTTGCCGAACAGAACTAATTGCAGAGACAGGCCAAGCCCAGAGCACCTCGGCTGGGACAGAACTGCAACTTGGCAGCACACTGGCCCCTGCTTCAATCAGCCCGTGGCACCACAGCCAGCGGTGCTTAGACGCAGCTCTCCTTGGCCAGTGATCACCAGGAGGGAACAGCTAGTATGCAGCAGAGCTGCCATGTAACCTTCCCCTGGCAGGATGACTTCTTGCAGCACCAACTCCTGGCCAGCCTCGCTGCCTCTTCTGTGCTGGATTCGGAAGCTGCTGCCTGGCATGGAGAGGTCTGGGGGCAGTTTGTTAGTGGCTCTCCACTTAAATAGGTACGTGAAGGGGATAAACATGAGGCCCAAGGTGACACGGAGAGCAGCCACGTGCTGCTGGGGGCTAGATTAGAAGGAGTGCTTATCTCCTGCCGGCTCATAAAGAGACACACACACTGCTGGGATGCTGTCTGCTTCCATTTACAAAGTCATGCTGGATGGGGAGGGGCCAGGAGCAGCTCGCCACGAGACGGAGCGAGGTGAAAAGCAGCTGAAAGAGGCTGACCGGGGTGTCAGTAATTAGAAGTGGCATGTGCACACACATCTCTGAGGAGAAGGTCAGTAGGTGGGACCAGGAACAAAATGTCAGACCCCAGCCAGGCAGGAGATACACTAGCAAAAGGTCAAGCGCCGACTTGGGTGGTTTCATTTTGGGGCAGGAACAGGAAGGAGCCAACGGAGTCGCAGGGCCAGGGCGCGCACGTTGCTAACTGAGCGTCCCGGAAGAGCGGGCGGTGTTTAAAATATACAGACTTCCCCTAATTTTTACACTTGCTAAGTCACGTAGGATCAGGGTGCGCGAGAGGAATGCTGCCTCTGGGGCAGCCTTTCAAAAAGCCGCATTGCCATCACTTTGAAAAGAAATCACGCTTGTCGGACACAATTACACCGCGCTTCAATCCCGTGCGCAGCTCTGGCTCCAGCGGCCGCACGTTTATAGGAGATCAATGGGAAGAGTTTTCAAGGTGGCACCGCGCTCCTGGGGGCTTCGCATCTCAAGGGCCAGCCAGGCACTGTGAAATCTCAACTGCTTCCTGCCTGCGCCTGCACTGCTCCGCCTCCTCCTCCTCTCCCCTGGGGAGGTGGGTTTTCCCACTGCATTGGGACCCTGACACTGCCACACAGGAATGAAGGCTCAGGACAGGGAGCCTGCAAACATAGAGGCATTTTGCCAAGCAGCAGGGAAGGGTCAGAGCACTGGGGATCCCAACTGCCACCCTGCACTGGCCGCTCAGGTTCAGGCTGCAGCCAACAGGAGACACAAACCACGTCTGTTCAGACAGCCATAGGAAAGCGCTAACTGCTCCAGCCAGGCTTCCAGTCCTGAATGAGACGCTAACCCAGTTACTTTCACACACACCACTACTTCCCTTTCCATGCTGTGTGCAGTCATCCCCATTCCAAGCTGTGCTGCACGCATTTCAGCCTGCACTGCATGGCTTTTCTGCATGGGACTCGCTGAGTTTCATTTCAGTAGCACAAACCCCCTTCGCCCCTCTGCTCCCATCAAACATGGCTCAAAGAGCGACGGGGGCTCAGCAGAGCTCGGCAGGCTCCTGGACTGCCGTTTGAGCAGGGCTCTAAGCCAAGCCACTGGATCCCTACAGAGAGGCCTAGAATGGCCTGGCTCTGCTACGCCTACACTCCCGGTACTTGGCCCACTGTGTGTCCAAGAGCTGCTCACTCCGCACATCTCACGCGCTCCTGAAGCATCACACCAGAGACATGCTGCTCACCTGCCCAGATCACGGGCAGCAGCTGCCAGAGGGCAACTAGCCCAACTCTTTCCCAGCTCCGCTGCAAAACAAAGTAGAGCTGCACTGGCTCATGTAATTACAGGCCCCAAGTGCCTGAATGGTGAAAGAATCTAAGGAAGGAATCCAGGGTAGATCACACTGCTGAAATTACTATAATCAAAGGCTTTCACAAAGACTTCAAATGCAACCAATTATCCTGAAAGGCAAGGGAAGAAAGAAAACAAATTAACATGTTTGCATAGAGCCTTTGCAGCAACACACACACTGCACAACCTACACACGTCTGACCCTGTTAATGCAGACCACAAATTCACCCTGTGCTCCAGCCTGCACCGTCAGAAAGGCAAGTGCCCCAGCCGGCCAGCACACCTGCCCAGAACCACGACACAGCGGCGGCAACACAGATGGCACGCTTAGGTTACTCTTTCCGGGGTAGCACTTGCTGCTCGTCTCTTGCCCTACGTGCTTCCGTCTGTAAGTGGCTGGCACCGTCTTCATCAGAACTAGCCTGTGCTGGGGAGCGCCCTGCTCCAGCCTACACAGACCCCGCGGTGGACATCAGACCCTTGCCTCCACGTTGCCACTTTGCTCTAGACTCTCTAGTCTTTACGGTTCCACAGGAGAGTTCGCCACAGCCCTAGGTTGGCACCCACACTTTGCTCTCTTACTACGCTGCTGGATACACTAGAGCTCTCAGCAAATGGAAAGCCCATTTTTCAGCCTGCTCTGTATGTTTAGGGGCAGCACAATACCCCCACATCCCTTTTCCCGCCCCACCTCCCCCACTCCCCCTTTGCCCTGGGAGCAATGAACACACACAAAAGGCCTATCTCACGTTGGCTCACTCCTCCTGGGCTTGCCAGGATGGCCCAAGGAAACCTCATTCTCTCTGGGAGACGGCTCTTTTCACAGCACGAGGGGAGGCGGCAGGGCCCCGGCATGTAATCAAAGACGTGCATTGAGGAAAGCGATACATTTACCAGTCGACAGATGGGGAAGCTATTCAGGGCGGTGATCTCCTAAAGCTGCAGCGGCTCTTGTCCCCACCATCCTCGCCTAATTAGGTTACGCTTCGTCTGTGCTGCAAGTCTGCAAAAAAAATAAAAATCAACTCTCTCTTTTAATATTTAAAAAAGTCCATCACCCTAAGTCTATTTTGTAGCACAGAGCTGAGGAGATTTAAACCCTTCTCACCCAGGGAGCCGGAAATGAATGGTATTCTTTAATGAGCTCCTTCCGCAGAAAAGATAGATTTCTAAGATTACAGTAGGAATTCTTATAATTGATGTGGACTTTTGTACCAGGGATTATACCACCATCCGGTCAAATTCCAGCTTTCCCCACCCTGCGCTCTCTCCTCTGAGATTTCCTTCAAGAGGAAACACACGCACAAAACAGCCCAAGTTCGGAGCAGAGACAAAAAGCTCCCTGCAAAAGGGAAATTAACAGGCTTTTCTTATTCAGCTGTAGATAATCCAACATAAGGGCTGAACGGGAAAATAAGGGATCTATCAAGATTTCTATATTTGTTTTACAAAGACCTACTTTCTCTTGCTGTTTGGCGAGGCCAGATGAGCCTCTGAATGCAAAGTAATTAAAACGAACACAGAACAATACAAGAGCCCTCTGAAGAATGTGGAGTTTCCCTTTTATGTTTATAGCAATTGTATGAAAATGTACAACACAGAATGGCAACAGCTGACAAATGAGATGAAACAGACATGATTTCAAGTTGGCTTATTCCTGAACCTGATTGGCATTAATTGTGAGCGTTTGCAAAACAGAACACAAAGTCTGACATTAGCTTCAAGCGAACGTTTCCTTCTAACAGTCTTAATGATTACAATGCGAGCTGATGATCATTGTGGTGCGTTAATAGCACGGCTGTGCTGCCTTCTTCCTTTGCTCCGGACTCAGCTCCACCCAACGGTCTCCTTTCTGGCTGAACAGCCCCTTGTGACCCAGGTGGCAGAGCTCCAAAGATGGAGACAGGGTTCTGCAGGATGATCTGGCTGAAACCTGCAGCAGGGTTCCCCCACTTGCAGCTGGGAGGGGACATGGGAGTTTTGCTTCCTGCAGTGATGGAGGTGCAGAGAAGGGAAGGGAAGGAAAGGAGGCGATTCAGGCCAGCACCTCTGGGTTCAAGAACAGGTGCTCCCCCCACCCCCTGCCCCTCTGTGACTGGAGCCCTTGGCCACACGAGAGCTGAAGCTGAGGGTGCATATTCCATCCTGAATCCCTTGGCCACCATGCTCAGGATAGGCAGGAAGAGAGCATGAGGGCCTTCCCTGGCGGACTCTGCATGAGCCGACAGGCAAGCTTAGCATCAGCCCAGACACCATGGAGATGGGCACAGCATAAGACCTAGACAGGGAGGGTGGGGAGTGAGGCAACGTGGCTCAGCGGCCTGGTCCTCCTCCCCGACGGTGTTTTCCTGCCAAAGGGTTACCCATTGCTGGCAGCTCCAGCAGGGGCTCTACATGGAGCCCGGCGCTGGCATTTCAGCCACCACATCACAGTGCTTTGGGTGCAGTGATTGGCACGACAGCATTTGATCTACACTAGTGCTCCCGCCGGGTAGCAACACCTGTGGAAGATTTTTGCCAAGATGTCATATTTTAGAACACCCCCCGGTGCACATGCTCCTCCGTACAACAGATCAGCAGCGTGTGCTATGGAGCCCTCACAGAGCTCTCCGGGCCGGGAGCGGGCTTGGCCCCCAGCTCTCAGGAGTGCTGCTCTAGGACAGTGTGCCATTGGCCAGACCCCGCTGGATGAGAGAGACGCGGGAGCAATGCGGTCACTCCCATTCCCGCAGATGGCTCTTCCCCCTCCTCCCCCTAAGCTACAGGCCCCAGTGAACAAGTGAACTCTGCTCGGGTGGGTTCAGAGCCATGGGGGCGGGGTTCCCGCTTGCCTGGGCAGTGCTGGCAGCAAGGCATGCATGAGGGGTGCCATGTTTGGGTACCGCATCGCTCACACAGCTACTGGCACTGCATGTACGAAAGCAAATGGCTGGCAATTGGCTCAGCAGCTTCCTTTGCCCTCGAGCACCAGGGCGAGGGGTGAAGAACGCAGCGAAGCCACTCTGCACTGGCTGAGGGGAACCGACTACACTGGCCTCCATTGTCCCCCATTCCTCTCTATAGCAGTAGCAGCCCTGCCACCGCGCTCAGCCCTGGGGGTGCAGGGACAGGGGAAACAGCCACTCAGTGCCTCCTCTGCCAACAGGGTGACAATTAGTGACAACTGTCTGGGGCTAGGGGGTGAACAGCTAGTTTCTCCTGTAACGGACGCACAGGAACATTGCAAGGGATCAGGCCCCCTTCACTTTAACACCAGCTTCAGGGCTCTCAGCATCTCTAATCCAGCCCAGCCCGTTCCTGGTCACTCCTGGAGCTGCATTTCCAAGTCCCTTTCAAGGGCCCAGCAGCCCAACACTGGTCCCAAACTGGGCCCGGCCTGACAGGAATAGAAACAGGCCACTCTGGGTTTCAAGGGGAGTAGGGCCTGTGTGGATTTAGCCCTCTCTCTGCGCTGAGCTGGAAACCCGCACAAACCTGCTGGTACACTGCAGCCAGACAGGCCCCACCGATTTTGTTAAGCAAGGAGCGAAAAGCAGCAAGAAAATACATCATATGAACACAGGCTCAGACTGTAAGGCCAGAAGGGACCATCGTGATCATCTAGTCTGAGCTCCGACACATCACAGCCCGTTGAACCTCACCCTCCAACTCCTGTAACAGAGTCCAGACCTCCAGCTGAGTTACTGATGTCCTCAAATCATGGTTTAAAGACTTGAAGTTCCAGAGACTCCACCATTTACACTAGTTCAAACCCACAATCGACCCGTGCCCCATGCTGCAGAGGAAGGTGACCCCCTCCCCTCTCCCCCCCCCCCCACGGTCTCTGCCAATTGGAGACAGGGGAAAATTCCTTCCAGACCCACATGTGGTGATCAGTTAGACCCTGCACATGTGGGCAAGACCCACCAGCCACCTGGGCAAGAATTCTCTGGAGTAACTCAGAGCCCTGCCCATCTACTGTCCCATCACCGGCCCGTGGAGTGGTGTCGGTTATTTAAAGCACAGATGAATTAACCCAAACCCAAGCTTTCAGCACCGAGGTTTTACTAGGCAGTTTGTATTGTGGGTAATCTGTGAAAGCCCCAGTTTTTAGGACAGTCCCAACCATGGCGGGTGGAGCCTGCGTTTGGGGGCAGAGTCTAAGCAGAGGCAGCAGCATGGGGGCCTGAGGACCCAGAAACCAGGCCTCAGAAGAAAAACGAAAGGAGAAGAGCTCGAGCTCTCTCTGAGCACAGAAAAAACCCTCAGCAGTCCTGACCACTTCAGGTTTACACAGGAGGAAAATCAATTGCCATCGACCAGCAATATCGAGTGGGAACACAGCGCTATCAGATGGCAGCCATCTGGTTATCTAGCCGATGCTGTGCAGGGGACAAGACTGGAGGTCACAGAGTAGCAGCGTCTCACCGAAGCTACAGAACACCCGTATACCTTTCCCTTAAAAGGAAAATGCAGTTTAGATTAGTGACAGTCACACGCCAACCAGCCAAAACAAATAGCCTGCGCTGGTTCCAATGACCCCAGGCTCACGCTCTCCCGTGACGGATGCCATGTCTGCGACAGCCCCGTAACTCAGCCGCCTGTTCGACCCATACACAGATATCGAGCACCACACTGCTGAAAGGGGGTCCCGGCTTTCCAAAGAGCACAGCAACAGCCACTCTGTGGGCTGCCTGCCCCTACCGGGGGCACCAGCTCCTCATGACGCGCCACGTGCCCCCAGCACGGTGGGATTTCACAGTCACCATGGCCCCGTACAGAATCTCAGCCAGCTCCAAGGGGAGTCTTCCCTGGGCGAGGCATGCCAGCTTGGGCTCTGCTGTCTCAGAAGCTGCCACCGAGGAGAGGGGGCTCTGATGCTGCTTGAGCAAACCCAGGCTCAGTCGCAGCAGGCAAGAAGCGTGGTCCCACTGGTGCCCCAAGCGGAAGCCATGCCCCTGAAAGTGCTCCTTATTGCAAGCTCAAGGAAGGTAACTTGGGCCCTGAAAGCTACTGGGCAGCTCACAGTCACATGCCACACGCAGTCCCAGCACTCACACCCAGCCAGGCGTTGCAGGCTGGGAAAGGTCACGTTTCAGTTTCAAGCAGACCTTGAAAGGCACCACAGGGCAAGGGCTATTTTCAAACACGAGGGCCACTGGTGTCCTGCTACCCAGCGACGAGAGGGCACCAAAATCTATTTGCACTGCTCTCCTGAGCCAAGGGGCACCTCCTGCAGCTGCCGGGCAGGAGCCAGCTCCTGGGTGAGTGACCAATAGAGGACTGCTCCGTACCCTAGGGAACAAGGACAGTGGAGCCCCCAGTGCCAACCCAGACACAAGCTGGGCCTTGTGCTTGGCTATGGATGAGGCTTCTCTGAGACAGACTCTGCTAGCCCAAGAGAGCCAGGGAGGGAAGGTTCAGGGAGAAAAGCAGCAGGTCTTACGGTTAAGTCATTGGGGCTGCTGGTAGAACCCAGACTTGCGCCCCTCGGAAAGGGCGAGGGCACCGTGGCATTTTGCTCCTGGTGCTGGCATACCACAGAATGTAAAGCCATGTCCTGCCATCCCCGGGACAGAACGTTGGCACTGGGGGTCTCCCTTCTCGGGAGATGGAGCCTCCTCTCCAGGAAACAAGGAAAAGGAGAGCGTGGCAGACACAGAGCTCCCTCCAAGCCCAGCTCTGCACGGGGTTCGGGTTTCCCTGTACCAGCAACATGCTGCTGCTCACAGAAGCCTGGAGCGTCCCTTCCGCCAACACAACCAACCCCACTTGAACTCCTCTGCCTAAGGAGGAGACAGACATGAGGTGCCTTGGAATCAGAGCAGCACCGTTAACACCTCTAGCCTGAAACAGGCGCTCCGGAATCCTGCCCTCCATGCCATGCAGTCAGAGATGAGGCCTCAAAAGCTGCTTCCCAAGTGGAGAAGGGAGCTTGCTTAGGAGTCAAAAACCCCTTACAGGCCTCTAGGGCAACTCAAGGCAGTATATTCAGCAGAGAGCAAAACCGGGGAACCCTCCGGCCAAGGACACGGGGCAATTTGCCAGTTAATGGGACATAAATCCTTATCCTAGCAGATAAGAAATATTCACTGCACACACACATCCCTCGTTTTATTGGCCATCATCTCATAAAACTTATAGCCCACACGACTAACTAGAATCAGTTTTTAATGTAACATTAATAGCACTGCAACAAAAACACACACAACAGGAGATGAAGCCTCAACAAGCTGCCTTCCACCAAATAATTTCACTGTCAATCAGCCCAAACCATGCACGGAGCTGCACTGAATGCCAGGCATAGCCATGGAGCCAGAGTCACTCCGTACCCGTGAGCATCTGCAGCCCAGAGCTGAGATCTGCTTTGCAAGGCAGGCAGAAATATCTCACTAGCTCCTGATTTGAAGCCGCCAACTGTGTCTCTTTCCAAGTGGATTAGTTGGGGTGGAAAAAGATCGGGGTGATTTTGTTTTGTTTTTTTGCATATGACAGCACAGATGTGAGCACAATCCATAAAAACTGTTTGCAATTAAACTCTCACTTTGCATGACTTGATTTGTCAGTTATCTGAGATAAGATTGTACTATTCAGGCGCTGACAAGGGAAGGTGAAAAAGCAAAGGCCGATTCCATCCACACTCAGAGAGAGACCGAGATCCGGTTACCAATACAACCCAAGGGAGGGTGGGGGGAGATCCCATTTTACACCAAAAAGCCTGAGGTGTGGGCTTGAAAAAGAAATAACCATTTTGAGAGGGGAACACTCAATCTGTAACAACAGGCCATGGTTGCCAGCTACAGCACCCAGTCGGCACGTGGAAACAGCCACTGGGCCTTTAGTTTTGTGAACCAGGACCTGGCCTGCTCCCCAGGAGCTAAAGGGGAATCTGCATTAGCTACAACCCTACTAGATCTTATAATTCCCTATAAACATCCATCCTTGCCCAGTCTAACACTGCTGCCTAGCAAAGGACAGTGACCACACACCCCTACTCCGCCTCCAATTGAAGCCAGCTGTTCACCATGTTATTTAAGGTACTGAGTAGCAGGGAGCACAGTAAGGTACCAAGAGTCTGGCCATAATGTAAAACAATCAAATATAGGGAGGCAGTGTTTCCTAGTGGATAAAGCACTGGACTTGGTCCTGACGACCTAGGTTCTATTCCTAGCTTGGCCACTAGCCTTATGCAAGTCACCTCCCTTCTCTGTGCCTCAATTTCCTCATCTGTAAAAAACAGGGATGATGAAGGTTACCTCCTTTGTAAATTGCTTTGAGCTCTGCTGATGAAAAGCCCTGCAGAAGAGCTAGGTGGCATCACTATTCTATTGTGAGATATACCAATGCAGCAGCTGGACTTGTGAGGTCCACAAGACTTCAAGATCATGCATCTCACAACTCCTCCAGAAAGCCAAGCGTACGCCAAGGGGAGGGCTTAAAACATGGGACTCTGCAGTCCAGAGGAAGCCTAGTGAGAGATTCCTGCTGTGCAAGGTACAGGGCAGAACACAGCCAGCGAAGATGGGAGGGACTGAATAGGCATCAGCCACAGAGTCAGACGCATTCAAGTCCATGCAGGGATTTGAGGGTGGATTGGAAAGATAGCAGAGATGCCCCTCCCCACAGTATCAGAGGAGTAGCCATGTTAGTCTGGATCTGTAAAAGCAGCAAAGAATCCTGTGGCACCTTACAGACGTTTTGGAGCATGAGCTTTAGTGGGTGAATGCATGCATCTGACGAAGTGGGTATCTGTATTCATGCACGAAAGCTCATGCTCCAAACGTCTGTTAGTCTATAAGGTGCCACAGGATTCTTTCCTCCTCCAAGTGAGATCTCTCTACCTGTGCACTGAGGACCCTGTGCAGTTTAGTGAGCAAGGAAGCCATGCTGCATGGAAGGGCAGCAGTGGCAATCGGAAGCCATGAAGGTGCAGCTAAGGACATGCAAAGCCAGCGTCAAGACCTGGATGAACCCCAGCAGAGCTCCGAGCAGGTGACAGGCAGAGTTATGAGAAGGGACTTGGAGCAAAAGCGAAGCTCAGGAACAGGGCTGGCTGCCTGTCACCGTTTAGAGCACAGAGCACCGACCTTTCCTCCCCTCCTATCTCTTCATATGCAGCAGCCTCACCGTGAGCATCTGCTCGGCATCAGCTGTAATGGACCAATTCTCAGCCAGGATCTGCCCCATCCGTGCTGGGAAAGCCACAAGGCTGTTTCCAAAGACCTGCACTGCTTGAGCACCACTCAAATCCTTGACAGTAACTAGCTCTGCACAGGGCAAGTCATTCGCCGAGTGTCAGCTCAGCAGCAAGTTCTGTGTGACCAGCTATTCTGTGGTGGCACCAGAGTCCAGCGGGGACAGCGCTGCTCTGGTTATGGAAGCCAATAGGAAAATGCAATAGAACGGAGATGATCATGCACGAGTCATCAGGCGCATCAGTGATGGCTGTTCGACCTACTGAGCCATTTCCTACAGCCCACCCTCCAGCCCAGCTTTAACTGACTCAACTGCTGGACAGAGATTTACTACTCAGCTGATCGGAGTAACAAATTTTTATTAGTGAGACAACACATGAAGTGATTTGGTAACTTACCTGTGGGGCACTCACTGGCACACGCTATACACATCTCCAGGATCAGGCCGGTCACAGTAACCCTACATTTCCCACTACCACCTTGTGTACTTTTTGCACGTGCCGTACAAGTTTCTTAACCCACTGCTCTGTTACAGTGCCCCACGGAGTTATTTTAGGCACTGGGTAATGAATACGTGCTCCGTGAGTCCCATCTCCCTTCCAGTCACAGCCCCAAATGCTATCCTTCCCTGGTGGCCATCAAGACAAAGGCTCACTTAACATACCAATTTTTCCCTGAGTTGCTTACCAGCTTACTAAGAAGCCCCGTTGTTGCAGTGCAGCGGGCCCATCCCACCAATCCCAAGCTCTGGGGGTAGTAGGGAACCTCAGATCAAGTTCCAGTATCTCAAACGTCCCAGGGCACCTTTCCCACAAATGCTGGACCATTATCACTCAGCCTTAGCAAGACCCCACCTGAAGAACACGTGTTCGACCTTGGTTGCCATGGTGGCTGTACTATGCCAAGTTGGGATGGCTTCTTTCCACCTAGTAAACACACCTACAGTTACCAAGAGATATTGGTTCCCTCTCACAGTTGAAGGTAATGCTCTGGGGTAGCTCACCTGTATTTTTTCCCAAGGGTCCGTCAGAGTTTGCAACTTTAACACTGAGCAGTGAGACTCCCAACACTTCCAGCAGGAGCCAAGACTCAAGATCAAAGAAGAATGCAACAATTCTATTGCATTAATATCCCAGCTAGCCCCTAGTGCTACACTGTCATAGGTCATGAGTTATTCCCTACAGGTGTTCAGCTGACAGCCAAACACACTGGGCCTTTGGAGAACAGCCCTTGGGCAGACAATTCTAATAGGAAACAAGGGCACTTGCTGTGGCAGAGTTCCTCCAGCTATACAGGGCTGCATGCAGCCAGCCAACAAGCAGGTCAGAGTCATTTAATACAGCTCCCGTGTCCCGCGGGGAACAGCCAGCATGGAGAGTAGCTCCGAGCGACACCTCATATGGGAACTGGAAGGCTGCGTTAGCAGGAGCCACCCGCCACTCCACCCCCAGGCTGCCAACGGCTGGATTTTAACCATTCCGCTTTTTATTGTTTTTGTTAACAAATGTATCATTTGGCTTTGGAAATTCCTAGATCACTAATAATTGTTCCCTGGAGAAAAGAAATAAAGACTTGATGCCCCCTTGTTTTGTAAAGTCTGTAAAGAAAAGTCATAAAAATAGCTTGTTATCTCACCTATTCAAGCTCTGACTGTATGTTATTGCTAATTGGGTAGAACATCCTTGTCTTGTTCTGCTCTCTGAAGCTAAATCAAGAAAGCGCCACTGCTGCGAACTAATTATATCTGCGGACTGCAGACTCCAGCTCGTCTTTCCCTTTATTGAGTTAAAAAATGGTCACCAACCTTAATCTTTCATATCCCCAAGCATTAGGGCTGTAGAAAAGCTGCCGCTTCCATCTGTGTTCCTGGCAGACACTGGGAAAGACAGAGCACATGGCTGGGAGGGGCACAGGGCTAGGGTTGGCAGGCCTCCAGGGGCAGACTGGCCCAGGTGACCAGCAATGGGAGCAGGAGCCTTTTACCAGTTTCCGTTCAGCCAGCAGCATCCTTCATTGCCACATGGCAGCTGCCGGGAAGGAGGGGCATGGCAGCTTAGCTGGCAATTCCTGTCCACCAGGAATGCTTACAGCTCTGACCCGGGCCCCCTCTGAAATACCCAGGTTCAGTTAGGGTGTGTCTGCACCCTGTGCCGTGGGAAGCATAGTCACGCTGTACTGCCGGGGAGAGCTCTCCTGGCGATAAAAAACCCACTCTGAATGAGAGGTTGTCGCTTTATCATCGGGAGAGGGGTGGGGAGTGCAGCTCCTGGCGATAAAGCGGAGTTGATACTGGCACTTTTCAGCACTAAAACTTGTTGCTCGGGGGGGTGGGGGGACGTTCACATCCCTGAACAATGAAAGTTTTAGTGCTGAAAGTGGCAGTGTAGACTGCTTTGGTGAGCACCGACACTGACCTACCTCTCACCTTCAGGGGTAGCGAGAGGGAAGAGTACAGCTCAGAGCGAAGGCACTGGGATATGGGAAAGCTGGCATCATCATGGCACATGGTACCTGCCCTGTAGGTAACAGGGTTTCAGCCTGCATATGTCCAATGAAGACGCAGGGAAGGACACTGGAAGAACCCCTGCCATGCTGCAGGGCAGGACTGAGATGGGATGACTGATGTTACCAGTGCTGCCCAGTGGCTGGGAGTCAAGAACAGAGGAGGCAGTGCACACATGGCCCCAGCCATGATGCCAGATAGCCGACTCTCCCCTTACCTAGCATTTAGTCCGTTCTTGGCACCGCTCTCTTCCCAGCCCAGTGCAGGGCCCCTTTGATGCAGGGCATCACAGGGCAGAGGCTGCACGAAGGATTCTATTGCTCCTGCTTGAGCCCCTGCTCTCTGAACGTCACACAGGGCAAAAGTCTGTTCAACAGAGGGTCTGGATCCAGGGAGCGATCCCTGCCATGATGATTCAGCCAATGCTGGGAGTGCCAGGCTGTGGGGGCCAGAGGCAACTGACCTTGGCTGTGCTGTTATCCAGAAAAACCTGACTGAACCTTTCATACTTTTCCAGAGCACTCCCGCCCCGCAGAGCTGTTTGCTTTGACAGAGCTACAACCACAAAGCTGCTGACACACAGGACCTTTCAGCTGACACAAAAACCATGAGAACCTTCTCTCAGCTGGGCTCCCCTTGGGACACAGCAGCCCAAGAGCTGTGCTGAGAGCTGTAAGGACTGTGTGTACACACCACCAAACGAGGGGTACTCAGAAGGACCTAGGATCAATATGGAAAATCCCATATTCACCCCATACCAGAGTTTTAACCCCTTTTCAAAGCTATGGTGAAGAATCGCGCCTCAACAGGGGCAGACAGGAAACATCCTGACCCCAGAGCAGAGTTCTGCTGGGGATCTGTCACTTTTTCAGCAAGCATTTTCCTTTATTGACTTCAGCAGTTGCTTTTATACCCAGCTCATTAGATAGCATTAACATACAGATATTTCTTTCCAGGGCTAGGACCAGATGTTATTTCTGGATTGCTGTAGATCTACATACAGGGAAGTGGTTAGGGTGTTTTTCCAGTATATTTTATTCATTCTATCCCCAGTGATTTATTCTCACAGAAACTCATTGCCGACTGTCTAGATATTATGCGTCTACTCTGGTCTGTTTAATTCCCAGTGACATTAATGGGAATTACACAAGAAAAGATAAGCCCTCCAAGATTGTAAAACTACAACCTAGATATTAATGGAGTATTTCTATTGCACGCACTCCAATTCAGTACTTCTGAAGCCAGAACGGGGCTGCAGAACCCTGGAAGCAGTGAACCAACAAGATGACAAGATAGAAAGGTAGCCAATGAAGAATATGCATAAACCAACTCAAATGCCATATTAAATGGGAGTCAGTAGAACTTAAATGATTCCTTGACCTGGTCTTAACAATTTATGGTTGTTTAAAAAAAAAAACAAAAAAAAACAAATGAACAAACACTTCTCCAATTTCCTCCCCCACTCCGGTTGTTACGCATAACCCCAAGATCAGGAAGACGGCAGAAAATAATGCCCCAATATCTGAGTCTACTTTAGGCACCTGGCAGTACCTTGTGTCAAGTCAAATCTGCAAGTGCCCCTCTAGGAGCAGTTTCCCTTCCTTGTGGATTTTCTAAGAGAAACATTTTTTAAAAAGCTAGGAAAATACAATGGTGAAAACATGAATGTTCTCCAGGTGACTCACAGGAAGGTCCTGAACCTCAAGTTGCCGGCAACTCATTTTTGGAACTGACTCCACAGTACATTGACGATGGCCCTACAAGCAAGACGGATTTCTGACGTGCCATTACTTAACTTTCTTTCACTCACCTTGGACAGAGGAATAGGCAGCTCTGTTTCAGTTCACTTTGTTTATGTTTTCTGATTCTCAGGCACTAATACATGCTGCACTCCTGAACCGCAGAAAAACGCACTGGACCTAAAACTTGGCCAGCGTTTACTTAAAAAGGGAAAACTGTCCTATTCTATATCAGGTTTTGTAAACCTCTTGAGGAAAAAACCCAAGCTTTGATGCTCCAAACTAGCCAAGGGCATCCCTTTAAAAACTGATATTCCCCTGACTACTAATAATTAACCTGAATCACTTAAAGCCTCTTTCAATTTGTCAGTTTTAACTGCCGGCTCTACCCAGTAAATCAAACCAAGCACATATATACAGGCTGTGTGTATGGGGATAGTGGAGAGATATCAGAGCAAGAGACTAGGTCAGTAAATATTACCCAACACAGTGGCCCTGCTTCCGGCTGTATCAACAACACTACAGGCACGCACATGGACCAAGCCGCATGATGCTAACAGTCTTGTAATACAGTAGCACTGACGGGAATATTTATATCATGCGATTAGCAACAGTGTAGTCTAAAACTGACGGCCAAACACCCGAGCAGGAGCTCACCCTATCGAAGCAGTGACCTACAGTGGCTAGCAGCATTACCAACATTAAAAACCACCCGGCAGTATTTGCATCTTTCCTCCCCACCACTCCCTTGTTGTGGAGCTGGAGCTGAATTACAAAGCAATATGAATATTTATCTCTGACAGCTAAATGTCTTCACTGCAGAGTATTAAGGCTTTATTAGTGTTTGGTTACCACTGATCATAAGCCAGCTTTAGTTTCAGCCTGAAGCATGACAAAAATGACCTACAACAGGCAGCTGGTAAAAGCGTAGAAGATTCCTTGATTCCAGGAGTGGGGGGAACCCCGGAAAAACACACACACACACACACACACTCACACTCCATCTATCTGTTGGCCAGAAGCTCAATTCAGACCATCAATAACCGGGTAAAATCCCTGTTTCTGCTGCCGCTCTTCGATAAGCCCTGGTGCCTTCACAGCTCCTGCTCCGGAGCGATTCTGTTCCAAGGGGCTTGGGGGGGCGCAGCTTGCCATTCTGGGTTACAAACGCTGATCTACTCTCTCTTTAGTAAAAGGAATCCCAGGGGCTATAAAAATTCCCAGCAGGCTCTTGTCAGTTTCAGGTCATTAACTTTCTTTCATTGGGAGTTTGTTTACAGTGAGCCATAAATAGATGTGTTTGTGCTGCTCACTAGCAAAGACAACCAAAAACCCCACACCACCCAGAGCCTGAAAAAGGCTTTCAAGATGCTACGCGGGAAGGGGGCTGGGATGGAAAGAAATCCACATTAGTAACTTCCTACTCACCTTGCACAGCAATTTAGAACAATCTGGGGAGCACCACCAGGGAGAGAGCTGGTGCACGCTCCCCAGCTTGTCCTACAGGGACTCTGCTGGTTTCTTCCTCCCCTCGACTCAATCTACCTTTGCTAGCTCTGACAGCCCCAAATGAAACAGGTGCATCACATTTTACACTGATTTTTGTTTTCACCTCTACATGTCAAGATAGAGTTGGCAGAAGCAGGCTAGGCACTGGGTCATGGGTCTGTGCCAGCCACATTCTTCAAATGCCAAATTCAGGAAAGTTCACTACTCCCTCCTCCCCCACTCCGTTGGCAAGGCCAGTGGTATTACAACAGTCTTTGTATGCTATCCTTTGAGCCCACGCGAGCCCTGCAGGGCCACAGGGGCAGTTCAAATTACAGGGGCAGCGAGGGATTGTTCTCAGAAACGTGGTCAAGTCAGGGCTAAAGCTCCCATGTTAATTGAGATGTTGGGTTGGGCTTAGTTGATGCAGTTCATGGAACTGTGGCATGGCCCCCACATGTGTGCGCAGCCCAAAGGGCACCAGACATGTGACTACCAGCAGGAATGCGTGGGGCACCTAAGAATGCACCAAGAGCCTTGCTGCAAACAGCATCGGCAGGAGAGTCTTTGCCAAGGGCAGCACGTGGCTGTTTTCTCGGAATCCCTGGATTTCAGAATTACTGCATTTCTATCCAAGCCCTCAGTATGAAAGCCTGGCCAGGCAGATATACAACCTTTCCGGATGCCAGTGCTGTCCTGCACAGATATGGGCTGGGAAGATCTCCAGTTGCCAACGTTCTGAGTAGGGGATGTGTCCAGACTTTCCCTAAATGAAGACTGCATTAGCAACTGGCCAGAATGCCAGGGTCACTTATGGTCTTCAAAAAGTAACCTGACTGCACTCACCTAGTCTGTAATATGAAGGACTGGAGTTCAATGCCAAGTGGCCAGTTCCCTGTGCATGCTGGGATCTATAATCTCTACAAGCCATAGGTCCATATTAAAGGAGAAGATGGCCAAAGCTGAATGGCGGAACATTAATGCATACGTGGCTTGCAGGTCACGCCATGCAAACCTCAGATCGCTATCCAGGCCCCATGTATTCTGTCGCAATGGAAGCAGATTCTCTTCCCCCCCAGAAAAGAAAGAAAAAAAAAGATGGTTCCAGCCTTTAGGGTAGTAAAGAAAGCCCCAACTGCAAATAGATGCAGCTATCTCTGCCCCATCGTACAGACAGCCTGTTTGAGAGCTGCAAACAGCCCCAATTAACTCATTGGAAATGGACTCTGAAACCTAAAAATGGGAAAGGAAATGTCAACATTGTTAACTATTTCACAGTCAGCTTTTTTTAGAGAGACATTTACAAAGTGTTTTGTGTTTTCATCCCACAATCCCAAGACACCTCATTGGGTACCAAAAGCCCCTAGGGTCCCCAACTCAGCTTCCAACGTCTCCAGCTTCCCTCTGGGAACCCCTAAAATGCAGCTATGCATTATCACCACAAACACTTGCAGCCATGGGAGAGTGAGAGCCTAGGGGGAAGAGTAAGATACATGGAACAAATTATCTAAACCCAACACCCTGTGGATATTACACAGGGCAACGGCTCATCCATTAGTCTGAGTTCCAAGGAAGTATCTGGCTAACCCAGTGGTGACTGGAGCCAGGCTGTATGTGCAATTAATTAGTCATGTGAGTTTGCCTCATGTCGATGTGTTTGCTGCATTCCATGTTTTAGCTTCAGCTAGCCAAACCCAAGTTCTAACCTCACGTGGCAGATCTTCAGTCAGTTCTCTCTGCACACGGAGCAGCTCAGCAGGCTAGCAATCTAAGCTCGCTCTCCCACCAGTGCCGCTATACCCGTAGCAGCAATAGGGAGGGAAGTTTATAAAAGGAGTGGAGCATCCACACAGCTCAGGATGAGCGGCAGTCTCTCAGAATGGCGCTGCTACAAGCCTGCTGCCTGGGGATATTTGTTAAGAGAAGCTCATGGAGGAGTGCAGAGGTCCTAACATACAAAACTTCAATTTGTGAACATTGTTTGAAAGGAGAAGCACTCCCCTGCCCTTAGGGAAAAAAGAGACCATAGAAAGCGACTAACATCAGAGGGGATTCAAGGCCCAGCAGCCGTTATTGGGACATACAGGACAACCTGAGTGGGACACGGAATCAGTCATGCTTTCACTACAGGCAGAGGTTCACTATAAATGAGGCCACAATGTGCCCAGAGGGCCACGACTTTTGGGCTCATTCTGTTTCTCTGCAGGATGGGGCCTTGCCAGCCCTAAATTCCCAGGGAGCCGTTTCCACTTTACATGGAAAATATTTTTTTTTTAAACAATATACCCACGCAACCTGTAGTCAGAGCAACGCAAATAGCCCCTTCTCCCCATGTAAATTAAAACACCCATTAGGCAGATTTCAAAAGATGTCAGGAGGCTTATAATTATCCACGACATCCTTCTGAGATAAAAGCGATTACCGGGGATGCAAATCACTTAGCAACCAATCAGTGCCCCCAGAGTGCAAAGCACTGACCAGCCATCCATTTTCGCCTCGTCCTTTTCTTCCCTGCACCGAGCAAATACAAACACAGATAAAAAGAGGCACAATAGCTCTTGACACGCAAATAGGTTAACATAATAAAGCCAGCTTTAGCCAGCTCACTCGAGGGAGAAAAGCAATTCTGAGGCAAGCAGGAGGTAATAAAACAGGGCTTTTGTGTTCCTGGCTTCCATTCTCACCCTGTGCCAGCTTTGCTGCATTAGCTGATAGGAATCACCGTTTGATTGAATTACCTTTCATGAATATTAGGTTTTTGAGGAATGTGCAGGCAGAAGAGAAAGGAGAAATGTCTTATTTTCGCATATATGCGTGCTGCAGATGAACATGCGATTTCCACAATTACTTGCAGTAGGACGGGCTCCCTCTTTGGTAGCATGGGCTCTGCTCAGAAAGACTTGTTTCTGCGGATGCAAATCCAAATACCCACAATCAGGCAGTCGGGTGGCACAAGCGAAAAGGCCAACCCGATCCCAGCCCAGCTGCAAATCAACCCTGTAGATACACATGTATTGTAAGCATGAGAGATGTGTATTTTACTAGTGCACATGCATTCTACTCTGCATAAAGCTCCAACGAGACTGGTACTCTGTAAACAACTTTCGACCACCCAATTCTAACTAAGATCAGGGAGGGGAAAACTCACTGGCTTTAACAGAAGCTACAGCCAAACAAACCCCAATATCTGACATTACTGGGGAAACAATGGAATATGCAGGGACTTGCACTTTCCCTCAGACTGGCTTAATAAAAATAGAATCTCCCCCTCTAAACCTACAGCTACCGCTCAGTCACAGACACCCACAGGGTGCAGTGTAAGAGCAGGGTGGTATTAATTATTATAGAGATTTGGCTGCTGAGTTTAGTTACAGGATTTTAGAAGAGGCCAGCGTTTTACTTACAGATGTGTGAGATGTAGCTGCCTCTGTGCCCCAGGCTCTCCAGCATTTCAGCCTTGCACTCAGTGATCTGTGACTCAGCCAATGCACCTGGCTCTAGGGACCCTCTCAAACCACTCCTTGAGACAGCTGTTCAAGCAGGTGGGGGGAAGAGAATGAGTTGGGGGAACATGTGCTGGTCCCTACTGGACATATATCCAGATTGTCAGATCACCCAGGTTTGCCATGCCACTGGCCAGGACTCACCTGCAAAGGGCATGCGAGCGTCAGGGTGTGTGAGGGTGAGGGGGCCTGGCACCTCTGACAAAGGAGTTCAGGCTACAGCTTGCTGCATCAAGACAAGCCATAAAAGTCCAACCGTTACTGCAACAGAAAGGCCCAGAGCATCAGGCCTGTGAAGAAGGCACCCTACATTGGCCCTGCTTGAAACAGAAGAGTACACGGTAACTGCAAAGAAGGTCACTGCACACCCATCAGCCACAGGTTCAGGGCAATTTCAAACCAGGCACCATTCCTGCCTGCAGGCTGTTTGGTGGCTTGTGAGAGAAGCATTTGGGGTCTCAGTCAGTGCCCAGGGAACATCATCTCTCCAGCAGAGAGGACAAGGAAGAAGCAGTAAACTCTCCTCATGCTGGCCTCTAGAGGACATCCCCTCCAGATAAGGCTTGAAGCTGACTGGCAATGCAGGGAGAATCTGGCACTGCTGCTGACCATGCCACACCTGTGCTGTATGTCACTGGGGAACTGCAGATGCCAGCACCTTTCACAAGGGCTACATTTACTCAATGATACCAAAAAAGTACAGTCATGGTAATTAGAAGTTCTTAATTCATGAGGCGTAGACATAGGTGCTGGAACTGGGGGTACTGCTGCAGCCACTGCCTTGAAGTGGTTTCCATCATATCCAGGGTTTACAGTCTGGTTCAGTGGCTCTCAGCACCCCACACCACAAACTGTTCCAGCACCCCTGGGCACAGGACTGTTTGATGCAAAGACCTGCTGTTCGAGATCACCCTCAAACTCCTACCCCCAGTCTCAGAACGGATGGCCAATTGAGATATTGACCCACACACAGAAAGCCATGAAGAGAGAGCGCCCAAATTGGAGATTCCAATCTCCGAAAGCTCTAAAGAAGGCCAGTATATCTGAAGAACAACACAGAAAGCGGAGTACACAGTGCAGCTACAACCTGGGCTCCAGGGCTTCCTAATAGGGACCTTTTGTTCTCCGCAGGTAGATCAGTGAGAAAGAGATCAGCACCTAGCTAAGAAAGTGAGCCATTAAAAACACTCACTATGCAAATTCAGCTATTAGTTTCTATTCAGAATAACTGACCAATCACATCATTCCATGGGTTTATTTACTCTGGCCTTGGGATAAATATTCAGAGACTTAGATGTTTAAATTTTTAATGATTGGTCTTCTGTCTACTGAAGATCTCTTGCAGCTTGAATGGAGAAAAGAACTTGCACTGGTATTTACTGAACTGTTCAACTAACAAGAAAGCTGCATGCAAGGACAGGAACGAATGCCAAGTTCCTAAAGACCAAGATTGGCTTCCTCCCCTTTTAGCCAGCAGGGACTCAGAAAGACAAAAAACAGATTCAATGGCTTTTCTAATCTTTTCCTGCTAATTGGATCAAAGCGCTCTTACCTAAATCAGACACACACACCCCAAGCACCTCTGAATCCCTCTCTCCAAAAAGTCAAATGATTTCCTAGACTAGATTCAGATGTTCCCCAGCACTTCAATTCTATTTGATAGGTTTGCAGCTTCTTAAATTGAGAAGGTAAGTGAGGGAACCCACATACTGGAAAGCTGTTTATCAAACTCAAATGCCCCAGCCAATCTTTCCCCTTAACGAGAACATCTGACAAGCCCTCTTGTGCATAAATGGGTTACACTTCGGCTGCATTTCCTGTTTTCCTCCAGTAATTGGCCATGTCTGTTAGGAACATTACAAGTTCCTCTTCCCTCCCTCGCAGTCACACCTGTTATGTGAAAGCTATTGGCAGGTTACATGCACTTCTAGCAAGCAATGTACTTTGGAGAAGTACAATTAATGTCAGCTGTATATTATGACTTGACACTGCACAGAGAGAAAGCCACACCCCTCTATTAAATGGGTCACTTGCAATTTTGTTATGTGTATCACTTCTGCATGCCATTTCCTAAGGAGTGCATTACAGGGCTCCCTGAAGCAGTGTATGCTCAGAGTGGGAACCTGAGAGGTGCCTAAGACATGTGACTTGCAAATACATTTTCTAACATATGCCTTTCACTGCATTTCATTCAAAATGTGACAAGATTTGTTTGGTCAGAATCAGAGTGAGCACACACACACACATCTTTAGTAATAAATGAAAACACAAGCCCTATAGTCAAAAAGTCTACACTAGAGCCGAGAAAAGCCATGAACACGAGACCGTTCCTTTAAGCTCAATGTCAGTCCCACTGCAGTAACTGGCGACACTTTTACCGAGCTGAAAGAACAGAACTGAACCTTGGAATTTTAAACATTCACTGCCACCACCCCGAACAACAGAACACTATACAGTAGCTATGTGCGCTCTGCCCTTAGGAAATGTCGTTGTGACAGCCAAGCAACAAGAGGTAACTTGCACATAGGTAAAGTGTCAGAGAAGCCACACAAAGGGAATGAGGCATACACAGTGCTGTAAGAGACGAAATACTGTTGGTATCTTGAAGCATCAAGCACCAGAAATGTCCTGAGTATTTGATCCAGTCAGATCATCACCCCTACATTCTGCACACATTTGGCACAGTACAAACACAAGATACCATTTTAAAATTACACTCCTGTTCTTCCTTGGAACTACATTTACAGTGATGAACAAACCTTTAGTATTTTGCTTTGGACATCCTAAACATTCCCCAGTAAGCAAGCGCCATCAGATATCGGACCTCTGACTTGGACTGCTCAACATTAACATGTTGCATATTTAGCATTTTAATTGCCTTTATTTGGCAGTTCTCCTCAAAGCCAGATTTAGATGCTCTTACAGGTTCTTTGTACCTGGCACTAGCAATACCTCTAACTTTCTGTTCTCTGCTCAGCCTGATAGGAAAGATTCTGATCATCCTTGGTCATGTGAAAGGAACTGACTTCAGCTTAAACAGCAGGAAGCCCTCAAATGCCCAGCATTATTAGCCATTTAATTCTTGCAGACTGTTCTGCTTTGCCTCTGGCAGTTCAAGTCTCTCTGCACTGAAGTTACAGGAGATATTACGGGGGATTCTCTCTCTACCCAAGAGCTAGTCTGAATGCACTGCAGGAAATTCATTGTGTTTGAAGATGGGTCCGTCTACACCCACGTGGAGAAAGCTAGAAGTGTGAGAGAACAGCTTCTAAAGAACATTTCTCAAGTGTTTTGTTCTTCTGTGTTACCGGTGCTATTCATATAAACACAGGGGCTGGCATTAAATATTTCATGTTTCTGCCCTTTTCATGAATTCTGTTTGCAACAGCCTAAGTGTTTCCACAGCTACCAAGGGATCAGGATGTTAGGCAGAAAAACAGCAGCAAGAACAGGTGGGTTATTTTCCCTGTAAGAATCCAGTGCCATGCCATCAGGGTCAGTGATGAAACTAGAAATATATATATGGAAATAAACTATTCATCTCTGTCTCATGGGGAAACTCAAGAGACGTGGTCCTTCAAGGAGAGAGTTCGCATCAAATATATATCCATAGTTCAGCCAACACAAAAAGGGAAAAATATGTTCTGGTTTCATCACTGAATTGGCAGATTAAATTAAGAGGAAAGAAATATATAACTGCTGCTTGCTGATGAAGCAAGCAATCCTGAGTATGCCAGAACTCTCCTTGAAAGAATCTAAGCAGGTAAATCTGTCAGGTCCGTCTGAGCTGTCTCTGTGTCTCCTAATATGTCATTGGGGTTTATTAGCACTGGACTAACCTTTCAACTGCTCCTCATTAAGCTGAGAAGCCCCTTTCAGAGCTAAAAATACCAGGAGATCATTCTCCAGTTCCCAACAGGAGGGGCTCAACCTGTGTCAGAGCTCGCCTGCTCAACCACACAAGAATTTAACAGAAAGAGGACATGGCTGGATTCACATGTGCCCCGTGTGTGTGTGTGGGGGGGGAGGTTCTTCCACCCCAGATCCAAGCCAGTCCCATGCTTTGAGCCAGTGGCAGGTACTTAGAAGAATCCATCACACACAGCCCTAGATCCGACGCCTGGTTGGGTTTCCAGGCTTACATTTCAGGCTCTGCAGTCAGTCAGGGCTCCCGGGCTGGGTGACACCCTGGGGCAGTTCACAGCAGTGTGGGAAGAGCGCTGCCCTGGGAGCCAGGGGGAGTTATTCTCCAAGTCAGCACTCCCTGACCGGGCCACTGCAGACAGGGAGAAGCCGGAGCAGCGCTGGTGCATGTGGGGGTGTTGGGGGGCCTTGGCTGGTGGCGCCCCGAGGCTACAAGCGATGGAGGGAAGTCACCCCCCCGGCCCGCTACAAGTCGGGGCTCTGCGCCGCCGCCGGCCAGGAGTCCTGCTTGTCCGGGCAGGTCTCGAGCAGCGGAGCCGGGGACCCCTTGCCCGGGAGGGGCTGGGACCCCTTCCCCCCCCGCTCTCCCCGCTGGCCGGCTGGCGATGGAGGCGAGCGAGCGCTGGCCCGACAGCAGCCACACGGCTCCCCCCGACGCCGAGCCAGCCCAGCCGGGCTCCTCCTGCCCTGCGCGGCGTCTGCTCGCGGAGAGCCCCGGGGCTGCCGGTGCCTGCCAGAGGAGCGAGATCCCGGGCGGCTCAGCCCGGCCGCGGGCAGACACCCACCCCGGGGGAGCCGCCGCCGCCCGCCGCTCGGCCCGCTACTCACCATCCGCGCCGCGCCGGGCGGCTGCCTCTCCGGGACGCTGCAGGCCGGAGCGAGCCCCGCGGCCATGAACCGGCGGCGCGGGGGTAAATCCCTGACAACAGCAACCAAATCCCGCCCGGGGAAGAGGCGAATCCTGGCCCGGGGCCCGGCCGGGCGCTGGGTGTCACGCCGGGGACGAAATGCCCATCCCGGGCTGCGCTGGAGCCGGGGGCAGAGCTCGCCCCACCCCGCACCGGGCAGAGCCGGGGACCGCTCGGGGAGTCGCTGCGGCGGGTGCACGGACGGTGTCTCGGGGTCCCCCCCTCGCGTGTCGCCTCCGCAGCAGGGGGTGGTTACATCCTGGGGCCGCGGCAGCAGCTGCTCCGGGGCCGGCTGCGCTTGGGGGGTCCCCGCGCTCTCTGCAGGGACGGGGTTTCTTTGTGTGCAGCCCGGGAGAGCCCGAGGATCCGGCGCGCGTCTCTGCAGCCCGCTCCGCCCGGAGCCTTCAGCCCCCGCTGCAAACCCGCTGAGCCGCTGCAAGCGGCGGGGAGGAGGCAGCGGCAGTTCCGGCGCCTCCGCGCCCCTTTAGCCCTTCATCGCGAGGCGGCCGAGGGTGGAGAGGATGCGCCGCCGGCTCCAGCCCCCGCCGGCCCAAGGCAGAGCCGGCGCTCCGGAGGGGTGGCGGCAGCTCCAGCCCCGCTCAGCCGCGGCCCCGGCTCCCTCAGCCCTTCCTGGGGCGCTCTGCGTGCAGCGCCTCCTGCCCGGGCTGCTCCGAGCCTCCCGGCTCCCCGCTGCAGCGGCGGGGGATGCACCAGCTCCTGCTCCGGCGGCGGCTCCTTCCCGCACCGGGGCGAGCCCCGCACGCACGGGCTGCAGCGGCCCCGGCCCCGGCCCCGGCCCCGGCTCCCTACGGGCGGCTCCGGGCCCGGCTGCGCCCCCTCCCCGGCCCGGCGGCCCCGCTCGCTTCTCCCCTCCTGCCCGGCGCGCGGCTCCGGCGACACTGAGCGACTGAGCCGGGCCCCGGCACCCGCACGCGGCTGAGCCACGCCCCCTCCCCGGCCCGTTACCAGGGTGACGCCCTGTAGCGTCCTGTGGGGGCGGGGCTGCTGCCACGCGTTCTTTTCGCGGTAAAATTCAAAGGGCGCCGAGCCGCGGGCCGCCTCCTCCAGGACTACAGGCCCCGGCATGCACCGCGCCATTAGCGCCCCCACCCTCCCGGGCTCTGCCTGTGGGGCGCGGGGCAATCTGGGAGTCGTAGTCTGCAGGGGGGCTGACCCCTGCCTTAGGGCCGGCCCATTGTATTGACAGCGCTGGGGCTGGGACTGCTGGGCAGGTTGTCCGGTGGGAGGGCTCTGTTGGTAGGCTCCTGGGAGGGACACTAAGGGACATGGGATCTTGAGGGGGGACCCGCTGGGGATCACCTGGGAGGGGAGCGTTTGGGGAATGCTGAGGCATCACTTGTAGAACTCCTTCAGGAATCTTGGGGGTCCCATTGTGGAGATCCTTTAGGTCCAAAGGGGTTGCAGGCCAGCTGCTATACTATTCTAGCATATGGTTTTCTGGCATAAGGGATGGCTGCAGCGCCTCCAACCAGCATCCATCTGCTCTAGTCTCCCATTGCCCCGTTATTCCTACTCTCTGATTTCTGTGCTTTAGACAGTTTCTAATCTATGACAATACATAGTCAGGGGGTGAGAGGTAGTTTCCTTAATAGACTCTTGTGACTGAGAGGGGACATGATAGCAGTTTTCAGGTATCTAAAAGGGTGTCATCAGGAGGAGGGAGAAAACTTGTTCACCTTAGCCTCCAATGATAGAACAAGAAGCAATGGGATTAAACTGCAGCAAGGGAGATTTAGGTTGGACATTAGGAAAAAGTCCCTAACTGTCAGGGTAGTTAAACACTGGAATAAATTGCCTAGGGAGGTTGTGGAATCTCCATCTCTGGAGATATTTAAGAGTAGGTTAGATAAATGTCTATCAGGGATGGTCTAGACAGTATTTGGTCCTGCCATGAGGGCAGGGGACTGGACTCGATGACCTCTCGAGGTCCCTTCCAATCCTAGAGTCTATGAGTCTATGAGGGACTTCTTCATAGGCTTTTGACAGTCAGAATAAATTATATCTACTGAATTGCCATTATCCACTATTTTGCTAACATTCCAAAGAACTCTAGTAGATTGGAGAGGCGTGAGTTTCCTGTACAGATGTCATGCTGATTTTCCCCATCACAGCATGACCATTTAGGTGCTTTATAACCCTTTTCTGTAATTATTATTTCAAATAGTTCTTCACAGTGAAGTAAGACTGATTACATAGAGATATAAAGCTCTATAACCCATTCCCAAGTCCCAGAGCCAGCCATTTTCCCGAGATGATGTTATAGTCTCATCTGCATGGGTCCCTCCTTGACACTTTTCCCCATGCAACTTCATGCCATTGACATCTTGCTGGTAAAACACATAAGGTCTGAACTAAGACTGTAAATCTTCTGCTCTCATCTTACAGACAATTCAGATATTAGAAGCAAGAAAGACCTAGCACAAAGATCCTGGAGTAAATGAATGACAGGCTCAGCTGTCTGCCTTGATGGGGCTAATCATTTCATGATGGGCCAACTCATTTCTCCATGAGGTTTGGCAGCAACATTTTCACAGTGAAGCTGTACAATCACCTCTGAGTGGCCAGTGTTTTCATGGATTTTAAGACCAAAAGGGACCCTTATTATCATGCATAGCACGGGTGAAAGAATTTCAGCCAGTAATTCCTACATGCAGCCCAACTAGAGTGTATTATTGAGAAAAACATCCAGTCTTGATTTAGGGCCTGATGATCCAAAAGCTCATTGAAGTCGGTGGACAAGCTGTCATTGAGTTCAATAAGAGATGGAGGATTTAGCACATCCCTTATAAATTCAAGGCATTCTAAGCAGGTGCAGGCAAACATAGGTATAAAGTCCTTCCCACCCCCCAGAAAGTCACCCAAACTCATGCTGCACCTTGATGGAGGTGCTAAATAGTTCCAGTGACTTTCTCAGTTTTTCCATTACTTTTTGTTTTCACTGGAACTCTGAGTTTTCTTGTTATAGGTCAGAACAGGAAGCAGACGTTTCAAAATACCTTGGCTTGTCCTCTCAGTCTTTCTAGCTCCTTTTTCTCCATGAAGCCCTGTTCATCTTTGTAGACTTCAGGGAATTAGGATAGTTTAGGTACTGAAATTTTGGGCATATTTTTATAAGGAACCAAATCTCCAACCTCTGGAGATTCCCTTTTACTAGTTCCCATCCAGGGAATGTTAAGGTTGAGAAATTATAATAAAATAATAGCTAGATATGCTTTCAGGAGAGTGATTCCTCTGTGTAATTATAACACATATTATCCTCCCTATGAAAATACATTATACTGAATACATTATCTTTGAGCACGGCTATTCATACTAGTCATTTGTTTCATTTCTTTCTTTCTTTCTTTCTTTTTGCTAGCATATTCACTAGGTTCTTGTGCAACTTTATAAATCTGCACTTGCTTATTTATCTCCTTTCTATGTTGTAGTCTAGGCTAGAGATTAGGGAAAAAAAAACTATTATACGTTTGTGAATAGGAAATAGATTGTTCAAAGATAATTTAATCAAGGCTATTAATAAGTCAGATAGAAAGAGCTTTTTATATTCAGTACAAAAAAAAAAGGAAACCATTTTTCCACAGAAATGTCTTAACTACCTGGAGTCACTTATTGGCACTTGGAAGCATTACAGTGTGTTTACTGGGGAAGAAGTCTGTTTTGAATCAGGTGAACATTTTAACTCTGCATTAGTCTGTCAAGCAGTTTCAACCTAAAATTTAGATGTGCAATACAAATGTTTTTACAGGATAGAAATGATTCCATGATTAAAAAAGAAAAATGAATGAACTATTTTTTACATAAATATTTCCCAGCAATGTTGGGAACCTACACACAACATTATCCTGAGACCCACAAAGTGCAATTGATTATAAATGTTAAATGAAACTGACCAGTTTAATTTCAATGTTCAAGCTGAGTAAATTGCAAAAACAAGCAAGCAGGATCCATCAATGGTGAAAGATAAAGATTTTCGGAAGTCCTTCAGCTTTAGCACAAATAATGTATGGGCCAGATTCCCTGCTGGCGTAAACCCCCTTTTATCAGTTGGGAATCTAGCCCAAAGGTTTTAAACACATGTGGTCAGATTCTGATCTTGATTCCACTGGGGAAGTAGTTACACTGGATTCAACTGAGAACAAAATCTGGTCAGCAATCTGTAAGATGCCAACATTCCTTTAATTTAATGTAATTATTTTTGACTGGCATAGGAAATCCAAACTGCTGAGCATTTTCAACTCTCATTGTGACAAATGTGTGCTGTAATTCTTTGACTAAAATGTCAGTCAGCTCTGAAAATGACTGGCCCTGGAATGAGAGAGATTTCCAGGGGATTAAAACCAGGCCATTACTCTCCAGTTTAAATGCATTCAAGCCTCTGAAAGCCTATCTGCTTTGGCTCCTTTTGTACGAAAAGTTATTGACTTATCAAGGTTAAAATACATTCAGTACGGTCCAATAAAACAGGGATATCTCAGCATTCATGCTGTCATTTGGAGGTCCGTTTTCATGGCAACAGGGCTCTTTTCTGCACATTAAATGGTTCAGTTGTGCAAAGTTCAGACATTACATAAACAGAGAGGTAACAACAAAAAAAAAAATCAATGCGCACATAGGCATGGAAAAAGGAGATAGCATTGATTTGTCCCACCATCGATATTTGGGATCACTGCTTCTTGCCCTGTACAAAATCCTCACATACTGGCAATATAGACACAAAACAAAGCCTGAAGGACACGCTGGGAGAGAATGTGCCTTCACTTCACAGTCTGCCATCTCCTTCCCTTTAATTAATATTGTCTTTGGTAGTCACAGATGAGGAGCTACAGGCCGGGCTGCTGATTCCTGCAGGCCAGGCACAGTGAGAAACTGATCCTTTCAGAAAAGAAATGGAAAGAGACCTTCTACTCTGACAATTTATTATTAATAATGCCTTGTGCTGCTACAGCTCTTCATGCTGGAGGGCCTCAAATGCCTCCAGGCACTAAGTCAACCTCACAGCATCGGCTTGTGAAGCTGGTAAATACCCCATTATGCTGCTGTGGGATCTAAGGCACAGCGCAGTGCAGGGTCTTCTCCTGCCAGGCCCTGAGCACTTTATGTTCCCATAGAAGTCAATGACAGTGGAGGGCTTAGCACCTCACTGGTGGGGCCCAAGAGACATTGGAGTGACAGTCCTTGGCTAAAACACCAGACTGGGTTACAGATCAATTCCAGCTCAGCCACAGAGTCCTTGGGTGAGTCACTGCATCTCTTTGGGACTCAGTTCCCCCTAGCAACAGTAATCCTTCCTTTCCCCATCTTATCTGTCTTGTCTAGTTAGCTTTTTGGTTCTTCTACGAAAAGGTGCACGAACTGTCGCTCACTAGGCGTCTATGCAGTGCCCAGCACGTAGGGGGCCTGATCTTGGTTGAGGCCTCTAGATAATTGCAGGAGTAGCATTACTGATTGATTTGTAACAGCCATGTGTGATTTGCTATAGTATTCTCTGGATTGCAGGCTTCACTAGCTCCAGGCAGGGGTGCAACCAGGATTTAGCTAAGGAAGGGCCCAGGTTACCTTCCCAGCTGCCCTATATTTGAGTGGCCTTGTGACCCCATGAGCCAGGTTGCAATGGCAGTTGCTTAAATTTGCCCTAGCTGCTCCTCCATTTTCTGGTCAGGGGCCAAAGGGGGTGCCTGGTCCCCCTCCTGCCTTGTTGCACCCCCGACCCTGGGGAAAGCCTTTTGAGATCTCCCTCATTTCCTGGGGGGTTTCCCAGAAAACAGAGCAGTTTTGCAGACACCTCTGTGTGTGCCATAGTGAAGGACAAAGTGTCCTGAGAATGTAAGACCCTGCCATACCCTCAGCCCATCCCAGAGGGCTGGGAAAGTTCAATCGATGGTCTTCAAAAAGTTTCTCTCTTTGCTTTAGTGAACTACCATGAGAACAGCTCCTCTTGTCACATTTCCAGCCCGGGGGAAACCGGGATAGGTTGGAAGGCCCCGTGTGGCAAGGTTTGAAGTCAATGGGAATTGCAGGTGCTCAGTGCCTCACAGGATCGGGCCTGGAGTCTCTCACTGTCCCATTGCAAATCTGTCATCTTCCATTATGTAGTGCTCGTCAGGTGGTGCCCTTTGAATAGCCCTGGAGCCTGACGCCCTCTCATTATGCTCTGCATAGTAGTGACAGGGGGCCTGCTTGGTAAGGCTCCCTGCAGAGCTCTGTCCTGATGCATAGGAACCCCACTGGAGCAGGGCCCGGGGAATCCAGTTTCCATGGCCCATAAAGTCTTTGGCCTCTCTGCCAGTCAAAGGGCTGATTGTGGTGGGTGCTTGCCCCACTCGTCACTGGGGCTGAGACCCAGCAGCTCATCACATAGACACCAAAGACTCCTGGGATGGCCCAGGCTTGACTGACCCTGTTGACCCGGAAATGGAAGCCTGCATATCCCATTCCCAGCCTGTCGAGCCATCCAGTCTCCCTTCTCCTTATTATTAATGGGCCAGATCCTTTCTCTGCGCCGGCTTATGTCTTTTTATATGCACGCGAAGGCTGCATTTCTCAGCTGTCCCCTTGCCCTCCGTGGGACCTTTCATCTGAAGGGGGGAAAGCCGTGTCCACTGTGATGCTGTGGCTCTGTGCTGGGCTGGACTGGGGAACCTGTCTGAGCTACAAGCAGGGACTTGTGCGAGAGCGGGAGGGTTTTGTCACTCACCTGATGGGCCTAGAATGGAACTCCTTCTCCAACCCACGAGCTCTGTAAAACATCTCCATGCAAATAGCTTTCCAGTTCCTTGCAAAGGCAGCTTCTGCAGGAGACATGCTTCCAGCCACATGCTGGAGATGGATGGTCTTTGGAGTTGGGCCTAGGTGAAGATACAACCGAGAGGCCTTCAACTTAATTGGTTAAAAGAATCTCCTAGTAGTGGAGGGAGAGCTCCTGTCCGGTGTCAGATTTCCTGAATCCTCAGGGCTGTCTGGAGAAAGGGCACAAGATGAAAATAAGCATATTCCAGGGGACACTGCACCAGGCTGGTAGGTGGGCACCCAAAAGTCAAATGCCTTCATGTCAGTCCAATCAGCGTGACCCAAGTTCTCCAAGAATCCCACTCTCCCTAAAGAATGCTGATACTACCAGATATGTGAGAAGCAGATCTCCAGCAGTAGCAGCCGGCTGACAGAAGGCAAAGGGGTTTGGGTTTTTTTGGCATGTGACTTTGATGCTGCTGCTGTGTGTTAAGCGTTTTGCTTTCCGGTCGAGGGGGTGAGAGAGATTCCAGTGTTAAAATGCTCATTAGAGGAGAGACACCAACATCTGCTGCGAAAGCAAACAGAATGCTAGCCGAGGAAACAGGATGACCGTAGCGACCGAGCGTGAAGAAAGGAGGAGACATGGGGACCCTTCTGCAGCTGATGCTGCTGCATCGCGGAGACACTGAACCAGAGACAAGCTGCTGCTGCTGCTAAGTTCTTACCAGAGGATGGGCCAGAATCAGCTCTTGCCTGCCCCAGAGAAACCCTGAGTAACTCCGCTGAGGTCATTGCAGATCTACATAATTGGAACAAGGAGTCAGGCTTGGCCCATTATTCTCTTGAAAGCCGGAGAAGGCCCCAGCTCGAGGGCCCTGCAGAGATACTGCTTCTCCTCTGCCCTTCATCTAAGAGCATGCCGCAGACTAGTTAGCCAAGCCCATCACACCCTGTGTTGGAGGCCAGTGGCGTTACCCCAACCTTACAGATGGGGAGAACTGAGGCATGGTGCAAGGAGATACCTCATCTATGGCCACACAGAGAGTCGGTGGCAGAACCTAGACCTCCTGCTCCCCATGTGTCAGTACAATCACCGAGAGAAAAGCATTTTCCCCCATATCAGCCACCAGCACTGGGTCCAAGTTACTACTGATACATGGAGTAGATGGTAAGCCCTTGGGGCAGGGTCTGCTTCTACCTCACAGGCTGTGTGTTCTCTAGAATATTGGGTTGTGAAAGAACATGACTTGGAGGAGTCGTGCTAAGTAACATGCTGTTAAACATGACTTTGCAGTCTGTGTAGACAGGACAAGTCATGCTGAATTTAACACTATGAGCCGGGCAGGCCCAGGATGCCAAGAGGGCTTACCCTCAGACAGCTGACACAGTGTTAACCCTGATACTCCCTGTCTACACTGATCGCTGACACAACTGCATTATCTAGAGAAGACAAGTCCCAAGTCATTCAGTACCCAGTGCTGACAGGTGCCTCTGGGCGCTAGGAGTCTTCTGTAACAGCACTGGCAGCTCTGTAGTTATCTGTGGATGCTCAGAGCACGTTGCAGTCACATGACAAGGCACCTTTGCCCCTCTCCCTGTGCCTTTCCCCAGGTCTCCGGCTAAGTGCTGCTGTGGCAATAGCACAGCAGCAGGAAGACAGCACACCCATGGCGGTCCTGCACTAGTGAGAATGCAGAAAACTTGGGGTGGGCAGAAGGCACAGGCCATCCCAGACGACCTGAGCTCCTGGCGTTCCCGTGCAGGTTCCCATCCAGGCTTTGGAAGGGGAGAGGTGCATGAGAACAGAGCCTCTCTGTGACATTTCAGTCACTCTGCTCCTGGCCCTGGCTGAGGCCCAGACCTCCAGAGCCCTGGCAAGGGGAGCCTAGCACAAGACCCGGGAGCGCTGACAGCTGGATGTGGGTAAAAGCCTACATACATGCATGTGTCCAAGGCAAAGAGTTCTCCACTCTTGTCAATCTCCAGCTGGTGGCAATGGGGCCAGGATTTGGAGTTCAGCAAGGCAGTCCATGCTGCATCTTACGTGCAGTGGCTTTTCCATCCCTGCAGGTGACTGGCAGCGTTCCCCAATGTGCTATTCGTTGCCATACCGCAGCAATGTCTGGCTGTCCAGCCACACGGGAGAGGAGGACTGTGGAGGCTGTCGAGACCGACAGCCAGGTTAAGGACAGAATTGGGGTTAGTTCCCTTCAGCAATCCAAGAGGGCAGGACTCGCACTCTGGATGTATTTCCCCTGTTTATTTATAGATTCAGAAGAGTTATTCAGCTGAAACAAATCTCTGTTTCAGTCAAGTCCCGGGGCAAAGGCAGCCCGCATTACAGGCATACATTAGAGAGCCATATTATCGCTGGGTACGTTTGAAGCCAGCATAAATAATCCCAGGTTTCCCTTTCCAGCAATACAGGGCTTTATAAGAAAGGCCTTTGTCTGGCACAAGGGGACCCATTCTGGCCTGACCTCACTGGTAATGAAAGTCACACGCTGGGAGTGAGCTCACCAGGAAGTGGTTGTTAGTGGTAGAGGAGTGGAATTTGGCATTCAGCGGGTGAGCACAGTGAGTATGATGGGGCAGGGAAAGCCACCAACAGGAGGGTGAGATACAGCAGAGGCAGACCAGAGGTTTAGTGACTTGCCCGTAGTCACACAGCAAGTCAGTGGCCGAGCGCAGAAAACAAAAGCCCATGTCTCCTGACAGCCAGCCCACGCTTCCTCCCCTTAGCAATTCAATGCAATACAAGATGTGCCAGAAACTGGAGTCCATTTTTGACCTCTGCTGAAAATAGTACAGACCAGGTCACCAGCACCTGTTGGAACAAGAAGCCTCCAAGCTGGACAGGCAGCAATTGTCTCTTCTCTTCTCTCTTTTAGTTTGTCCTTCAGAGGAACCTCTCATTTCAAAACATCAGACAGAACCAGGGAAAAATACCATGGGGGCCATTTGAACGTTTGGGGCTTTCTGAACCCCTCACTCCTTCTCTGTGCATATGGATGGTGCTACCAAGACAATCCAGGCTGCAAATTCAAAGATATTTCAGGCTAAACACAGCTGAAAAGCCCAGATTTCAGCAATGTAATCAGCAGCGAGTGCTGCACGGTTGTTTTCTAGTAAATATTATGCCAGCCAAATGAGATGCATGAGTCAGGCTTTTCACACAAGTCCAATGCGTTATTTGCATATTGTAGCAGCTCACAGATGGCGTGTGTGTTGAGCATGCACATGGAGATTAGGGGAAGACAGTGGTTTGTGTGTGTGTGTGTGTGTGAGATTGAGCATGTGCGTGTCATGCCCATGTTAGAAATGGGGGAACCAGTCTGGATGAAATGAAAACTGACCTGAACTTTTGTAGAGTCACAGACTTTAAGGCCAGAAGGGACCATGGTGATCATCTGATCTGACCTCCTGCTCCCTGCAGGCCACAGAACCTCACCCACCCACTCCTGTAATAGACCCCCGAGATTCACACTGCACCAGAACATTTTAGGCGTATGAAAAAGTTCTGTTACTATGTTTTTATTTATCATTGAGTTTCATGTCCTTGGAACGTCCTGCTTTCATCTGTGATTGAAACCATCCAGGAATTATTGAGACACCCCTAGAGAGGTGTTTCTCTTCAGGCCATCTCCAGCCATGCTGAATCCAAGCAGCACTGAGAATCTCAGCCCCTGGCTGCTCCAAAAAGATTGGAGAAGAATCTGAATATCTGGCTGCTCGTCCAAGCCTGAGGCAGCTCGTCCATCAAGGATGTGTGAGTGTAGATGACAGCGATGCAAACTTCACTCTCCCGGCTATACACATCCATCCTGCCGAGTTTAACTATTGCTACAGTGCAGAAGAGGCTGCAGCTGAGCATCGATTCTGTAACATTTCCCTCCGAGAGTCACAGAAGTTAAAGACAGACACCACCTCTTGGTCATCTGATTCCCTTTCCCTACAGCTCTTGGCTGCTCCCTGCAGAATATACTACTGAGAGTTATCTGGCCTAGTTTCCAGCATCCCAGTACTCATCCTCGCTTCTCTCTGTGCCATCAGGCGGGCCTGCACTTCCAGCAGCCCTGTCCAACTTGCTCCAGAGAAGATGGTGTGGACGATGGTGCAGATAACACAAGCCTTGGAAGAGGTATCTCTCAGCCTAAGGCCTCCCCCTTCTCTCAGTGCATGTCAGACCCTTGTTGCACATCCATAAGGACAGATTTGGGCCCTTCCTTCTATTAAGACAAATTCCCATTGGCTCTAATGACGTTACACCAGGGGTGGGTCTGGCCCATTGTTCAGCTCTGATATTTATGCAGCCAGTTGTGGAGGTGTTTTGCGCACCCTTCCTTGCAGCTGTTTGCCCGTTCCTTGCCCGTGCGGAAACTGAATTGTATCACTTTCTGTTTCTTCTTTTTTAATTTGTAAAAAGCTTGGATCAAAATCCTTGCGAGAGGAGGAGAGGAGAGCATGGGGGGTGGGGAGCACACAACCCTGTGATATATTTGCTAAGCCTGTTCGTCGGGAGCTTCTGATGCCACCAGAGATATGAGGATGAATGACAGATGATTTGGTCTTATCTCACTTGGCTACATTTCATATCCTGTACAGGCCCATTATATGGTCTCGCTGTACCAGGAGTGCGCAGAGCAATATTATATTCCACTGGAAGGAAACACAATGGGTGGAAGGAACTGAGGATGCAGCAACTGGGCTTGCAGTCTCCCATGCTGCCAGTGGTAGCCACAGAGAGGCAGATAATGCACACAAAGCTCCAAAGGGCTTAAGGACTGGAGATGAGCAGCAGCCCCGAGTTGGCACCTGGGAGAGGTTAGTCCCTGGGCGAGACAGGCGCCGATGGCAACATTTCGTCCTTTCTTTGCATACACCCAAAGTGCAGGTCTTGGGCACGTGGCCTGTGGACTGAACTCCTTTATTTTAGCCCAGGAATAGGCATGGCCTGGGCAGTACCCGTGCAAATTTCAGCCACACTGTCCCCTCCAGCCCAGAGTACCTCCCCAAGAAATACCCCAGCCCAAGCTAGGCTAGAGAGGGGAGAGCAGACTGCAAGGAACAGTCTGGTTCTGCCTCTCTGTTCAGACGGCTACCAAAGGGGAAAAGTGAGAGTGAGGCGGATGGTAGGTTTTGTGGCATGGGCACGTCCTGATGTGGAAAATGGACTGAGATCCACCAAACTCATTTTGCGGAGGTCACCAGCCAGCCATCAGGGTGATGATATGGTGAGCTAGAAATGGACATCTTTCCCTCCTGACTTAGGGTGAAAATCTTCATCAGAGACAGGACGGTGGAGAATTAGATCTAGCCTCATTACCCCCCTTGATCATTACATATTTAAACACTCCTCCTTTGCTTTTCTTTCAGAAATGCTAGCCAGAAGAACCTCGTATTAACTATTATTTCTCTGTTCTCACTAGGATGCCCTACAGGCACGGAAGTGAGTGCCCTTTAAGAGTGGAGCATGCTGGGAAAGCCAGCCTTTCAGGAGTTCAGTCTGGTGGAAGGACCTATAAGATGTGAAAGGACCTAGGGCCTGGCTGGGAGACCAGATATGCTGCCAATGGGTTGTCATTTGATTTTTGCTGGGGGTTTTCCCATTGCGTTTCTTCTGATCGCTAACAAATCAGAGCTGATTTTAACCCCCACTGTTTGGGTCAGTGCGTTTTTGCCAGACGCTCCAGCGTCCCATGTCAACAAGATGGCAACAACTTGTGGTCATTCCCAACCATGCATTCAGCTTTGAGCCGAACACACCTGACAATCAAATGCATCTAAATACAACCCAGTGAATCGTGTCCTTTCTCGGGTGAATTTCACCTCAGTGTTCTGGTCACAGAGCGCATGCAAACAGGCTGAGATTTCTCTCAGGTTCATAGTTCCAAATCTATCTGTGAAGTCGGTCTTGAATTTCCTTTTCTCAGTAGCTTGTTACCTAGCTGTGATTGGGCCTGTGTGTCCTAACAGTATCATTTCCCTGGAGTAATCAGGTCTCTCTTGAAAATGCTCATGTGAAGCAAATTTAAGATTCACGTGCTGCAAATATTGGGGTAAGCAAGCTGAAAATCCCCCTTCTAAGTGTTTGTGCTAAACAAACCCACCAACACAAGCGCTTCCGGAAACAGACACTAAAAGGGCTGTGAACAAAGAGATTTGGACTAAAAGTGAAGAAAATGTTGCGACATTCAACGATCTCCAGATCTAAACACTCTGGGTCTGCAGTTCACTGCAAAGTCAGCTGAGTCAGGGTTAGCGTTAGAGCTATGGTTTGGTTCAGGCAGGATTTGAGCTAGTTCCCATCACCTACACATCTCTGGGCAGCAGAATTTTTTGCTGACTCACGCTGTTTGCAGGATTTGAAATGGGTGCAAAAGGTTCCTAATGTCCAGTGCACGGATTTTTTTATTTTCCCTCCAGTTGATAGGAAGTTCTTTCTCCCCCAAACAATTTGGCAACACTGAATTTAACTGTCTGTCTAGAACAGGGCTAGCATGTGCTGGCAGTGTAGATTAGCGGGTGGTGTCTCTGTGCAGAGAGGAACCTGATCGGGGAGTTGCTGGGTGCATCTGGGACCCAGAATTGGAGTGTGAATGAGAGAGAGAGTCCCGGGGGATTTTCACCTTTAACTTATTTCCCTCCAAACTTGCTGACATTTGGAAAAGGGAAATAGTTGCAATTTGCTTGTTTCAGCAAGTTTCAGGCCCACTTTTTCTGCCTGTGCTGCCTCTTTAAAGACAGTGCACAGCCCCTAGCATTAATTACATGCTCCCAGGATGTGTGCAGCCGCCGAGGTGGCAGAGGACTCTGGCCTTTGAGAGCTGAAAGCAAGAGAGCTGTGTAACACAATCCACAGAACCCCTGGAGATGGGACAGCCCCGCTCCCACATGCACCCTGGACTTTCAGCGAATTTTGAACGAGTGGCGAAACTCAGCAGTATTCAGTCTGCAAAAGCTCAATAGAAGGTGCCTGGAGGAAACCCCCAGAAATCAGAACATTTCAGAGCAGTGGTTCTCGTTGCTTTCTGTGCAGATGACCACACAGTCAGGATCCACTTCCTTCAGCTTCAGGAAGCTAATGGTTAGGGCTCTAGCTAGGGCCTTTTGAGACCTGAGTTCAGTTCTCTGCTCTGCCACAGACTTCCTAGCAGAGCTTGAACAAGTCTCTTAATCTCCCTGGCCCAGATCCTCAAAGGAATTTAGGGGCCTACCTCCCACTAGAGTTCGATGGACTAGCCTTCCAAGGGGAATGGTTGGGAACCATTAAAACTGCTCTGGCCAAAGCATTAGAGAGCAGGCCTCTGGGAACAATCCCACAAGAGTGGAGAATGGTCCAGCCCTGGATGATGGACTGGGTCATTCTAGACTGTGATTCATATTCTGCCCGTGGGCTGTAATACATTTCCATCCCCTTTTCTAGCCAGCCATTATTACTGATTTGTATTTCAGCAGCACCTCCAGGCTGCAGCTGAGATGGGGATCCCAGTGTACCGGGAGCCGCACAGACACGTAGTATAAGGCACTTCCTGCCCCAGAGAGTTTACACTCTAAACAGACACCAACCAGGGAGGATTATTATCTCCATGTTATTGATGGGAAACTGAGGCACAGAGAGTAAGTGACTGGCCTAAGATCACAAAGGGAGTCTGTGCCAGAGCAGGGACTTGAACCCAGAACCCTGAATCCCAGATCAATGTCTTAACCTCCCAAGGCACCTCTGATCAATGGGAGTTGGAGAGACAGGGCCAGATCTCTGGGTTGTCATCCTCTTCTGTGAGGAGCTTCATTTTCTGCTCAGTTTTTTTAATTAAAAAAAAACTAAATAAGTTTGGACAAAGACGGGGCAAAAGGATGTTTCTGTGGCTAAGCCACAGACCAAGGGGTAGGACACCTGGTTCTGTTTGCTGCTCTGCCATAGCCTTTCTGCATGACCTCGGGCAAATCTCTCTTCTCAGTAGAACGGGGCTACCAGGCTTACGCATCTCGGGGGTCTGTGACAGCTGACAGATGGGACACTCTGGAGAAGGACACAGTGCCGGTGTGATTGAAGGAGTAAAGAGAGAGAAGGCCCTTTGCATGTGCTGGGTGGGCCACATAGCACCTTCCTGGGCCCAGGACGGTCCTCAGAGTTTCAGCCACACCTCTGAAATTGGCAATTGTCCACTATATTAAATAAAATAAACAGCAAAGCAGCTGCCCCAAATCAATGTGATCTATTTCCCGAGTCAACAGGTCATTACAGACCCTAACAGCCTTGTATTCTCCTCTGGAAAGTAAACGTAGGAAATACGACCTCTGTTTCCAGGCTTTATGATATTTTTGGTGCAAGGGCGTCCCTAATACCGAACATATGAAGAGATTTTCTTTTTCTGTCTTCTTAATCTCCTAAAGCCAGCCCTGTCCAGTGCTGAGCTGCCAGCCCTGGCATGCAAGGCATAGAGAGAAGGTAATATAGATGGTAATTTCTTAAAGGTCTTTGTAAATATCCTGGGGAATAAAGCATAACGGCTTCACTGAGCCAGACTCAACCACTCCTCTGGTTCACTGGAGGCCTTACCCAGTGGGAATCTTTCCACTGACCTGAGTGGGCTTTGGTCCTGGCCCTTACACCCTAATGCAGCAAAGCCACTTAAGCACAAGTTTAAGTGTGCTTGACTGGATCTATCTATTTTAGGCACATATAAGGCCCCCCGTCACTATGGAGTCTGAGCACCTCCCAGTTTTTCAGGTATTTCGCCACACACCACTCTTGTCAGGAAGGGCTGGGTTACTACCTCAGGCACAGGCAGCCTACGTGACATGGCTAGGGCCATACAGGGAGTGTGTGACAGATCAGGGGAGCAGACACAGCTCTCCCAAGTGCCAGACCAGCGCCCAAACACTGGGACATCGTTCCTCTCTGAGTCAAGCAGGTGCTTGGCTGGATCCGAGGCTCATTGGAGAATATTGGAGCAGTGGGATTTTATTTGCAATGGTTGCAAGCTGCCAAAGGCTGGTGGAACGGCCTGTAACAGCTCCGCACAAGGAGGTCAGCACTGGCCCTTCTTGTTCTCTCACCGTCACTGTTCTGGATGGTCATGGATAATTCGCCATCAGGAAAAGGAGATTCCTGTTTCAATATCCAATCAGAGACAGAAACGTACCACGTGACTTAGCCAATGGTCCCACAGCATGACTGACAAGCAGCCGCCAGTTTGCCACCTGAAAGGCACTAACGTAAACGATCGTCAGGTTACATGATACAAGTCAATGTGGCTGTAAAGCTTCCACAAGGCTGTGGACAAAACCCTGTCTCCAAACCAGGCCTCTGATTTTGCTCCTTCCTCTCCAGCGTGGGCCCGAAGCCCTGACCCAGCTCAGAGCCCCTGGCCAAACACCCAACTGGAGCAGGACCTCCGGCCCAAACGGTTCTACATCTCGCTGTGAGTCCTGGTCCCAAGCGAAAGCCGTGGACTGTTTTGTTCCCATGGGAACTGCAGGGTGCAATGGGTATATGCGCAAACACGCCTGTCTTCCAGGGGGGAGGCACCTGATTTCATTCTCCTGACAGTAAAGGATTTAATATGATTTATTAAAAATGTATAAAGCCCGGTTGTCGGTGTCTTGTCTCTGATAAGAGCATTGTCTCCCGCGCCGCTTCCGTGTCAGCTATGCTCAGCTTTGGTTTATGTACCCCTCACTCAAACTGCTCCTGAAATGACATCCTCCTTGGATAACACGATCCCGCCACTGCGCATATTAATTTTCGGCATAATGCCTGAGGCAAACAAATTCAGACTTCAAGAGTCATTACGTCTGATCCGCGACCTCTGGGAACACGGCGTTCGAATTCTGCCTCGCATGGCAGCTAAGAAAAGTGCATTTAAAAAAACAAACCAGCCCAAACCCAATACCCTTGGTGTGTTTCTTCAGCAACCCTTCCTGGGACTGGCTGACACGAGTTTCATCCCCAGTCTCTCCTCCAAAGCACTTGCTCCTTGCCGGATATTGCTCACCAGTGACTCAGCTCTGGACCTGGGCAGGGCCGACAGAGCCGATTAGCAGGGCACAATTAAGACTTCATCACAGCCCCTTGTTGGAGCAATAGGCCGAGGGCTGCAGAGGCTGGGGGCAGGTGGGCCACACCAGCACATCGTGATGTCCTTCGCCATGGCCTGGATGCCCAAGTCTTTCAGCTCAAGGGATGACAACTTGTGTAACTGCGATGTGCAGACAAGCTGCGGTGATTCCCTCTGACACTGGTCCCCTCCCTTCCTGACAGGAGCTATGTCACAGCAAATTTGCCCTGCTTCTGTGCTAGACTCTCTCCCTTCCCCTTCCCTGAACACGCCTGATAACTGCTGCTTCCAATTAAACTGCAATATCATCTAATGGAGCATATGATTAGCAGCGAAGAGATGCAGCTCTGGCCCCTGCGCACGGCTGTGCCGGGGTACGGCACATGGGAGTGGGCTCGGAGCTCTAGGCTGCATTGCCCAGCAGCTCAGTATGTTCCATTTACACTTTGCCTAAAACCCCAAACAAGTGCAAAGTTCCCCTTATTAAGCTGTGCTGCCGTTCTCTGCCTGTCTTGGCTGTACAGGAGTGGACAGCTCAGGAGAGTGCAGAGATCCCACCCCCTGGGAACCCTGCTCTGGCCCAGCTTGGCGGTTAATGGAGATTCTTGAAGTGCAGGTATATACGGTGCCTAGACAGTCACCTTGCGACCACTCTGCTGGAGGTAGGGGCAAGCTTCCTGGAGGTCCCCGCCTGCCAAAGGAGTCCCATGGGTCTCAGCCCACATTCCAGTGCAGCAGGAGTCCAGGCCCCGCAGAGTATCACATCAATAATAGCACCCTCCATTGGCAACCTCATCCGAGAGGCCAAAGATTAAACAAGCCGGCGAGACGTGACTCTCTCCTTGGCAGAAGGGATCCCAGCTAAAGCCCATAGCTGGGACCGTGTGAATAGCTGGCACTGCTGCTGTCTGTACGGTGCTCATGCTGCACACCGAGGACTCCTCTTCAGAGCCGTCAGTCCCTGGCCTCCACGCAGCACCAAGCTGCGCTTTCGCATCACCTGCTTTTCTAGCTCCAGGTTTCCGGGAGGGTGCGTGCTGAATGTTCGCTGGGTGACTTTGCCCTTCCAATGGAAGCTGTCATAGTATAATTCCCAATTCTGAACCTTAGCGTCCAAAATATGGGTACTAGCATGAATTCCCCTAAGCTTAATTACCAGCTTAGATCCTGTAGTGCTGCCACCAATCAGGACTTAGCGTAGAGCGCCTGATAGACTCTGGTCTCCCCCAAAACCTCCCCTGGGGACCCCCAAGACCCAAATTCCTTGAGTCTCACAACAAAGGGGAATAAACCATTTCCCTTCCCCCTCCTCCCTTCCTCCCAGCTCCTTTCCGCCCTGAGTACACTAGGAGATCACCGTGATTCAACTCCTTGAATCACCACACAGAGAGGAATGATACCTTCCCCCCACCCCTTTTCCCTTCACCCAGAGGCAATACAGATTCAAACTCCGTGAATCTAAAACAAAGAGGAAATTCACCTTTCTGCTTCTCCCCACCAATTCCCTGGTGAGTACAGACTCAGTTCCCTTGAGCCTCAACGAGGGAAAATATCAGACAGGTCTTAAAGCAAAACTTTTAATAAAAAGAAAGAAAAAAGGTAAAAGTTATCTCTGTAATTTAGATGGTAAAAGTTACAGGGTCTGTCAGCTTATAGAAATTGGAGAAACAGCCTCCTCCAGCAGAAATACAATTTAAAATACTTTCAGCCGAATACACATTTGCAAATAAAGAAAAAACAAATAAAAAGACTATACCGCCTTTCTACCTTTGTACTTACAAAACTGGAATAGAAGATTAGAGAGCCTGTAGGTACGTGTGGTCACTCTCAGAGCCCAGAGAGAACAAAGCAAAACCCAAAAAACACAAACAAAGGCTTCCCTCCACCGAGATTTGAAAGTATCTTGTCTCCTGATTGGTCCCCTGGTCAGGTGTTTGGTTCCCTGTTTGTTAACCCTTTACAGGTAAAAGAGACATTAACCCTTAACTATCTGTTTATGACAGAAGCCCCCCAGGTCCCATGGCTCAGAGTTTCTCAGACAGATAAAGCATCTCACGGCAGATAGATTGGACCAGCCAAGCACTTAAAATATATCAGCCTCCAGGTGAAACTGAGACCCTGAGTTCCTGGGATTTTTCAGTAACTGTTAATACACAGATAGCTTTGCAGGGCAAGTATCCCCCCGCCTTGGGGCATTATGGCCCTGTGGCCAGGTCCAAATAACTGCTCTTCTCCTCAGGGTGGAGTGTCCTGAGCTAATGATCAGAGGGTCTGTCCTTAGATTTAGGGCAGTATGGCCTAATGTCCAGAGTCAGTAAGACCACCCCTCTGCAGCAGGCAGTATGACCTAGTGGCCAGACAGGAGGTGGGACACCACCCAGAGGTGGCGGCTGGGGTAGGCGGATCCTACTCCACTGGGTCCCAGCCAAGGGCTCTATCAGTGGCAAGTGTATCCATCAGTGGGGATCCCTCTGAAACATGCTGACTCTGTCCCTTGTACCACAACTGGATCCATGTCTGGCTCCCCTGGGCTACTTCCTACCCTGTCATCCTGCTCCATAGTCCGCAGGTCCTCTGGGGTAGTTGGCAGGCAAAGTTCCTGATGACTCCTTCCCTTCATGGGCTTCCGCAGACAGCCAGGTATTCACCTGGGTCTCGGCATGCCTGGCCTCTGTGGTCTGGGGCTCCAACAGTTCCCAGGCAGGAGCCTGCAATACATGTCCTCTCTCCTCCCAGGTCAGGGCAGACTGAGCTGAGCTGCTCCCTTTTATACTGCGGTTCCAGTTGGAGCATGCCCAGCAGGGCAGAGGGGGCGTGGCCTCCTCAGTCCACAGTATGGAGTTAACTCCTTCCAGCCAGTGTGGGGCAGGTTTACCCGGCCACAGGGGGGGTTTACTTGAGCGTTTTCTCTTTCAGTTGGGATTCCTCTCCCAAAAATATGCTTCAAGATGGCAGAGGTTACATTGACCTACCTGGTGCCAGGCACTAGGTGGGAGAAGGAACCCATATTTCTCAATATATCTGGCTGCTAGACTGGGGAACCCATGTGTTCCCCAGATTCATTTCCCTGGCAGGGAATTTGCCATTTTCCCCACGAAAATATCACCAAGGTGTGTGCATCTCACCAGGGAATTTGGCTGTTTTGAAGAAGCTGCATCCCTGGATGGGAGAGGGCAGAATTTCACCCCAGATCAAAATTGTGAATGCTTGTGAAAACATCAGCGTTTGTGCAGGAAGGAACTCACGGCCCAACTCATCGGCCTTTCACAAATCAACATGGCAAGTGTTCATTTCATAATGGAAACGAATGGGTACAGTTTCCTTCTTTTATCACAAGTGCAGGGGTCTGTTTCCAAGAAATGATTCCTGCTGACCCAGAACCTACCGGGAAGATTAATGAAGATGTATCAGTATATGAATGGCTGTGTTCCTGCATGATATAGTCCAGCCTTCAGCCATAAATCCAGTTATGGACGTTCAGCTGGACAGTGGAGGAAAGAGAGAGGCAGCGATGCTGGCTTCCCTAATGCAGGAAAGGTCAGTGGGGTGTGCAGGCTGCAGAAGCCATGAAGATGGATTTGATTTGATTCATGGCCAATAGGGCTCTGTGAATTTTTCAAATAATGTATATTATGGGCTTCAGGCCCGAGAAGAATTTATTACAGAAAATTGGGAAACAAAGTAAAAGGAATGAAAAAACCTCTTTAGTTTGTAATATTTTAGACGGAGCCTTTAATGGATGAGGTGCTGGATGGAATCTATTATTTTCTTCAGATGACCCAGCTGTGCTGCGCAGCGTCACCTGGTGCCATCGGAGGGCGCTGGTGGGCTATACTGTGGGCAGACCGCCGTAACCCCTTGTCACGGAGCTTAGTTCACCACGCGAATTCAGTATGAAGGTAATTTGATACCTGCCCCAAGCATGGGACTTGGAGTGGCCTGCATAGAACTCGGTGACGTGCCGCCAGGAGCGGACTGGGAGGGACACTGGCCTCCTGGGAAGTGGGCCAGTGGGAGCAGGGAAGGCCGTGCTCATCAAACTGGGGAGCAGCCCAAGAAGGGGCTGAGGTGGGACAGCCAGCAGTACTGCCGCCAGGGGCTTTGGAAGAGATGCTGCTGGAGCCTGGTTCAGTCCAAATGGCGTCATCCAACTGGCATCCACGGACCGTGCAGGACAGCTAGGTCAGACAATCCAGAGCAGACATTCCTCAGCATCCTCTCCTGGCAGCGGGGAGCTAGGCTCCGGCTCCTGGGAGAGCCAAACTTCTAAAACCAGGCCAGCTGCCTGACAACGAGACTCCATTAACACGCTGCGTGGAAACCACCCCACCTGCCAGGCTGCTCCCTTACAGCCAGTGAGCTGTGTTGACATTTCCAGGGCTGAGCTGTGCTGCGCGCTGAGGCCCCACGGCTGGCAGTAAGACGAGGGCTCAGCCCGTGTTTGACAGCTTTAAGTATGCGCTGTCTCAGTTTGGTCATTAAAAGCGCGGTGGAGATGAAAGGCCTGCAATTACTGTTGGCTGCCCCCCCGTCCCCGTAAAATGCATTTGAAGTTATAAATACCTGGGGACAGATTAATAATCATGCAATAAGGCAGGCTTTGGAAATCCTCATGGCTGCTCGGCCCAGCCACACCGGCCAGGGGGTCTCCAGAGGTGTGGCAGGGCCGGGGAGCGGAGTCCAGTGCAGTGGGGGAGGGCATGGAGAAGACAGGCAGCCGGGGTGCTCCTAAGATTTTGCAGGACAGGAGAGAAGCGGTAAGCAGAGCATGGTGCTGGGGCAGAGATGGGACCATGCAGACACCCTCAACTCTGCAGATGGAAACACAATTGCTCATACTAGGCGAGGTTCGAATCTCCCCCAAGTGCCTGCAAGGCATCATGGGCCTCTCCTTTCTATCTTTGGTCCCACCAGAAACGCATCCTTGCCCAATGCTCTCCTCCCAGCTGGAATTCTCTTCTGGGAGGCACATGCTTGTGCTCCAGAAACCCCCATCGCAGCCTCCACAGGGATCAGGGATGAGTCAGGTGCTTTTCTGCCCTTCTTCCCTGTCCCCTTCCCTCCTCCTCCTTGTTGGTCAGGGCGCCGCCCCGGAAGCCCCGGTGGCACATTCAGAAAACTCACAGACACCACTTACTGATCACTGTGTATTTTGTCAGCATTTCCTGCACAGGAGCCCTGATGGTGTCAGTGATCGAGTACCTGGAGCTGGTCACTAGGACCAGCCAGCTCTCTGCACATGAGTAGAAACCCCAGTCTCTGAACGTTCCCTCGTGTCATGCCAGCTCCTACCCCAGGTGCCCAAGTTTCCAGTCCACGTACCCCTTCACTCCCCCGGGCACTACCACCTGCAGCTGGGATGTAGGCCACCTCCCCAAAGAGCCAATAACATTCTCTAAATTTTAGAGTTAAAAGACTGGGATGGAGGCAAAAGAGCATAGTAAATTGACTCCCATCCCGGGTGAGCATCTCTGGTCCACGAAGCCAAATCATCCAAAGGATTTTGGGACCAGCAGCAACGGGGATGCATAACTGATTGGGGGCCTTGGGGACTGGGAGTGAAGAAGATATAGAAGTCTTCACGCTTAAACAATTCTGCGTTCATTTCTATAGCATTATTATAGTCTGTTTACAACTGACTGTGTAGGCAGTTAGAGCTTGGAGAAATGCTTATTGTTAGTTGTGGTGCAGTTCTTTTTAGAAGCAGAGCATCTCACCAGTAAAGTAGGAATCTCTCTGATTCTTGGTTCCGCTTCCCCCAACAGGGTCACAGCACAGGTTATGTGGTAAGAGAAGTCTGGGTATTCCTCAATGTTCTTTAACTGAAAGGTAGCAGGAGATCATGGATCCATTTCAACCTGATGCAGCTGCTTGCTCTCCCCACCTGGAGTCTTATTAACCCTTCCAGGCCCATGGCTGATTAAAGCACACCACCCTGCAGTGCGTTACTTGGAGTCACTTGGGTCATTCTCTGGCAGCTATGGACACAGCACAGGCCCCTTGCCCCCAGTATGTTTGGGAACATTCAAAACTCTTGTTATTTCAGTCTTGGTTCCTTAGCTGAGGTCACGTTACCCAGGAAGCCAATACGATAAAACAGATCTTTTCTTGGAGTGCCTGGGTCCGGGGTAGCTGTGACTCTCCATACCTGTAGTCCATATCCTGCCCCCAGTTACGCCGGTGTAATCCAGGGTAACTCCACTCCCTCTGTTTTTATAGGCCATGTGGCTCAGACTGGGGACAGAGTCCATGCCTCAACAGCAATGTGCCAAATGGGCATGAGATAATTTGTGGCCTTGGCCATCAAGGAGGAGCCTTCTCCCTATTACACTGGCTGGTAAGTGCTGTCCTGGGGGGACTTGAGAGCAGGTGACCCTTTGTACCACCAGCCTTCAGCCAGAGCTGGAGTTTCCTTGCTACATGTGGTGATTGTTTCTCTGTTTGATGTTCCTTTGCCCCACTGGTTCCATGCCAGCTGGGCTCCAATCCTCTCTGATGGAGGCCCTTGGATAGAGAGCTTCTTCCTCAAACCCAGAGCTTCCTCTGCCCCCTGGCTACAATATCTCCACTGTTCTCATCTCCTCTCCACCCACTAGTTCTGCCACCCCTCCGCAGTCTCTCTGCTCTGCTCGTGAGAGAGAAACACCCTGCAGCATCTCAGGCTGCAGGGCCAGGAGTCCCCCAAGGGGTCTGGAATAAAGTTATCCCACATGGCAGCCTGATGCCCTGATGGATTCCAAGGGAGGAGCAGTTCATGCCCTCTCCACCCCCACAACGTTCACTGGTGCCCTGCGTCTTGGGCAGGTGTTTACCCGGGCGCAAGTTGCGTCTGGAATGCTACACTTGGCTGTGGGAGCACGTGACACCCCCCTATGCACTGGTGTAAGTCCCGGCCGCAGGATCCGGGGTTAGGATGAGCTGCACTCAGCTTGCCTCTGTGGGAAATAGAGATAGTGCAGACTGAGTAGCTGAATCATTAAACCTTGTCCTTGCCCGCCAAGACACTCTTGGTAGTGTTACTGCCCGTCCCCCCAGGCCAACTGGAGACTGGCTTCTAGAACTGAGCAGAGAGACCAGACGAAATCTCTAGATCATCCGGAGAGCGGCCCAGGTGTATTGATGGAAATCAATATCTTTGCTGGCAAAAAATAAAAAGCCTCGTCACGATCGTCTGCTGGAACATTCGGAACAAAGAACTCAAAGGAAACGTTTCAGCTGACAACGCTGCTGAAAAATATAGAGCTCTGTCCCCTCTGTGGCCACACACACTGGCTCGGGCTGAGCCCGGTACCGTATTTCATTTGCTTTGTCTATTACCGGGCACTGAAACCAGCCATTACTGTTGAGATTACGTTTCCGAGTCTGCAAGGACGATAATTGATTTAAACTGGGAGTTTTGTGGTTTTTTAACCATTTTCTCCTTGGCAGCTTTTTATTCACTGATAGTAACAATCAAGTGATGGGGGAAGGGGGGAGTAGCAGACAGAGGACTGGTGAGTAAAGCCTAGGCTAACCCTCTCCGTTTGACCCAGGAATCCTCCTCGGCAAGGATTCCACTGCAATCTTCAAAGAAAGCAGACCATAGAGATCCTATTCTGAGCGTCTTCAGGGGCCATCTGTGTTACAGCTGCTATGGGGAGGTTTGAGAAAGAGTGTGAGAGTGAACTGACCTGGAGTCTGTTCCTGACTCTGCCACTGACTGACTGTGAAGCCTTGGTCAAGTCCAAGGCTTAATCTCCCCTTAGGGCACTTGCTCACCGTCATGAAGTGCTTTGAAGGCCTTAGACAAAACATATTCTGCGAGGGCAAAGTAATATTATTTAAATACATGAGGGCCTCAAACGCTGCCCATCCCCAACGCCCATCCCTAAGCACAGCCACGCAGAGTTGATGAAATGCAGCCTTCCCTAGGCTGGAGAGCAGCAGCCCACTGCATCACAGAAGGAGAGATGAGAACACTGGTGCAAACGCCTCCATGGGATTGCTAATGTTCACACGGAGCAGACAGGGCCTTGGTTACTAAGGTCACACCCAAAAGGCTCCCTCAGATAGCCAGCTGTGTGGAACTCAGTTGTTCTGCTGAGACTGTCCATTTAAAAATCATGGGACAGAGCCTCAAGACCAGAGCCTCAAGAAAGGGATCCCCAGAGCCACGTCTATGGATCCCAAGCTCTCAGGCTGCCAAGGGCTGGGTTAGTCTCAAGGAGCAACTTTGAGCAGCTTGAAGCCTGCTTTGAATTGTGTTGGTCGCAACCAACCCCAGCGGGGCTATTTCTTCCTGTCCGTGCCAAAGCCATGCAAATCACTGAATGGGGCAATGGAATTACCGGGAACATAGACAAAGGGCAACCTCTGTAACGATTCAGTTTGTTTGTCACTGGTTATAACATTTTTCTTTTGTGTTGCAGCTTAGACTATGCAAATCAGTGCAGTCAGCTTCCTTTTTGTTTATAGTCAGTTTCACTTCCAGATTGCCTGGTCCAGTTTCAAACGCTGCAGGCGAAGGGTCACTTGTTTAAGAGCAACTGTTTCCATTGGAACATTTGTTTTGTTTTGTTTTAAATCCTGGAACCATTCCTAGTGGCCTTCATTTTTATAAAAGTTTGTTTTCGACTTTGGACCAGTTTTCAGTTGACAGCGTCCCTCTACGTGGCGCCAGGAACCTGAATCTGTCCCATAAAATAGACATTCATTCCTTGGCAAAGGACTTGGGTTTGTAGATAAATTTGATGGAAAGATTTCAAGAGACAAGAAAGAGCATAGCAGGGTTTCCAGGAAGACGAGGCTGCCAAGGCTCTGATATTGGCAGAATTAGCACCATGTCCAACAGGGACAGCAAACCCCTTTGCCCAGTTTTCGAAATGCAGGGTTTCTGGGAAAGCTGGTGGAGGAATTCATCATCCAGGTTGGGTATTTGCACTTGGGATACATGATTTCCTGAGTTTTACAAGGCTGATCAATTATCACATTGAAACTAGCACTATGCCCTAGTGTATGATCCCAATTAGGCATTGCCTTAAAAACAATTTAAACACCATTATAACTTTTCCATTTAGGCTGAAGTTATCATCAGTATTTATTACCCAGAGACTGTTTGCTTTCAGGCTGAACTCGTTAATTAGTCAGTTGGGTGCAATGATTCTCAGGGTGGAGGAACTGAATGACACATCTGACAAAGGGGCACCTGCATGGATCTGTGTGAGTGTTGAGGGCACAGTGTTACCCATCCATACGTTTATCCCTGATGTCAATGCAATTTCCCCTGAGATGAATTTGGCCCAGTGTATTTAAAATGCATTGGACATGTCCCACAACGAACATGGCAAGAATTAAACTTCTCTTTTACTAGATGTGGGGGAGTTGGGCTATAGGGTGTAACAGAAAGCCACTGTTAGAGCATCAGCTCGCCTTCCTGTGAATTTCTGCATTCTGCAATGGAACACGCCACTTCCCTGATCAGCACTCCGGGATCACCGCCACTATGCAGGTTCTTGCATCATCAGGCAATTATGGAACACAAATCAGGGAGCAGCGAATTCTAGATTACTCGCATAAGCTAATATACAGTTATGGAAATGCAGGAGGCACTTGGCTGCTAATTTGCTTTCTTGTTAATGACAGATCACGGGTGGTAAGACACTAAATGCTGTAATTAGAGATGACTCCAAAGTACCCACATTTCTACATGGAAACCCAGCTCTTCTGGAAATACCTCTTCTTTCCTGGGTGCTCCTAGCCTGATTCTGCATGGCAGGGTTGCCGTCCCCTCCTTGGACTCTTCTCTTTGGCTGGTGTTGCTGGTGGGAGGTTCAAAGTGCTACATGATGGGTGATCAGATACTAAAGTGATAGGCCCAGAGAGAGAGAGGAGGGATATAAGCAGGGGCGGCTCTAGCTTTTTTGCCACCCCAACCATGGCAGTCAGGCTGCCTTCAGTGGCAGCCTGCGGGAGGTATCTGGTCCCGCGGATTCAGCGGCTTGCCTGCTGGAGGTCCCTGGTCCCGTGGATTCAGCGGCTTGCCTGTGGGAGATCCCCAGTCCCGCGGATTTGGCGGCTTGCCCACGGGAGATCCCCAGTCCCGCGGATTCAGCGGCTTGCCTGTGGGAGGTCCCTGGTTCCGCGGATTTGGCAGCTTGCCTGTGGGAGATCCCCAGTCCCGCGGATTCGGCGGCTTGCCTGCGGGAGGTCCCCGGTCCCGCAGATTCGGCGGCTTGCCTGCAGGAGGTCCCCAGTCCCGTGGATTCGGCAGCTTGCCTGCAGGAGGTCCCCAGTCCCGCGGATTTGGCAGCTTTCCTGCGGGAGGTCCCCAGTCCCACAGATTCAGTGGTTTGCCTGCAGGAGATCCCTGGTCCCACGGATTCAGCATACCCACCCCCGAATTGCCGGACCGACGGACCTCCTGCAGAAACGCAGCTGAAGGCTGCCGCCCCCCTGCAGCTTGCTGCCCCAGACACATGCTTGGCGTGCTGATGCCTGGGGCTGCTGCTGGATATGAGCCTAAACTGTCGTTCTCTTGGTCAGTCACCTCCTCTAGCATGTCAGTAATCAGCCAGGAGCATGGCATGGAGATTTCTAGCAAGCGCTGAATTATAGGCACCTGCTCCTCTCCCAACCATCTCTCATATTGAAATCTTGCTCTCTGCTCCACTTCCCAGCCAACGATCTCATGTACTTTACAACCATCGACTAACCCCGCTGTGAGTCAGGGGAGCATGTCAGAGATGCAAAGCAGAGGCAGAGAGAAGGGAAGGAACCTGCCCATGTGTGCCCAGTGAATGAACACAGAGCGGGCAGCAGAACCCAGCGTTCCCGACTCCTTCACTCCAGTGAGAACCTCCTACAACTGAGACAGGAGCTGTTCTTCATATAATGCCCCCCACCATGTTCTGTGCGGGTCCTGGCCCTTGCTTGAGTGTGCTCAGGATCTTGGGTCTCTTTTCAGGTCTAGCCTGGCCAGCTAATGTGCCAGATTTCAGGTTTGGCTCCAAACTGCATCCGATCACACAGGGAAACTATACTGACCTAAGGTGCAACACTCCCCACATGTGAGCTGGCTCCAGAGCCCAGGGCAGCAGCAAGGTGGGGGGATTATGGCCTGCTGCTTGCTACTTTTCAGGGGTGGCAGATTATAGTAAGGACCGGAACCAGAGCTGGGCTGAAGAACCAGAGTTCACAGTCTAGTGATAAGGGCTGTTGGTGCATTTGACCACAACATCTGCCAGGCTCCCATAGCCCATGGCCTGATAAGAGGATGCTTCCAACGCTGACCACAGCCCAGCACCCTTGTGGGGAAGAATTAAGAGAGGTATTTTAGAGGGACATCTTACCCCAGTCCATCCTTCCTGCAAACACCTCTTCTTGTGATACAAGGGGTTATTCAGCTCTAAGTGAAGCAATGAAAACTCTACAGTCTCAACAGCATCACTTAGTATTTTAGATCTATATCTACATATCTTCTGATGGCCGTAATTAATGGCTTTTTATAATAGGGCCTTGTGTGTTGAGGGGTGTGGTCTACAATGAGTTAACCCTGCTCCCAGGGGCACTGGCTGCTCTCAGCTATCCCAAGTATTTCCCTTCTCTCACAGGGGAGTGGGAAAAATACCAGGTCAGGTGACTTCTCGGTTAACTTGACAAGGCCCTGAGCTTTGATGGGTGTTATTTCTATGATGCTTTGAGCTGCACCATAAAACAGCAAACACAGTATCCATTAAAAGCGGGGGGAGGAGGGTAGAAGAGGCTTTGAAGTCTTTTCAGCACAGATGTGAGGCACAAAGAGAGAAGGTGTTTATCTCTCTTCCATTCAGACATTTTCTCCCCCCCTTTTGATTGGCTGGTGCCCAGTTAGGAACTGGCTCAAACTTCCATAATGAAATTCATCAGCGTTCCGCAGCCAGATCCAGCTTGGGGGCTAACTTGGGAAGCTCTGGGCTAGACTCTGGGCCTAGGAGAGAGAAGGAAGCTCCTTTCAGTCAAGGGGCAGGGTGTGGAATCCACAGACGGCTCAGAGGTGCCACCTCTGCACCCTTTGCCTTTTGTCTCTGTTATTTCCTCTCCTGTCTTTGATCTTCCAGATGGAGCCTGCCCTGCCTGAGCATTCCTCCTGGCAAAGGGTTCTGGGCACGGTTCTCTCAGGTGGATGGACACTGCCACTAATGGAATAAAAGAAGGTCACGGCTCAATGAGAAACAAGCTTCCTCCATCCCTTCAGCACCATCCTGAGTAGCTGGACGCTACGGCCTGGATCCTGCAAGCCCATTCCTGAGGCACAGCCAGGAGGGCCTGGGTGCGGAACGCTGAGTAATGGGGAGCGGAGGATGTGCATGGATGTAAGGAAGGGTAAGCGCCGGGCACAGCCCTTCCTGCTGAGCTGAGATCGCAGGGCCTTGGCGTGTCTGCTGCCTGGCTTTCAAGCAGACAGGGGAGCACGGGAGCAGCTCTGAGGAGACACGGGTATAAGACAGACGAGGGTCTTTGATCTCATTTGTGCCATGAGGCAGGATATCCCAAAGGCTGTGCAGCAGCGACCTCCTTAATGCTGGATCGGAGCCTATTTCCCCTTGCACTTATCTGTGCACCCCTCTGCACCTGTGCCACACAGGTCCAAGCCCAGCTAGCTAAAATACAGGGACAGCTGTGGAATGAGCATGGGACTGAGAATCAGGACCTGAGCTCTGTTCCTGGTTCTGCCATTGATCTGCTCTGAGACCTGGAGCAAGACACTAGCCTCTCTGGGCTTCAGCTCCCCCATCCGTAAAGTGGGGACAATGATGCTGTTAGAAGATACGCTGAGGCCTGTGGATACCAGTGCCAGAGAGCTGCCGAACACTGGGATCACCAAGGTGCCGGGCTGAGGTGAGAGTGTGTACTGCCCAGGGAGTCCCTGCTGGTTTCCCACAGGGATATGTGGACATCCCTCCCCACACTCCCTGCATTTCTGGGTGAATAATTCACAGTGAATAATTCATCTGACGAACTGAGCCTCTCGTCCTCCCCGTGGAATAGCGGCGAGCCGCTGGTGACGTTCCCGAATGTATTTGCTATTAGGATTCATTCCATGAACGTCTCATCGAAGGCTTTGCTCTGTGAGCTGGCTGCCTATGTTCAAAGAGTTGGGCTGGGTTGCTTCTTTGCAATGGGTCAGGCAAGTGACATGCCTTTGTCGCTGCTCCCTGACAGGACTGACCAGCCCAGCACTTAAGTACAAAGACTTGCCCATGCACATTTTAAATTCAGTTTCTGCAAATATCTGGGTGTGGGGCTTTCAAATTCGCTTTCACAGGCCGATTGGCCAGTTACAAATTGATAGCTCAGGTGTTCCTGGCCAGCGAATGGAGCAGGAGCAGGAATGCAGTTGAAGCAAGTTCATTCTTCCAGGGAATCATCCTGTGGATCTCTTTGCGGTATTCACGCAGCTCTGGGATTGATGCTTATACAGAATATTTTCAGGGAGAAGGTGAATAATTACATTCAGCTCTGATGGATTTGGGAGCCAGGGCTCTCTAGGCGATTCTGTCCAAGAGCCTCCCTTTCTTTTGGCTTTGAGTTACTGAACAAAGTAGCTTAGATATGGTCCATCTTAATGGATCTGTCTATTAAAGATACCAAAGAAGGGATTTAGTACTTTTTTCAATACCAATCTGCTAAAATACAAGACATAGAACTAACCTGAGACTCACAACAAAGGCTACCGAACAGCTGATGAATTAAATGATACAAAACCTCTTCTGTAGAGCATAAAATTAAGCCCTTCCCCCATCCTACCACCTCCGATAGCCAACTTCAAAGCCACATACAAAGTTGGGAAGAACGTTTGGCTACTTGGTTTCCTGTGCTTGGGAGACAGGTCTCATTGGTAGTAGCCACATGTTCAGAACATCTGTCTCGCTTTGTTCTAACTCTCCGAGATGCAGCGTAAGAGGGGGAGGAACGGGGAGCAGCTGGGAATTAGCTGGGAAGGGTACTGAAAAGGGTATTTTCTTTCTTACATTTTCAAAACTCACAGTTTGCAATAAGCCTCTGGGGATTTTAAGCAGCAATCACTTGTGTGAGTGAAATACCAGAACTATGGCTTGGAAATGCTTTGCTTTTACACTCAAAACTACTCCATGAATCTCAGGCTGCCAGAACGGGGCAGGAGGGAGCAAATGCAACACAGAGGGGGAGTTTAGACAAGGAGAGGGACAAGAGAGCGAGGGTGATGGTTTTGTGAGTTGGTTCAAGAATCCAGTTTTACCTCAGTAACAATTTGTTTCTTTTAGTCAGAGTGCAACAGCCATACAAAATGTGTGCAGCAATCCCCCCTCCACCACCAGAGACCTGAAACTTGCCTTGAGTCTCAGCTCAGTTCTTCAAAGGCTTTCTGAGCCTTTCAAGAGAATTAGGGCCCAATTTGGAGCAAATCTGGGGCTGGTTTATGGACACACGAAATTCACAATTTCTCAATGATCGCAGTGTGAATCCAGGTGCTTTGGACTGAGATTTGCTTTGAGATTTTAACTTGGCTTTAAGGTGAAACACAAAGCAAAGCTGGGGCATGTGAATTCCATCTGGATCGGAACCAAAGGAGATGCTGGCACAAAGCCCTGCAAAGAGAATCCATGGAGTTTGGCTCAGCTTGGCTTGTCTGAACCTGTTTCTAGTCTTTCCCCAGAGATCCAGCGCACTTTGCTCAGACCCCAAAAGGTATAAAATCTGTCCAGATACAGCTGTTCTTGGACAATTTTGGTGACAACCAAACCAGAGGTGAAAACAGGCCTCTTTGGGCCTGGGATCTGACTTAAACCCAGAAGTGTGGGGGCAGGTTCAGATCAAGGGATTCAGATGCAACCTTCCCCTCCTTGAAATCCACAGAATTCCTGTCTAAAGTCCCAGTTTGTCCCATGTTTGTTTGTGACGGAAACAGCCAGTCAGTCAGAGCTGAAGCAGATGCAATGTTCATACAGCACAGGGCTCATGGGCAGAGCCCAGGACAAAGGCCCTGCTGATGCCTGGGCAAAGTTCAGAGCCCTTACTCGTAGTCCGCAAACCCACACAGGAAGGTATCCCCCTAGTTTTTAAATATGCAAACTTTGAACTTTAAGGAATCTGTCAGTCAAGACTGGTTAATTTCCTCCAGGTTCAATGACATTAGCCTGTATTCTCCAGGGGCACAGGCTGATGAGTCTGCAGGTTTCCAGCCGAGGCAGTGTCTGAACAGTATCAGCAAGGGGAAATTGTCCCTGGCATATTGTATGTATCCGATCCCCGATGTGATTCTTCCCAGCACGGCTAGAGCCACCGCTGCCGTCCATGTCACAGAACCGGCCACCAGTGTCACGAGCCACCCGACTTCACTGGTCTCAGAAATGTCCAGGAGCGAGTGAGTCAGGTTGGGGCAGGGGCACCCTTCAGCGCAGGGTGAGGGGAGCGCGTCCTGGAGCTGTCTGCGCTATACCTGCTCCTTGTCTGTCTCAGAGGCCATCGCTCTGCAGGGCTGTCAGTTCGACACCTTCCATTGATGCTGATGTCGGGTTAACACTCAAAGCATCAGCAGCATGTTGGGCTGTCTTCACTCTGGGCTAGCGCCGTGTGCATTGACTGTGCTAGACAAAGGCAATAACTGCCAAGGGACGCGCAGCCTGGCACTCAACTCAATGGCATTTCTGTTTGTCTGTCCGTACTGCAATCGCTTTGAAAGCCACATCCAACCCAGTCTGGTCACTCGGGACATGGGGCAATGGCCTCAGGGTTAAGGTGACTAGGCTTCTCATCTGGGCCCCCTTGTCCCTCCAACTCAGGCCTGTGGACCCCAGCCAGCCAGACCCTCACACGCACCTCCCCACCTGGTCAGAACCCTATTGATTTTGGTGAAAATTGAAAACTGGCAAAGTCGATCTCAGCTGGGACCTCTCAGTGCAATCCCAGTGCACATAATGGTAATGCTCAGCTAAGGCAGCCAGACACCCTTAGCTCTGCCCTGTATGACCCCAGGTTGTGATTCATGCACAGTACTGTTTGGTATCCCAGATTATTAGATGAAATGGATTTTTTAAAGACACATCAGCAGTACTGCCAACCCCAAAGGAACAAAAATCATAGGTCAGACCCAAAAACATTATGAGCTTTTTAAAAAAAAGATTGTATAAGTCTTCGATTTATCAGTTAATTTCACTGTAGACATACAACCTGACAAAAAAAATTTCCATCAAAAATGATTGAAATTTACAGAAGGAAGACACTACTGGGATCTGCTCAAATTAGCCTTCCCCCCGGGAGTAAGAAGTAGAAGGGTTGCTGTACACTATTTTTACCGTTATATTATGCACAGTCTGATTAAATTAAAGTTTAATGGTTTTCAAACCAGTATTTGGAGGCATCGCCAGTCAGTAGGTTTGAAGACGCATGAGGACTCTTGAAATCGAGTTAGCAAAAGCAGCCAGGATCACCTGAGATTCCCAGGCCAGTGTCCTGAGAGGGGATAAGAACTGTACTAGCGACTCAGAGACGCCAATGTGGAATAAAGCGTGGGTCTAGGAAAAGGCAGGTCGTGACACAGCGTTCAAAAGTTATGTTTCAGACAGACAAAGAAACACCCTCAAGTCGAGTCTAAGGTTAGAACTGGGCAAACATTTTCTGACAACCCCTTTTTTTGCAAAAAAAATGAAGATTTGGCGACACCAAAACATTCTGTGAATTCGTGTAGGTTCTGCCGAATTGATCAAGCCAGGAAAGAGCGAAACGGGCAAACCAAAACACCCACTCTGAAAAAGTCAAACCCATTGGAGTTTTCATTTGAAAAGGACTTTTTTGTTTTGAAATTGCCTGCAGTTGTATTTCCTTTTTAAAATTTAAAATGTTAAAAAAAAGTGCAGGATTGAAAGAAAACTTTTCCTTGGACCTGAAATGTTTTTTTTCTTTTTTACTTTTCAATTCACTGAAAAGTTTTGAAAAATGTTGTGTCTAGTTTGACCGGTGATGAACACCCCCCTGATCTTTTGGAATTGTCAGGGCAGTGGCAAATTCATTCTTCACGCAGTTCTGCAGAGGGCCTCCCACCCCGGGCTACTGCTTTTAGCATCTGCTCTCCTTGCCACACTGCCATAGCACTGACTCACACGTTGTGGTCTAAAGACCCAGCCTAACTCAGGGTGTCACGTTTGCCCTCTCAGCACTCTGGGGATCCTGACTGGTCCGTGGGGAAGGCTGCCAGAGACAACGGCTGTGAGAAGGCAAGAACCCCCACTCTCCGTCTCCCGAGAGCTGGACCGACCCCCCCAAGGCAGGGGAAGCTGCTGCTGGTTACTGTTTTTGCTTGTGTTCCCTTGTTCGATCTGTGGTTACGAAGCTTCTCTCTGGCTTGGAAGAGCTTCCTGCCTGTTGCCATGTTGTGTTTCCACCAGCAGAGAAGGAGGCCGTGAGATACTTGCATCTCGGTGGGATTTGCAGGAGATGCTCTTAGTGGGGCTGTAACAGGTGTATGGATTGGTGGGGTAGGCAGCATCTCGCAGCAGTGCATGCGGCTGGTGTTGCAGAGATACTTGCTAAGCACAGGCCAGAGAGTTGCCACCCGTATTGTCTTGGACAGTAGAGTGCTGTCTATAATCAAATGCTTGTCAGGTGATTGATTGGACAGGATCCATGTCTGCATACCTGTCAAATTCCTGCTTCCAGCAGAGCTCCTACTTTCCTCCTGAGGCTGCAGTGTGTATGTCTCTCTCTCAGAGATAGCTCTCATTTGGGGGAATTCCTGCAGCCAGTTGTAACCAACATGAGAACGTAGCATTTACCCTAATTCCTTATTCCACAGATGGTCAGAGATCACTTCACCACCAGGTCACCTAGCTATTGCAGTGATTGGCACCCTATAACCACCGTATCAGAGACCCGCCCCCCCAACAGAGAGCTAGTTTCTGAGCTCTCTCCCCACGAAGGTCTTTCCATAGGCTTTCTGCTATCACATGATGGACAGCTGACACCGGACAATGAGAGCATGACATCACCCGCTGGAACACAGGTTCGGCTGTAATGGATCAAACTACTGGTCTGCCTAGTCTGGTGCCTGCAATAACCAAATACCTGATACTCCAGAGGAAAGTGAATGCTCTCCCATAATGCACCTGGCCACTTGTTCTCCCTTGTCCATCTATGGGATTTATACCGTAGCTACCATTGTTGTATCTAGGTGCTTTCTTGACCCCGGTAGCAATCAGCCACCCCCACAGTGCAGGAGAGATTCATGCCGTGAGCAGTGCTGGGAGAACAATTTATCTGATGGCTTTATTCTCTTAGCTGGCTGGTAAACGGTCCAGGAACTTAGAGCAATTTTTACAGATTTGTGTGTTATTCATAGTGGCCTAGCAAGTGGGTTGTGGGATGGATTCCTTTATTCATGCTGGTGAATAGTGTTGGATGGGCTGGTGTCCCGTGTCCTCTATCCATTGGAGCAGACACTGCAAGCTTCCCTCCTCCCCTCCCCCACCACCACTGCAGTGTCACCAACCTATCTCTTGGATGGCCCAGAGAAGAATCATCCTCTGTGACCCATTGTGTCCTAGATCCCTCCACTGCGAATGCCAGCCAAAGGCCAATTGGTGTTGGTGAAGAGCTCACTTGTCTGTAGACTGAGGGTCTCCAACTCATTCCAGATAGACCACTGAACACAGACCCTCATGGGTGGGGAGGTGGCTGATAACCATCTCGATGAAGAGGCTGCATGAAGCCCAGCTGCAGTGAAGCCAATGACGTACACCGTGAGCCCCTCCAGGAGCCGTCTTTCCCAACAGTCAGATGCTGCATTGACCAGGGGGTTGTTCACAAGCTACTGTCTCTCCCACTCGCCCATCCCCAGTGCTGTCTACGGTCTCTGTTTCACTGAAGGTGGCAGTGAAAGATGAGGTCTGGTGGAGAGGTCTCCTCAGCTGCGTGGTGCTCCTACAAACGTTTCCCCTTTGTCGGGACATGTGGTTTGGCATGTAAACCCTTTGGGGACGGGATCCTCTGCTGGTAATGCACTCTGTGCCCCGGCTGGCCTCTCCACTTCCGTCCTGAGCTGACACATCCGCCCTACTGAAACTGGCAGAGCACCATGGCATTTGGCACCACATCTCCCAAGTAGATAGCCCAGACTGTATAGACACAAACGAGGAACCAGCCGGTGTATTCGCTCTGAATGCCTTAGACTAAACCTTCGCCCAGCCATGGTCGCCGTTGGCCCTTGACATGATTTTGCACCTGTCATGGAGGAGCTATGACAGAATTAGCTCAGAGTCCAGCCTTTTCCTCTCTCCACCCCCAAGTATCTTTCCTAGCCAGCCCAGGGTGCTGCAAAACCAGGGTCAACGCTCTGCTGTGTAGAACGACGCTTGGTAACACTCTTGAAATTCAGCTCGGCCAGTGTCTTCTGCCTCAGAGAGCTGCCTACAGCCACACCCCGGGGAAATATTTAGGGTCCCCCTAGACTGGGAGCAGCGCATGTCTCATGCATCACTTGTATGTAGCATTACAACCTCGTTCGAGATGGAAAATACCACCCAGCCCAGCTTCCTATCAAGGCAGGACATTTTTCGAATGCTTTTGGCCTGTCTGGTTTGAAAAGTCCCACCCGAGGGGGCACCTGCCCCTTCCCTTGGGAGACAACTCCCCAGCCTGCTAGATTTTGCTCTCCAGCTGGTCCTTCCCCCTCGATACACAACCTAAAACCATCTGTGACGTGCTGCATCACCTCTATCTGTTCGGGACATCACCATCCTCTGCACATGGTGAGGTTACAGGCGGAGGAGAGCAACAAGAAAGGTAACAGAGGAGCTTCAAATGCCAAGACTCCAGTCCCGCTGGTGCCTTTCAAAACGACCAGTGTGAAACACCCCCAAACTAGAACTGGGGGAGCTACTTGCAGAGAACCGGTTATTCAAGGCACTCATCCCCCTTTTCTGTTGTGAATTGTCCCTGAACTAGCTCCAGTCTGTACCAATCCACTCACTCACTTGGCACCTGCTTTATACCAAGAGACTGTGCCCTATATGCTTCTCACAAATTATATGCTGTGACTAGCACCCGGATTTTGCTGGTTGTGTGATTGGTGGCTCAAATCATATAATGTTGTTTCTACCTCTTGTTTGGCCAGCGGAAACAGGAGGAGGTTTTGAACAAGTCACTGGCAGTGCAAATGTTTGCTCGAGCATCTCTTTGCACCAGTATTCACGATATATCTGGCACTTATCTGCTCCCAAAGCAGTCATGCAGTCATCCCCAGAAAGCAACCAAGACCAAGCAAATGAGGTTTTGGAGAGTTATACAAGGGAATATTCATGGATTCTTTATTTTCAGAATTCACCCAGCTCTTTTCACAATCAAAAGGAATCCCATGAAATACTAGCACTCAGCAGAGAGGGATACAAACCAAGTGTGCACTTGGAGAAAGACAGAGAGTGAGGACAGCTGGCCCCAGGGGTAAGGAGGTTAAGAGAATTCAGGCCGGGGCCTCACACCCACCCGCCATCTTAACTCTGAATCCTCTCTGGTCCCTTGAAACTGTTCCTGTTTTCACACTGACGTGAGGTTTCTGGGAAAGGGGGTGTTAGGAAAAGGGTAAAATATTTAGATGAAAAGGCTGCCCGGCTTGCTACAGGTGAAAAGGAGAGCAGGTTCCCAGCACTCCTTCCTTTCAGCCTGTGATTAGGCTAATTATAGTAATTAGCTCTGTCCCTAATTTTCACCCACTTTTATCTTTTATCTTTCAAAAGCAACAGAAGGAGGAAGCAATTTTCTCCCCTTTCTAGTGTCCCCTTTTAAACCTCTCGGGGAAAATGAGCTCTGGGTATGTGTGCCTGTTTTTTGCAAGAAAAATATGCATTGATCATTTCTGGGAATCAGCCTGTGTTTTTCACTCTGAAGCATCCATTATACACAGCTGCTTAATTGACGAGTGCTGCCTAGTCACCTCGGCTGCTGGAGTAAAACAGGCTAAAAGCTCCAGCACAGAGGAAGTCCGTGCTTTATAAATTGATTCACTGGGAGAAGAGGAAAAAAAAGCATTAATTACAGATGCTTCTGTGGGCACTGTTTTATGGCAGAGAGACCAGGATGTGGGCAATTCTCCTAAATGTGTTGATTAGGCAGCACTTTATGTCGCTGAGCATATTAAATGGGCTCTGTAACGCTATTAAAGATGCAGTGCTATAAAGAATTGAAGAGAGGGAGAGAGAGTCCAGGGTTCCAGCCAAGATCATGCATGAAAAGATCAGTGTCAACAAGTCCTCAGTGGCCCCTGAAAGCACAGCCCTCCGTGACACCTGCAGCAGGGGAGTGTAATGAACTTTGACCCACCGCTGGATTCTCAGGTTGCTGTTGCTTATCTTCCTTGCCTGTCCCTGGGCATTTTCGGGTTGGCTGCTGCATCTCACACCCTTGTAGAGCTGACTGAGATTTGCCCCTGTGCAGAGGGCCAACAATGGGGGCCAGATTTTTAAAGGTATTTAAGAACAAAAGAACAGCCACATGGGGTCAGATCAAAGGTCCATCTAGCCCAGTGTCCTGTCTTCCGACAGCGGCTGGTGCCAGGTGCTTCAGAGGGAATGAACAGAACAGGGCAATGATCAAGTGATCCATTCCCTGTCGTTCAGTCCCAGCTTCTGGCAGTCAGAGGCTTAGGGACACCCAGAGCATGGGGTTGCATCTCTGATCATCTTGGCTAACAGCCATTCATGGATGTATCCTCCATGAATGTATCTAATTCTTTTTTGAACCCAGTTCTATTTTGGCCTTCACAACATCCCTGGCAAGGAGTTCCACAGGTTGACTATGTGCTGGGTGAAGAAGTACCTCCTTTTGCTTGTTTTAAACCTGCTGCTTGTTAATTTCATACATATTTAGGAGTGTAAAGATGTAGACAGGAGCCCATCTGAATCTTTAGGCACCCTGAAAAATCTGGCTTCGGGTCTATGTCTCGCTTAAGTCCCATTCAAGCCCTTTGATATCAGTTGGCTCCCTTGTTAGCGGAGGCTGGGTCTAGGGCATTAGCAGAGGTGCCCAGCTGGCCTCTGCCCTGCGTTTGGAGGGTTTCAGTCACCAGCGTGTTAAATCCAGAGTCAGGCATTTAGCCCAGCTCCGTATGGACATCCCTGTCCAATAACCTGGCTGCGGTTGTCTGAGGAGCGTCTTTGGTTCCATCTCACCCACATGGCTGATGGTCCGGACGCAGCTGACTGTGATGGCACTTGTAATATCCCCAGCGTTTTGGGAATGTGTAGGGACAAATTCTGATCCCTCCCTCCCTCCCTCCGGATTCTTCCTCGATGGCAGGTCTGGAGACTTGAGCTGGTCCGGCTGAGAGCAGAATCCACCCCACAGCATCACCCATCGGCCTTCCCATCAACATGGCATATCTGGCATCTTTCAGCAGCTCTAAATGCGCCTGGAGAACCAGCTTGCAGGAGCAATGGTGCAGACTGTGGGCGGAGATTAGCTCGTGCACACCAAGTGTGGATGCTGAACGTGTCCTGTTTCTCCGTGAGCGTGAGTAAGCCCTGCTGTGGGAGTCCAAGGGCCTTATTCCCATGCAATAAAAGATCCCTCGGCCCCGCTGTGTTTGAGGGTCATGCAGGAGGGTGAGTTTGGCTGCTGAGGCCGGCCCGGGGCTTGGCGTAACTTTGCAAGCTGTTGCCTGGCGAGATGACATGCTGCTCCAAGCCGCCTGGATTTCGCTCAGCTGCAAGCCACGGGCTGTGGCGTCACCTCCGTCTGCGCTGCTGTTTCCCAATCTAAAAACAGTCGCTGGGCGAGGACAATTGCTAACTAACTGCAAGCTCAATTGAACAAATTGTCCTGGCATCTGATATCAAGCAAACAATTTCTCTACACTTCAGAGGAGAAAGCGCGGGTGAGACGGGAAGGGGAAAACACAGGGTATAGCTTGCTAAGCAGCATGGGTACGCAATGAGTGCACACGGCAGAGAAGGGGGATGTGCACCGGGGCCCAGCTGCCAGGGAGACAAGGAAACCAGCCAGGCTGCCTGGTGGGCTAGCGACTGCCTGTGTGAAGCCTGGGTTGTATGGCTGTTAGTCACTGCATCTACTGGGGCTTAGTGCCATGTTTGGGACTGGGCAGGGGGTCTGTCACAATAGAAGCAGCGTGTGTGGGCTTCCTTGTCCCCATAACTTATTTAACCCAAGTGCTTCCTGTCTTCTGCTTTCCCCCTGCCGTGTGACCCTGGTCATGCCCTGTCTGTACCCAGGTGTGCACAGGGGATGCCCTGCAGATGCCCTAGTGTGCATTCTTCATGCCCTCTTGTGCACAGTGCATACCTTGCCCGCTCCCTGGTGTGCCCGCTCTCTGTCCCGCCCATTCCCTGGGCCCTGGCTATGCCATAGTGAGCAGATGCCATCCACTCTTCGTCAGCGTTTACACTAGGGCCCAGGGGGGCAGGGGAGCAGAAATAATTCCTTCTGTTTGGGTAAGGGAGCTTTCGGCCACCTCCTTTTCCCAGAGGTGATCCCACTCAACTGGCTCTGCAGCCACTCCCGTGCGTCTCCTTCGCCCCCACAGCCGGCGCGCTGCCCCTCTGCCGCATATGGCTGACCTAGAGCAGCAGGTCTGGGGGAAGCGATATGGATGCCTACCCTCCGGGGCCACGGGCAGCGACGCCCACGGCCAGAACCTCCTACACTGGCCTGGCTGACGCTGGCCTTAATCGTCTCCTGGTCAGACAAGACAAATGGGGAGTGTCGCATTTCCTGGGCAAGTCCAGCTGTTGCTTGCAAGGCGGCTGCAGGGAAGAGGGTGTGCGAGCCGTGCAAAAAACAAGCCATTGCTGCTGCCTTGAAGGTTGCTCGTAACGAACCAACTCCAGCCCTAGAGAGGGCAGAGGCCTCTTCAGAAATTCCAGTGGCTGTGCATGAATAATCTGGAATCATCTTCCAGGTGTTTGAAGTGCTGCCAGTTGGAGCTCAGCGAATCCCTCCGCTGTGAAATGAGCTCCAACTGCACCAGGAGGGAGGGAATGGGCAATGGCGAAAGGCACAAAATCCTTCATTTGGGGGGTGCAGAATGGCTCCTGGTGGACCAGAGCGTCAGGCCCTGAACTCACAGCTTTCCAGTGGGGCAGACGGGGAGGTGAAACGCTGCAGTTCAGGCAGGGGATCTGCCCACTTTACAAAGAACCCTCGGTCCTTTTAACGCACCATGTGTGCAATTCACCCCTGTGCCTGCACCAGGGCTGGGCACCACTGAGGGGCAAGTCTGAGCACTTGAGTGGGACTAAAGTGATGCCACAGCTTCCGCATGGGGGTGGATTGCCCCCAGCAGGGGTAAAGCTTGTCTGGTGGTTGGTCATCATTGCTTTGGCTTGGAGAAAAAGAAATACAAAGCCTAACCGTTTTCCACACAGCAGATGTTTCTGGGCGTGGAATAAAAAGCAGGTTTCTCCGAGAATTTTGCCCAAAGCAAATCTGGGAGGGGCGTAGCAGGGGGAAGGAACCTGGCTCAGTTTTGGCAGGGAATAGAGGCTCATGGTTAGAGCAATGACGAAGAGACAGAACTCCTGGGTTCTCTTCCCAGTTTTCCGCTGCCTTCCTCTGTGACACTTCCTAAGTCACTTTAGCAGCTCTGCACCTGAGCTCGTCCACCTCTGAAGTGTGTCTAACAGTGCTTAGCTGCTCCCCAGGCCCTAATGCCGTCGTGCTCAGAGTGGGGTTGCGTCCCGCCATGGAGGGTGCTATAGCCAGGCACTGTTATCACAGAGCCTGGCTCCGGAGGTGCTGAATCCCCCCTACTCCCTGGACCTGGCAGAGCCGGGGGGGCTCAGCGTCGAGATCAGGCTCCTCGCTGTTCTACCCAGCGCTCCAAGTTCTTTTGCACTTTTCTTGCTTGGTGAAATTCATGGGGACGTCTGTGGATAATTTCAGTTTTGCCCCCCAAATTCTGTCCCCCCCAGAGACGGCTCCCCGGCAAGCAGCCAGCTAGAACGGAGCCGGCCTGCCCCCACCAACTTCAGCCGCTCATGACTAGTCTCAAGAAATAAGTCTCCAGTGGCACCTCTGAGCAAGCGACGTGGCTGAAATGACGCGGAGTCAGGAGGTTCTGCCCTGGGCCCCGCCGTGGCCACAAGCCCAGCCCTGTTCTGCTCCCCTCATTTGCACTCTGCTGCTGGACTCCCATCAAGTGTTAATTCCTTCTGACTGGGAGTTTCCGGGGTCTGTAGGGCGTGAGATGTTAACACAGAGCCGGCTCTGTCTGAGTCGTGCCGGCAAATCAATTTGTCAGAACGCAGCTCACCAATTAGCATTAGCTGGTATTATTATTCATTTTCGTGCTGCAGATTTCTGGGAATTAATCAAGTGCTTGGTGGGCCTGCCAGGGCGGGAAGCAGGAAGATGCAAAATGCAGCTGGGTGCTGGGGGCTGGATCCCTAGCCAAGCTCTTGTGCTTGCAGAGGGGCCCCATCCCTGGCATCATCCCATCCACCTAACTCTGGCATGTTCCACATGTGCTCTTAGTCTGTACCAGCCCTATACTAGGACTCGTCCAATTGGATTGTGCTGCGTAGCCCCCAGGGGGTTAGGCACTGGCACGCTCCCCCTTGGACAGCCAGGGAGGCTGAAGCACAAATGTATTAAGAATTCAGTGTGATTTGGGGGCCCAGCCAGATCTCCTGAGTCCCAGCCCAGAGCCTTGAACCACACGAATGCCCATCCTCCCTTTGCGTCTGGAAGGTGGGAAGAGGAACCTGGAGCTGAATGTGCTGACCCTGAGCAAAACCCGCCCTGTGCGGCGAGCCTGCCTGAGGGCCAAGCCCCGCTTAAGCCCTTAGCATGGGGTAGGTGCAATTTAAGTGGCTCATCCAGACCTTGTGTTTCACCCTTAATGCATTTCTCATGTGCCCAGCTCCATAGTCCCTGGTAGCGTCCAGTCACCCAGGGCCAAACTCAGCCCTCGTGTAACTTCCTGGCAGTGGAGTTAGTCCCGGCAGGTGTGACTTCATCCCAGGAAGCATACCTGGCACCTGCGAAAACCCCCTCACCTCTGAACAAACCCGAGATGGGCTGGGCTGCAGCACAAGATTCACACGCACACTCTGTGCATTCACCATGGGCCCCCTCAGCCCTGCCCTAGGCTGGAGCGAGTGAGCCGGGAACGGGGGAGGAAGGGTGACGCTGTGAGAACCCGGGTGTTGGAGGTGAGAGACTGCTCACTAGCGACGTCCTCGGAAGGACTCGGGTGCTGCATGATCTGATGAGAGTGAGCAGACATGGGTACTTGTCCTATGAGCTTCCCTCACCACTGGCCTCGATGCCTCCACTGAGGCGGGAATCAGACTGGAGATCACTGGCGTGGTGAAGTCTCTCTCCATTGGAGCTGGGTCCTCCAGGCAGGGGTGGGTCGAGCTGACGGGGTGGCACCCCCGGAGCTAGAGCTGCATTGTAGCGGTTGCTGTGCTGGGGTGAAATGGAGAACTTTAGTGCAGTCCCTTTCGGTGAGGAGGCCAGTTGGCTGGATAGACAGCTGAGTACATCTGGTGATAGACAGAGGGGGGCCTAAGGTGACCAAGACAGAGCTAGACAGCAACGGTATCAAATCTATTGATCTGTAGGGCGGTAGCACCAGTCAAGGACATGGGCCACCGCACTAGTGAAGGTGCAGACATGGAACAAAAGATGGTCCCTGCCCAACCAGCTTGGAAGCATGCTGGCTAGAGGGGTGCAGGCGCTGAGACCCAGAGCCAAGAGATTTGAAATTAAGCTCCATAGTTTTTGAATTGCAGTCCCTGCCTCCATCATTTCCTCCTGCTCCCAGGCCTCCTCCACTCTCCCAGGCTGCTATCATGCCAAGGACTATGGTGGCCTAATACCCTACAGTGCCGCGACATTCGCAGTAGCCATTGGTTTAGGTCCAGCACCATTTTTAAAGGACTGGGGGAATTGTTGCTGGTATTAAACCTGCTCTCCCTCTTCTTGGAGAGCATGGGTCTCTCCAGCCCCGCCACGTTAACAAACTGTCTCCAGAAAGAAGCAGCTGCTAAGCGGGGAGGGGCAACTGATTCCCACTGGATTAGCCGGTCCTGTGGGGGGGAATTATCCGGCCAGCTCCCTTCTCCAACCGTGTTCTGTGCATCTTGAGGTTGCGAGGTGGGATGTGAACTGGAAAGGAAGACATGACACATTGCATGTGAAGGTGATGCTTTTCCCATTAGGTGAGCTCCTTTCAGAAGCATCGTGTGACAAGGTTGTGTTCTGCCTTTGACACCGGCCTCCCCTCTAATCAAAGGAAGACACTTTCTTCATCTCGAGGCACAGAACTGCCTTTTGGATTTAAAGGCGTGAAAGAAAAAAAAAGACAAAGGAGAACAAGAGGAAGTTTTTTCTGCTGGCTGCAGATAAAAATTCCTGGGTAGGGAAACCACATGAGAAAAATCACAGACGTGTGAAAAAACAGGACAGGAATTTGCAATCAAGGCCATTTAAAAAAATCAAAAGTGCTGAGTGGTATTAGCTTATCCTGGGCAGGGGTGAGGAAGAGTCAGGCTCGGAGCCATCTGAAAGGGCAAGACAGAGAGACGCATCCCTGGCTACTGAGAACACCACTGACTCCTTGAGCCTCGGAACCAAGGGGTCTCAAACTGGGTGGTGGGACCCCTAAGGGAGTTATGAGGTTATGACATGGAGGGTCGCAAGCTGTCAGCCCCCACCCCAAGCCCTGCTTTGCCTCCAGCGTTTATAATGGGGATTCAATATATTGAAAAGTGTGTTTAGTGTATGGGGGGGGGATCACACTCAGTCTGTGTGAAAGGGGACACCAGTACAAAAGTTTGAGACCCACTGAGCCATACCAAGTTAACAAGTCCTCCTAGCCCCGGTCATGGGGGTAGATGGCGAATCTGGGGCCTGGGGGGACGGCCTCCTCTCTGCGTGCTGTGAGGAGCAGTGTGCAGGGAGGAGGCCCCCGACCCCTGGCCGAGTGAATCAGGGCTTGTGGGGTGGGTATCACTGCATCCAGCTGCTTTGTAGCGCTCTGCTTGTCCCCAAACGTGCTAGATACTGGAGTCTAGTCTGAGTGCTCATGAGCAGCGCTGCTAGGCAAAGGCCAATTTCCTCCCTGTGATGTGCGCGTGGGGATACTCACCCACTGCAGGCTCCAAGAGAGAGACCCAGGGCCAGCTGTGCAGGCTGGGAGGGCGCCAGGGCAGAGAAATTTGGCCTGTGGAGGGTTGAGCCAAGACGTGGTTGCGGTGGGCTGGCGTGGGAGGCTGCAGCGTTTGCTCCCTTCAATGCTGGCCCTCAGCTGGTAACAGGTGTGCAGGGCTAATGCCATCCCCAAGGGGTGGAGAGCACCTTTGGCCATGCCAGCCTGCCCCCCACGGCCTCATGGGGATGGGTAAGCATTGACATGGTGACTACAGCCCATCCTCATTATCCACTGGGCAGGAGGAGCCAGCATCTATCCTTTCAGTGAGCATTGTGTCCGCTTTGGGGGGCTGGATTTGGGAGGGCCAAGGGGCTGCCTGCTTGGATCTCTCGGCTCCAGTGCCTGCAGCACCCCCTCACCCAACCCGTCTTGGGGGGTGGGATACAGCTGCAGCACATGGCCTTCTCTCGCTCCCGGGTCATGTGCTATAAGAACAGCTAGAGACCTGACCTGAGTGCCCAGCTGATGGATAATCAATTTCCCTGAGTCAGAAAGAGACAAACTGTCCGCATGCATCAGGCTTTAAATGCCACCTCTCCTAATGCGATTTTACAATTTCCTATAATTGAGTTGCAGTGAAACTTCCCCCCGTCCCTGGTAATTAGGTGGAAGGAGCTCAGCTCATGGACAGGCTTTCACTCCTAGGAGAGGGGGAAACGATTTCTGAAATCAACGAAGTGCCCAAGCTAGGAGGTGGCTCTGGGATGCAGAGCCGGTTATGCCAAACTTGCTGGTCTGTAAGTCCAGCCAGGGAGACTGCGTGCTCCCAGCAAGATGACTTGTGCCCCTGGTGACATTCCTCATTTTAACGCCAGGTCACGTGTGACTTTCACTTGAAGCCCTCACCGGCTCTCTGCAAACCACAGCTTCCCTCTCCCAGCACGTGTGCAAACTCAGTGGCACTGGAAGGGATATTAAACCGCCTTGCACTAAATGGGCAGGTTTCATTGGCTGGCCCCTGGGCCTCCCTTGTCAAGAGTGAAGCTGAGCATTCTTCTTCCTCCCTTGCAGCCCCGTGTGCAGAGAAGGATCGGGGCTGTGGTAACCTCAGCCAGAGCGCAGGGACCTGGCCTCGCTGAGCACACGTGCCCTGGGACTGGGAGCACAGACTTCGACCATTGTCACAGGCCGTGACGCCCCAAAGCAGGGTGAAAGCAGCCAGCAGAGAGCAAAGGCAGACCACTGGATTAACCAGCCAGAGCAGGAAAGAGGTGCCCTATGTGTCTCTTTGCGGCTGGAAAGTTTGGAAAGAAAGCAACCCCCATAATGGAGCTGACTTCAGCGATCACCTCCTGCTGCTCTGGGTTTCCACGGATTGCTGCCATGGGGTGGAGGGGAGGTCAGTGCCATGACCCAGTTCTTCATCCCCTCCTTGCCTTAGAAATGACACCCCCCATCCCCACCCATACAGGCTATGGGCTATGTCATAAACAGATAGTTAAGGGTTAATGTCTCTTTTACCTGTAAAGAGTTAAGAAGCTCAGTAAACCTGGCTGACACCTGACCAGAGGACCAATAGGGGGACAAGATACTTTCAAATCTTGGTGGAGGGAAGTCTCTGTTTGTGCTCTTTGTTTTGGGGGTCATTCGCTCTTGGGACTAAAAGGGACCAGACTTCAGTCCAAGCTCTCCAAATCTTTCTAAATCAGTCTCTCATCTTTCAAAATTGCAAGTAACAGCCAGGCAAGGCGGATTAGTTTTATTTTTGTTTTCTCAACTTGTAAATGTCCTTTTCAGCTGAGAGGATTTTTCCTCTGTTTGCTGTAACTTTGAACCGAAGACTAAAGGGGGTTCCTCTGGGCTATACAAATTTGATTACCCTGTAAAGTATTTTCCATCCTGATTTTACAGAAATTATTTTTACCTTTCTTCTTTAATTAAAAGCTTTCTTTTTAAGAACCTGATTGATTTTTCCTTGTTTTAAGATCCAAGGGGATTGGATCTGGATTTACCAGGGATTGGTGGGGGAAAGGAGGGAGGATGGTTAATTTCTCCTTGTTTTAAGATCCAAGGGGTTTGGATCTGTGTTCACCAGGGAATTGGTGAAGTCCCTCAAGGCCACTCAGGGAGGGGAGAATTTTGGGGGGACAGGAAGTGCTCCAGACACTGACTTCTGGATGGTGGCAGTGTACCAGATCTAAGCTAGTAATTAAGCTTAGAAGTGTCCATGCAGGTCCCCACATTTGTACCCTCAAGTTCAGAGTGGTGAAGGAACCTTGACAGGCTAGCACTGGGAATGCCCAGCCCCCTCCTTTATGACTCCAGGGTATCTCAGCCCAGCTCCTAGCCACTTAGCACAGCTCCCTCCACAGCTGGTTCCACTACCGTCTTGGTCACACATCTCTGCCGCAGAGCTGAACTTCCCTTTCCAGACTGAGCTGTGCATGCCCAAAGGGTGGAGAAAATCCAGCCCCAAAGGCTGGGACTGAATCAGCTGTGATCCAGGAGTCACTCTGGTGTGAATCCTCTTCTCCTGGCTCTCGTTACCGGCCTCAGCAGAGGGGTCAAGCACTGATCCTTCTCCCACCCAGTGATGGCCCCTGATCGAGACTGTCCCTTGGTCAGTGGATCAAAGCAGATTTCAGTCTGCTGGGCTGACATCCGGGGCCCTTTCTCTAGCACTAAATTCACTTCATAATCTACCATGGTGAGCATGTCTTAATGAAGCAGGGGATATTTTAACGACCCCAATGGGGCTCAGATAGTTACCTGTCAAATGAAATTAACAGGCAGCAGATATAAAACAAACAAAAGGATGTATTTTTTCACACAATGCACAGAGGATGTTGTGAAGGCCAAGACTGTATCAGGGTTCAAAAAAGAACTAGATAAGTTCATGGAGGATAAGTCCATCAAAGGCTATTAGCCAGGATGGGCAGGGATGGTGTCCCTAGTCTCTGTTTGCCAGAAGCTGGGAATGAGTGACAGGGGATGGATCACTTGATGATTCCCTGTTCTATTCATTCCCTCTGGGGCACCCGGCATTGGCCACTGTCGGAAGACAGGATACAGGGCTAGATGGACCTTTGGTCTGACCCAGTAAAGCTGTTCTCAAGTACCACCTTTGAAATGCAAAAAATCCCGGCACCTCCACACACAAGGCAAGTCTGCTACAACCCCAGCCCCCAACCACAAGGAAATGCTGCAACCCCTGCTCCCTTCAACAGCCACATACAGTAGCTAGAGCGATAAAACATACAAATAAGATTGATAACGTCATTTTCTTACTTAAACTGCAGAAGTGGGAACACTGCAGCATTGCTACCTGGACACAGAAACTTTTAATATTCACTCCCCCAGTGTGTTGGGCTAATCCTGCAAATCTTTCTACCCTCGTAAAAAAAACCGGCAGATGAAATTATTTTTCTGGTAACTGGCAAATCCATAAACAAACCAGCCAGGCTCTGATGCATATTTGGTGAAGGTTTCGAACTGCCAGGCCAGAGGAAAAAAATGTCCCTACAACTAAAAGGAGGAAGAAAAAACTCCTTCTAGCGTAAGCTTCCCTCCCTGCAATGTAGGTGTGTGGGCTAAATGAGCTCTAATTTCACTCTGATGAAGCACATATTCCTGAACAGGTCGAAAGTAAACGAGCAGGCAGGTGGCTCAGGCTTTGGCAGTGCAGGGTAAAATATCACCTGATCCGCAAGAAATTTGCTTATTCATTTAGCAGAATCCCGTCACTCTGCCTCTGTACTGACGCCAGCCACGGAATGATAAAGCAAGCTCCTGAGCTGAGATGATTAGGGTGGAGGAAGGGAGAATGGGCGGCAGGGGGCTCTTTGTTCTTGGGTGGCCCTGCCACACGCCGGAGGGGAAGCATTCTCAGGCCCTGTCTGCGCTTAGGAGAAGAGGCTACACACAGCCGTCAGCTGGAATGTCTTGGTTGCAACATTTGTGCAGCACTTAGCATGCAAATGCAAGAGCTGCCTGGGTGCTTCTTGGTTGCAAAGATCCGTTGCAACAGGGGAATTTGCTCAGGTCCCACGGCCATCTGCAATGGCTTCATCCCAGTCTGGATGGTATGGCACAAACATTGCAGCTGCATGGCACAAGTGGCCCCTACCGTCATGGCCTGACATGGGGAAATTGCTGATTATCTCCTGCTCCCGGCAGCAGTGATGGGCACTACAAATAAGGTGCTTCTGGTGCCCCAGAATGCACTGGTGCAAGAACAGTGCAAGGACTGGGCTAGAGCCAGCCATTCTCTGCCATCCATGGCCCTTGCTCAGTGTGTAGGGTACTGTTCCCTCACCCTCCAGTCCCAGCTGGCCCATCACACATGGCATCTCCTTGGAGCAACCAGAAGTTTTCCCGGAGGATTTCTGCATGGTGAAGCCTTGCCCCCGAGTCCGCAGGCACCCATCCCTTGGGAGTTACACGGTACAAATCATAGTAACAACAATTACTAATAAATGCTTAATTGGCATCTTTCCTCTCTAATGATGCAAGTAGCAGCTCATCGGTGTTTTGCATTTCTGCAAGGTGCCCTGTGATATTCTACCTTCTGCCTAATTCTCTTGAACTAAGGGGCTCAACAGTCTAATCAGGTGTCACCCACTGATCTTTATTTCTTCTCCCTCGTGTCCTCATGCCTCACATCCCCTTGAAAAGCTTCAGGTCAGGGAGAGAGGATCTGTTTTCCCTTCAGGACACATATTGTCGGAGAAGCTCAGCGGGCCACGCGCATAAGTGCTGGAGGACATTCGAAGGGGTGAGCACAGGTCGCTGTGTCCAAACTGCTCCATGAGGATGGTCTTCAGCTGCTGGCGGAGGTGTGTGCAGCTGGGCAGCAGCGGCCCAGGCCCATGCTCAGAGGAGAGCTGGCTTGTGCACAAGCACTTCTCAAGGTTAGCGCTGGCAATTAAGGATTGGAATCTGCATGCAGCAAATGACTCTAACTAATTACAGGTTTAAAAGGAAAATGATTTCAGATAGGATTGTTTTCAAAATTAGGGCACTAAAGAGGAACATTGCATTCAGCTCTGGAAGTTGTGTGTGTTAACCCATGGATTCCCGAGCCTTGCACACAACCTGAGTAGCAATAGCATTAATGTGCATGTAACATCAGCCACCTTCGAGCCAAATAGGCCACCTAGGCTAGATTTAAGCTTTGCATCCTGGAAGGTCTTCAGAGCAGCCCACAAGACACAGACTGGTGCCTGCTCATATTGCTGGCCCTTCTGGGCAAGCAGGCACATTAAACCACTGTCTTCCAAAAATCAAACCATCTGGGAATGATGAGCCAAATCCAACCAGAAAAGGGGACAGGAGATGGCTTCCCATATCCTCAGGACAGTGTCAGCAGGAAAGGAAATCAGCAAGTCCCTTTAAAGGGTCAGAAAGGAGGTCACCCCATGGAGGGCATATGTCCGTGTGTTATGCAATCGCTGACCAGCTGAGCAACTCATGAGACCTCCTTTGTCCTTTGGAGTGGAGTACACATGGGCTTTGGACCAGCTTGTGACCTCGCGAACTCTGCTGTGCCTGCAGAGTAACTCCACAGAGTTCTGGCTTTACAGTGGAGAAAGCGAGATCAGAAACTGGCCATTTATCTCCTTATCACAGGAAAAACATTGAACCAATAACACTGGCCCATCTCAAACTGCCCAGCAAGTGAGAGTATGTCACATGCACAGTAGCTAATCAAGCCACCTGATCAGTTCCAGGTTGTTGAATGTCAATGGTCTCCTTTCTTTTAGATTATTATTATTAATTATTTGTATTACCATCATGCCAAGGTCTCCTGGTCATGGAGCAGGACCCCGCTGAGCTGGGCACTGTATAATTTGCACCAAGGAAGTATTCTTGTGGGCATTAGTCATTCCCCATCAAAGCTCAGCTGTTGAGGTTTAGCACTTCAGGCTCAAAGCATATCACCTCACAGTACATTAAGCAGAGCACCATGGGAAACCTGGGGGAAGCACATTTGCAGGGCAATTTCAAAGTTATTAGGAAAAAAAAGATGCCCGGATACCGAATTGATTCATTTAATTTTCTCTTCTTGTTTGATCAAGAGCAGGGTGACATTTGGCAAAAGTTGCTGATGAGGGATGGAATGATTAATTGTCATGACAACCATTCTTGGTTAATGACGGGGATGAGCTTATGCCTCGGTAAAAGACAAAGAGTGGCCTTGAGTGCACCGGTGCAAATTACTAGGCATGTCACTGTTTGTGCTTTTGGTACAAAGTGGCCATGCGTTTCTAATGAGAGGTTAACGGTGTCCCCAAAGTAATTACAACCGATTGAAGAGGTAGTTAGTAATTAGAGGATTAACTGTAATGAGACTCACCTGCAACGGTTGTCATGGTGACAGTATTTTAGATGATCAGAGTTAAAAGAGGATGGAGGCCTCAGAGTTTCAGGAAACGAGCGTCTACAAAGTTGGGCTGGAAGTTGGGACTCTCTGGAGGTGACTTCGCAGTGCCATTCTCCAGACCCTTCGGGGAAGGGAGTGGCCTCAAGTTACTGGCTAATTGCCCGGGTCTTCTCATTTGCAAACCAAGTAGACTGCAGCTGCCCTCGGCCTCGAATACGAGGGGGGCAGCCCGTGGAGATGACAGTTCCCAGCATGCATTGTGGCCCAGCCCCTCAGATCAAAATGAAGTAGCAATGCATGCTGGGACCTGTCACCTTCTCCATGGAGCAGCCCAATATGGTACAGATGAAGGCAGCTGAATGCCACACTGCAGAACACGGGCTTGGGCCAGCACTCCTATAAACTGCCCAGCCCTTTAGAGCTAGCAACTAAAGTACAAGGTCTAGCTGCAGCAAACCAGGAGGTAAGGACAGGGGAAAGTTCTCTCTATATCTTCTAGACCAGTAGTAGGCAACCTATGGCACACGTGCCATAGGTGGCACGCGAGCTGATTTTCAGTGGCACTCACATTGCCCGGGTCCTGGCCACCAGTCCAGGGGGGCTCTGTATTTTAATTTAATTTTAAATGAAGCTTCTTAAGCATTTTTAAAACCTTATTTACTTTATATACAAGAGTTTAGTTATATATTATAGACATAGAAATGTTAAAATGTGTTATTGGCACGCGAACCCTTAAATTAGAGTGAATAAATGAAGACCTGGCACACCACTGCTGAAAGATTGCCGACCGCTGTCCTAGACACAGTGGTGAAAATGCTGGTGGCCGGTATGCAGCATTGCTAGCAGGAAAGGAGCTGCCCTGCAGCTCGGTTAACGGTGGGAACACTCCCGAAAATTCTCAGTGAAGGCAAGAGTTCAGTTTTCAGGCCCATTAACTTCACTCCGCTGAGCCTTCCAACAAGGGGACCAATGAACGCCCATTATCATGGACACTTGGAACTCTTTTCAAGGTCTTTAAAGAAAGACAGGTGGCCACTAAACATAACTGCAGTTGGAAAAAATACTCTTATTCTGCTGAATAAAACCAAATGGCTGTTTAACAACCAAACCTCCGACGAGCTTTCTCTGCTTTTGATCTTTTCAGGCAGCTGGATTTTGGAAGCAGATGCAACACCCTTCGCAGGGAGTGACATGAGAATAATTTATGCCACTTAACACGGCACTGAGCGTCTGTTTTCGAAACTTGAAATAGTTTGTAGTGCATGGAAGCACCCTCGCTGCCCGGGATACAGGGGAGAAAAGGCAGTAGGAAAAATATCAAATGCTTGTGCACATGGATGTGAAAGACAGGAGGGTGTCAAAAAAAAAAGTGTGTGAATTTCCAAATTCCTGATTTTCCTCCCCTATGGTGAAATTACACCATCTTCATTGCAGAGCACTGAGATTGTTGCAAGGAAGAGGGAATTTAACTCAGCATGAAATCTATCCTAGTCTGTGCTCCATAGGTTCTTAACCCCACATCCTGAAAGGCGTGTAGGTGTCTAACTCCCCTTGAAATCAATCAGTGTTAGATGCCTACATACCTTGGAGGTTCTGGGCCTTCTGCCTCACCCATCATGGAGGTATAGACAGCGTCAGTGCAGCTCAGCAGACATGAGCTCTGAGACATACCAGGGCCAGCTCATGAAAAGCCTGAGACCTGTGACTGTTCATGAAAATATTGCCTTCCACACGGCATCCTCTCAAGGAAGAAATAGGCAGCATCTCACGGCTTTGCCAGAGTAACATCAGGCCTAGAATACCTGACAGCAGGTCAGTAATGCTGGGCAAAAGGGGTTCTTTAAATGGGACAAAACAGGAGCTGTCTGAGCGGGGCAATTTGAAGCTGTTTGAATTCTACTTACTCACTTATTACCACTGATCACAATTTACAATACTGTGTAAAACCTCCAAGTACAGTATCTTTAATTATTCCATCCATAAATGATAAGTACCATTTATTTTGAGACTCTCATTACAAATTTATGTCTCTGTTTAATGTGCTCACTAACATCAGACGTCCCGCGGTTATCACAGAAATATCGAGCAGCTCTTGCTGGAGAAGCTGAGTGCAGGAGGCATGTTCTATTTTGGGCTTGGGAGGAGCCTAGCAGCTCAATGGGGCAGCGTTTCCAGATCTCCCCACAAATCTTTAGCCACACCCAGTTAGAACGGCTGCTCTTACCTGAAGCCAAACTCAAAGGGCCAAATTCTCTAACAGCACAAACTTACACCAAAAGAAAATTTGGCTCAAAATATGCCAAGGGACCTCTGTATCCATTGGTAGAGTGGGAATTGTCTGCAGTTGGCTATTCAGCCTGAGTAGAGGGCCTGGACAAGCCAAAAGAGGGTGGAAGTAGTGTACAGGCGTTATACTGGCCTTCGGAATGTCACCTTTAACTTTCTTCCATGCCACCATCTTTTCTGGGAAGGGGGGTGGGGGGTAAGAAATTCAGGCGGGGGGAGCCTCGGGATCAGCACCGTTACTCCAGGCGGAGGAGCAGGTGAGTCATTCCCCATCAGAAAGGCAGCAGCTCCCTTCCCCAAGATGGAGCATGTCAATTCCATGCCATCGGAGTTTTTAGCCAGCTGAAAACTAGAATCAGGGATCTGGCCTGCAGGAGATGGGCCTCCCAGGAGGCAGTATGGACCCTGATTTGATGATAAGCAAATAGTCCATCTATCTAACTAGTGTGAGTCTCGCTCTAATACAAACTGATGCCTTGAATATCAATGTTTTCAGTGGCACAGGGATGCTCAGCCATAATGGACCCACTGAGCTGCCTTTTGAACGCTGCAGCCCTCAACGTGCCTCTTCTTTACTGTCGCCTTAGCTACAGCGCGCTGAAGAACATGTGTGTGCTATAAAACAGCACTCTGCACAGACAAATGGTGTCCTTTTGGGGTTGCCAGATGGCCTTCACATCTCAGGCTTAATGGTGCACATGTGACTTATTCAATGCCCTTAAAGAAGAGAAAGCTAGGAACATAAATCCAGTTTGATAAATTTGATTTTTCTCCCCTAAACCATCTGCCAAAAGTGCTTTCGCTGTTCTCCTGAAGGAACCAGGAAACCCTCTTTGGCTGACCTTCCTGATACACCTAATGTGAAGGCCGTGGGCAGAGGGGAAAGGTTGGGGAATTAACTAGAGAAACTGGAGTCAAATATAGAACAGGGGCTGGAACAGACTTGGAAAAAGCCTGAAGGTACCGAGATTATCTCTGTTTTGCAACAGCGGCGAATAGTCCTCAGTGAAGTGCATTGTCAGCCTTTGGCGTGTTCGAGGAACAACTCTGCTGCACACATGGCTTTGATCCTACAGTAAACCCTGTCCTGAAGGATATGTTCCAACATGTTCTAAGTCCACGATAAGTTGCTGATTTCGTTAATACTGGATGGAACTGGTAACAGCACAACATATGTGTATATGCGTGAGTGCACACACACTCATAACCCTCCCCCCCAACACACACACGCACCCCTGATTCCCAAATCTCATTGAAATTACTGGGGTCAGTATCTTTGAAAATCGCTGTACTCAAGAGTGTTCCCTAAAAATACTTTGGCACCCCCCGACTGGCTGAAGTCTGCTTTGATAATTCAGCTTTGCTCCAAGCAAACCAGAGCAACATCACTGGCTGAGAGAAACTATGGAACACATATGTTAATCCTTAGCCTGAAATCCATTATTTATTGCCCTTTCTGCTGTATAAACAACAGAGACCTGAACCAGAGAGCTACTGCAGGGACTGTACTGTTCCTCCGGCTAGCTCATAATTAAAGGGGATTACAGAACCCTGGCAGCCATTAAGAACAAGCCAGAAATTCTATTATGATAAAACTAATGGAGATTAGGGAGATTAAAGAGACACTAGTCAAGGATGGGGTTGGGGGAGAGGAAAGATCAACTACTGAATTTATTGAAGAGGAGACAGCTGATACCAACAAATTAAAAAAAAATAACCAACTTTCAGGGATCAAGAGGAGCAATGAGAAGTATTTGGTTCGAATGACAAGAGAGTTTATATAGCATCAGAGTTGCCAGCCATCGGTACATTAACTGACTGTAAAAATACATCCGATATTGATTGTACATAAAAGATGGATGGCAACAAAAATATATATTTGACCCGGGAGAGGGCGGGGCATAAACGTCTGGGCTCTGGGTCTGTTTTGCCCATAATTGAGCACTTCCACTTATAATGGCTTCACCTCACTGGACGGGCCCTATCTGCGTATCTTAAATTTGTCCTGTGGATTTAGAGTCCTTTGTGACAGCTGAAAAGAAATGAGCAGGAGAACAAGTTGGATGAATTTAAAATTACATCAAAAATGTAATTTTTTGGACCCCGTAAACTGGATTTATCAGACTCTTGTGATTGAATTTCTTCCAGTGAATCTAATTTTGGGTGAATGACATCCTTGTTCATAGCATGCTTCCTCCAGCCGGTAATCTCCTTCCAGCGGCCCCCTCCCTGCCATCGTCAGCCTGTAGAGTTAGCTACACCGAGACGGTGCTGGGAGTTCACAGCTGAGCCACCAAAAACAGGAGGGGAGTCAATTCGGATCAGCTCCCAGATGTTCAGATTCTGATTCCCAGCCTCTTGGGCAGGTCAAATGGACTGTAAATCCTGTGGGATGGAAATATCATCCAAAGACCCTCCTCAGTGGGACTGAGCTATGTGCAGTTCCAGTCCCCTCTGTAACCAGCATGAGATCAGGTTTGGATTTGGAGTAAGTCAGAGCTGGAGGCGTGGGACTGGTTTGACTTCAGAATCAAGATTTGAGCCAGGTCATATTTTACTTGCACCCATTTGCCCGTCCATAGCCTCATGGGCACTGGAGTGCAGCCTCTTCCGCACCAGGCCTGTGGCCATCAGACAGGCAGCATGTTGAGATTCACATATTCACAAATTGTGTTCACGTTGATGATCTCCTGGATTGTCGTGCTTCTGGAGGACCTCGCTCCCCACAGCTCGTGGGAGTTTGTGTCCCGCACAGGCATTCTGGGGGCTTCACTTTCTAGATCTCAGAGGTTACATTTGGCTTCTTGACTGACTGGCTGGATCCCATGAAAGGCCATCAGCTGAGCTTCAGATGTGCTCTGACCCATCCCCTGTCACTTTTGGATCCAGCCATTTCTACCCAAGAGACGAGCCCAAGCCTATACCCCACCACCAAGCTGGAGTCTTCAAAAACAATAAATAATGCCTCCAAATTTCTGTCAAGTTCCAGACAGCTATAATTTGTGCTAATGCCCATGAGCTGGGCACAGAGTGACTTCCTGTCTACATAGATCCCCAGACACAGTAATCACTTTATGGGGTTGTCTAGTCCTCCTCACGCACAGGTCAGCCTAACCTCTCTGTGCAGAGAGAAGGAAGGGGAGAACTACAAATTGTGCTCCTGCCATTAGAATAAAGCAGCTGCAGAGGAACAGCTTCAGAGGCTACTGCTCGGTTCTTATCTAGGGGAATTGTGTGAATGGGCCATACAAGCACATCTTTGACTTATAGCACCATGGTGCTGTCTCCTCCCGCCCCCCAGGACCATGTGTCTTCATCAGACACGCTCTGCACTTGCATTGTTTCAGGTCAGTGCAGCCAACTGCTGTGCCCTTTCGATGCTACGTTGCACATATGCGGCATCTTGCAGCTGAGAAGCTCATCCATTCCTTATTTGTCAAGGCACGGCAGGTAGGTATGGGAGTCATTTATAAACCAGAAAACAGAATCACAGAGAGGTTAAGGGATTTACTCAGGCTGCTTCAGAAAGTCAGTGGCAGAGTCAGGAACGGAACCTGGCTGGGCTGGGCCTGAACAAAGCCCCAGATCAGAACAGCTAAAAACCCGGGCTGAGGGGAATTGTTCAAGATTTGCACTCAGATCTAGAGCCCAGTTTTGCAGATGGTTCCTGATGTTAAAATTGCCTGACCCATCACTCAGGATCTGAACAGGCCTGGCTTCTGGGGTGACTGGACTCTCGGTGCAATTTCTGCAGCATGAGTCTCTCTTTAGAATGCAGGAGGCCAGAGAATCGCCCTCTTCCACTGCAGGGCCCTGCTCCAGAATAACCACACTCAGTCAGCGCTCAGACTCAACCAGCTCCGCTTCTGGCAAAAGCCAGGAGCGACACTAAGAGCTCTCCCTCTGTTTTAAAGAGACACGCTCCCTTTCTGTGCTGTGTTCATTTCAAGGCAGCAGCATATGGCATTACCAGACCTCTTACTCCTTTGCCGCTAACCCAGCCCCCTCTCTTTCCCATTCCAGCTTCTATGCTTCTTTTATGTCCTGGCAAGAAGCAACATATTTGCTTTGCCCGCAATGGTCCCCAATCTCTTTCCTAAGCCAGGGCTGGTCCATGCCTGCACAGGGACTGCTTCATCCGGTGTGCGGATCCTGCGGGAAGCCGGCAGAATTGCTGATTGCACCTGCACACAGAGACAAGAGAAATCTTCCTTGTGCATCACCATTGGCAACCGGCAATGATAATGCATGTCATTTGATATATTTCCATCCTGTTTGGAGAGTGATTTTGCTCACTGGAGTACATGGCAGGTGGGCATCCCGCATGCTTATCTGTGATGCCGAACAGGGGCTCAGGCAGTGCAATCTCCCTCCCGTTTGCTTAGCGGTGACGGGGCTTGTGAAGCCAGAAGCAGCTGACTTTTCTTTCAGTGTGTTAGTCTGTTTACCAGGGGAAAATAGCAACATGGCAGGGAAATATAGCAAGCAAACCAGCCTTTGCCTTGGCAGACAAAATGGCTGCCAGCCAGTAGCATTTTAATGCCATTACACCACAGATACAAGCTCGTCAAGCATTAAAATGGCTTTTAGGGTGATACATTCTGTTATTATCATTCACTCTAGTCACTAAACCAACAACATGTAGCAGGCTGAGAGAGTGCGGGCCTGGGGGGATCACGTGGAGGAAGCTGTAGGACAGGGGTTTCTCAAACTTCATTGCCCCATGACCCCTTTCTGACAACAAAAATTACTATATGACCCCAGGAGTGGGGACTGAAGCCTGAGCCTGCCCAAGCCCTGCTGCCCTGGTTGCGGGGGGCAAAGCCGAAGCCCAAGGCCCGCTGCCCCAGGTGGGGGCGGGGGCGCTAGAGCCGAAGCCTAAGGGCTTCAACCCTGGGCAGGGGGCTTGTAACCAGGGTGGTGGGGCTCAGGCTTCGGCTTTGGCCCCGGGCCCCAGCCAGTCTAACACCAGCTCTGGCCACCCCATTAAAATGGGGTCCCGACCCACTTTGGGGTCCTGACCCACAGTTTGAGAACTGCTACTGTAGGGGAATGAGTCCTCTTCAGGTTAGCCCTCCGCTAGGCCTCTAGGCGAGCTATTCAGCAGGGGATGTGGTGAATAGAACATGGCTCTGCTCATGGGGGTCGGTTTGCTGATGTTACTGAGCTGTGTCTGTGTATGGAGCCGGAACAGTGGTTCTACCACCGTTACGTTCGATGGGCACTACAGCTTGGGAGGAGCTTTCTAGCCCCAAAGACCTGCAGGAAGGTGGGAGGCATGACGGGCTAATGCCTGAACATCAGCAGCCATGGCACTTTGTTCAATGCTTAGATTTCCCTTGGCGGTCTCCCAGCCAAGTACCTACCTGAGTCCTTCTTAATGGGGGAGAGGGGATGCAATCACCGCACAAAGAGGTTTGATGACCTTCGTCCTTCTGAGTGAGAGCTGAACCAGTGCCCCAGGCGTGGGGTTGAGCTGAGGGGGGTCCTGGAGTTCAGATGATACATTGGGAAGCTTTGTATGAATTGTGGGGCGAGGCAATCCCCCTTTTTGAACAGATGGTGAATGGCTTCACTTGGCTATTACTAAATAAAAATATACAGACAAAACAGGTGTGTTTGGAAGGGTTCAAGTGCTTCAGCTGTAGAAATCGACTTTATTCTCATGTAATTGATATTGGTTTACTCTTCTGTTACTTCATTATTAATTATTAATACCATTATTATACTAATTTACTCTGTGCATCCTTTTAATTGCTAGTTAGAAAGGGGCTATATACTCATCTGGTCATGGTTGGAGACTGGCTTGGGGAGCAACATTTGTGATCTGATTCTGAGCACACCGCTATATATCAGCAGTGACTCCACCACGTGTTGCACCCCAGAGCAAATGACACCAGAATCAGACCATTTACATTGATTACAATTTTAAAACTGGGAGTGTAGCAGCTGTTAGTTTCTGAAGACTTAGACACCCTGTTTGGTGGTAAAAGTAAGTCCTTTGAGGTATGCCACAATTGCAAAATGTCATTAGGAATCAGTGTGTCTCTGCCACGGGTCTGCACCTGGTAACAGAGGTGAGATTTGCGTTACCAGGAGCAGTCTATTTTGGATGCAGCCGCAAGACTCATTCACTCTGCTTTGTCTCTAGGTGGCCAGTCATGGCTCTACCGAGCTTAGTGCCTTGTTTTCTTTGTCGTGTTGGCTTATATTGGACTGGCAGTGGTCAGGCTCTTCATTCCCTGCTTCAGCTGTACAAAGAATGCAGGATTGTGCATCCGTATAATCATCTTGATGCTGTTAAAACCCCATGTGCTCTGTATCATAATATCGTATACGCTGAGTCCTCTCATGTCAAGCCCTGGTTTGCTGAGAATGGGTGAGTGAAGTTTAACTGAAAAAAAAAATCCATCCATCAGCTAGACTTTCTGTTACCAGCCATACAATTTACAAGACAACTATAATAGACATGGACAGGATAGTTTCCTATGAGATAAGAAGATTGTCTCCTGTGCTGCTCACACACACACCTATACATCCATAAAACATCCCCTCTTGAAACCTTCCTTCTTCTCTTTAGTGAATGATTGACTCTCTCTGTAAAAGGTGCTGTGATACTGTGTATGCCGCTTCTATATAAAAATGAATTGTGCTGCTCTGTAAAGCAGCCCTGTCTGTTATCTCCTGTGGTGTAGCTGCCACCGGATGTATTTATTGTTGGCAGGAGTTCCCGTGCTAGCTGTTCGGCACATGTGGGAGAGCAGTCCCAGCTTTTTCTAGGTCATCCTGCATCACAGACAGCCTGTACGATCCAGAAACAAATCCCATGCTTTACAGAGGCAAGGGGGCAGTCTGGCAAGCTGGAATCCCAGCTCTGACACTGTCTCAGTGTGGAGCCTTGGGAAAGTCCCTTCACCTCCCGCTGTGACTCAGTTTCCATCTTCAGAAGAGTGCTAGGAGGATTAGTTCAAGCCTCTAAAGAGCTTTCAGTATGTGAAGTTCTGTAGAAATGGTACTACAGTCAAACACACAAGGCAAATCCATCCACTGAGGCGCACTGTGCTGTCTGTATGTTGAACTCTGATTAGAATGAATGATCCGGTTAGCAAATTAAAATGTAAAGCAGTTTCTGTTACTAACTACCTGTATGAAGCAGGGACAGGTTGGCAAATTAGCCCAGTAGTGCAGATGGCAAGGTTGCAAGGTGGGCTCACAGCGCACACTGTATTGCACCAACCTTGTGGCTTTGTTCTGGAGATCATGCTTCATGCAATCCGAGATTCTTTGATTTGGGTACCACCTCTTTTGGGGCCCAATCCTGTAACATACAAAACTCTTCCTGGGAGATGTTAATTGACCTCGATGGAATTGAGAGCTCACAGCTCCTCACAGGCCTGGGCTTTTGATCACTGCGTCTGACAATCCAGGTCTGGAGAACAGTGAGATTATTGCCCATCATTCAAACCCTGGCCCCATTTCAGCCAGTGGGAGTTTGGCTATTGACAACAACCCAGGGCAAAAGCGGGCTCCCCTGCCAACGCAGCGTGAGTTCTACCAAGTTACCGAGTGGGTACAGTGATCTTAAACATCTGTCTCAGAAAACCCTAAATGTACTATGTGGGGGACAAATCACACCTTCCGTTATTACAAACGCATTGTTTTGAAAGCTACCCCAGGTAACATGTCACTCTGCCTCACATGTATTTATCTTTCCCTTTGGACAATGAAGATGAGCTAGTTAGTTTCATGTTTGGTCCTGGTCACTTTTGCTTTCTGGCTGGAGTACACCGGTAGGATGCTGTTGTGTTTGGTTTGTAAGAGCAGGGCGCTTTGATTTCAGACAATCTCATTGTAAAATAATATAAAATTTATAAAGGAATCTACATGTAAAACAATCTATTTCCAATGGAAACTTTAAACAAATTATAATTCATGGAAATCTTTGGACTGAGGACTTAGGCCAAGGATAGGCAACCTATGGCACGCGTGCCGAAGGCGGCATACGAGCTGATTTTCAGTGACACTCACACTGCCCTAGTCCTGGCTCTGCATTTTAATTTAATTTTAAATTAAGCTTCTTAAAACATTTTTAAAACCTTATTTACTTTACATACAACAATAGTTTAGTTATATATTAAAGACTTATAGAAAGAGACCTAAAAATGTTAAAATGTGTTACTGGCACATGAAACCTTAAATCAGAGTGAATAAATGAAGACTCGGCACAGCACTTCTGAAAGGTTGCCGACCCCTGACTTAGGCTTTTGCAAATTTGAAATAAGGGGGCAGATTTTCTTTGACAGGCTCCCTTTAAAGAGGAATGAATAGTAGCCATTGTAAATGCAAACCAAAAGGAGTAGCCTTCTATTGGAGATAAGCGTATAATAAACTATCATTACAGCATGGTTTCAGGGTATTAATACATAAGTTAATAAACATGTATAACTGGGTGTCCCCTCTCCAAGGAAACCTCTTTTTTTTCCTTGAAGAATCACGGTGGCATCCTGTAGCAAATGAGACGCAATTTGTAAAGCAGCTGTTTATAGCAAGGTTTCATAACAGTCTGGTCACGAGGCAAACTTTATGTAATCATAGCCTGCATTTAATTACTGATCGATGCCGAGTGAGAGACCGGCAGGAGAAATTGCCTTTTCTCTCTCATTGGAAGGTGGCACAGATCTAACTCATGTGCAATGCACTGTGCTTCCCTCCCGCCTATTGCCAGAGGCGGCTGCCATGTTGTGCTGAAGTGGATCCTGCAGCAGCAGAGGCATCCCCACTGTGCTCTCTCAGGGAGCCCTCACTTTAGCTCTTTCAGGCCTGCGTCTCCTTTGCCCTACCCCCAGCCTAGTCACCAACACCGGTGCAAGGTTGGGAATCCTGAGTGGTGCCGAGCTCAGTCAACGTCCGGCCACCTCAAGGGCTCAGCACTGGGCAGAATCAGGCCCTGCACAAGGAAGACGATTTCGCTGATCTAAGACAATAATGTACTAGAGCTTTGCAGCAAAGGAGACAAAGGCAATGGGCAGCTACAGGGAGACAAATACTGAGCATTAGGGAATGGGATGGTCACGTAGACAAACTATTTTAACAAAGAAAGAAAGAAAGAAAGAAAGAAAGAACAATCAATGCAGCCCAGCTGCTCTTGCTGATCCTTGTTTAGTTAAACACTTTCTCCCAGAGACTGAGAGCTCGCATGCCAAGATTTCCCTCAGAACCAATTAAAAGTTGCTAATTACATCCCCCCGCAAAGGAATGGAAACGCGCTGCCGCAGCATCATCAGCCTGCTGCTCTCCTACAGGCTCCATACGATACTGTGGCCGTCCAGGCTGCTGGTGGTTCAGTTGTTGACCAGAGGAGAGCTCAGCGGTAGCAGCCGCAGTGCTTGGATGTCTCCAAGTTGCAAGGCCACGGGGTTGGAGCAGCCCTGGTGCCATGGCGGGTTTGAATGCCTGCTGTGGGAAGGGAGACGAGCCATGGAGCCCAGCAGAGGGTAGCAAAGGGGAGCCGAGGGGCTCAGACATGACAATCGACTGGCAAGGGAGCGCCGAGGAGCCCTTCGTGGTGCCCTGAGGGACTTTCCTCCCTGGGTCTGTGCAGAGTGGTCTGCTGGTGCTGCAAGCTGGGATCAAAGACAGGCAGGGTCTCAGTGGCTGATGGGCAGCATAAGAGGCCTGTCCCTGTTCTGGGTTTTTTCTCAATGAGCAGTGTAATGAAGGCTCTGCAGGGAGGAGGAGTTCTGGGGATGGGACAGCTCCAGCCTATGAACCTGCCAGGGATCTAACCCCGGCTGACTTCAGCAGAGTGATGCTGATTTACTCCCCTGAGCATCTGGTCCCTAAAGTGCAACCTGATGCTGCAAATTTCAGCCGCCACATTGCAAGCGGTGCAGACGTTCGATGAACGTCCGCGCCCAGAGGCTGATCCGCAGAACTCTGCTGCTGATTCAATGATGCTGAGAGCCTTCTCCAAAGGCGGAGGCAACTGCTCTGGCTCACTGGGGGGCATCCCAAGCCAGGGGCAAGTTGCCTCACATGCAATTGCAATCTATTAATTGGGGGCAAAACTTAGATATTGGCGGTGTCATAAACAGATAGCTAAGGGTTAATGTCTCTTTCACCTGGAAAGAAGTAACCTGAAACACTTGACCAGAAGACCAATCAGGAAACAAGACTTTTTAAAATCTGGGTGGAGGGAAGTTTGTGTCTGAGTTCTTTGTCTTGTGCCTGTCTCTCTCTCGGCTATGAGAGGATTTCTGTCTCCTGCTTTCTAATCTTCTGTTTCCAAGTTGTGAGTACAAAGATAGGTTTGTTTTTTTTGTATTTACATGTGTGTAGTTGCTGGAGTGCTTTGAATTGTATTCTTTTTGAATAAGGCTGTTTATTCATATTTCTTTTAAGCAATTGACCCTGTATTTGTCACCTTAATACAGAGAGACTATTTTTATGTATTTTTTTTCTTTTTACATAAAGCTTTCTTTTTAAGACCTGTTGGAGTTTTTCTTTAGTGGGGAACTCCAGGAAATTGAGTCTGTGCTCACCAGGGAATTGGTGGGAGGAAGAAGTCAGGGGGAAATCTGTGTGTGTTAGATTTACTAGCCTGACTTTGCATACCCTCTGGGTGAAGAGGAAAGTACTTCTGGTTCCAGGACTGGAAATAGAGAGGGTGGAATCCCTCTGTTTAGATTCACGGAGCTTGCTTCTGTGTATCTCTCCAGGAACACCTGGAGGGGGGAAGGGAAAAGGTTTATTTCCCTTTGTTGTGAGACTCAAGGGATTTGGGTCTTGGGATCCCCAGGGAAGGTTTTTGGGGGGACCAGAGTGCCCCAAAACACTCTAATTTTTTGGGTGGTGGCAGCTTTACCAGGTCCAAGCTGGTAACTAAGCTTGGAGGTTTTCATGCTAACCCCCATATTTTGGACTCTAAGGTCCAAATCTGGGACTAGGTTATGACAGGCGGGCTCGAAATCCAGCTTCTCCAGCCCTTAGCAATGAGAGCTCTTGCCTGGAGAATGCAGAAATATGGGTGCTAACGCCAGTATTTGGGCATGTTACAGACAGTAACGGCACAGCCGTCAGTAGCTGGGCGCACTCTGCTCTCACAGCCACAGGCTGGGGGCCTGGGCCCTTCCCAGGAAACCCCTCTCCCCATAGAGAAGTATCCTGGCCCTGCGGCCAGCAAGGCAGAGGGCCAGGGAACAGATTTTTCCTGAGGGAGGGCTGGAGTCTGTCCCCACCCCAGTGATGCAGCTTTGCTGTCTCTGACGTCCCCTCTACCGCGCTGCTGTCTGGTTGCCAGTCTGCCACTGGGGTCCTTGTCAATCAATCAGATCAATGGGCCAGACCACTTGTCTCCTGCAGCAAGAGGCAAGGGCTAGTGTGTGCGCTGCCCACTGCTGCCCCACCCAGTGGGGAAAGATACCCGGATTCGGGTCTGTGTGCAGGGTGCGCAAACCAAGATGAAGGGTCATTCACAAAGGCCTTGCCACTCTCAGGAATTTTCTTCTCGCTACTCCTGAACTGTGCGTTTGAGGAGGGGACAGATGGAGTGTCTTTCGCACAAGAGCGGGTGGGAAATGCTTCAACCTGTCACTACTTATGTCACAGACTGAAGTAAAAAAGGTGCTAATCAGGGAACGTCTAGTCACTGATGCTGCTGCCCTCATAGCCCACAATGGAGATCTACCACAAGAACTCATGGACCACCTTTCAGTGCCTGTCAGGCATTTGCTTTCACTATCAAGAAAATAGTTGTATCAGGAAAGGGGGTTCCACAAGATCCTTCAATCAGCTTAAGTGCAAACCAGACAGAAGTGGTCCAAAAGTTCAGCTACTTAGGTTCTGCGGTGACCACCAACCCCTCACTAAACGTTTGCATTGGAAAGGCTGACACCACCTTTAGCAGACTAATTAAAAGAGCCTGGAACAACTCAAAGCTGGCCATCAAGACCAAAATGCTAGTGTGCCAAACTTGCGTCCTCAGCACTCTTGTGTGGTGGGGAAACATGGACAACTTGTGCTCATCAGGAGAAACAGTTGAACAATTTCCACCTACGTTGTTTATGCCACACAGTCAACACCAAATGGCAGGATAAAGTCACCAATGCAGGGGTTCTACAAAGGGCAAATTTACCACATGTGACTGCCCTACTCAAGCAAAGACGATTGCGCTGGCTGGGCCATCTGAGTAGGTTGCATACCCAAGGACGTGCTATACGGGGAGCTTTCAGAGGGAACAAGAACAGGACGTCCCAAGCTTCACTATAAAGACATATGCAAGCGAGATATGAAGGAATTTGGAATTGATCCTGACCATTGGGAAATCTTGGCAAGTGATTGTAACAAGTGGCACCATCGTCTCCATTGGGGCATCAGAGTCCATGACAGAAGCTGGCCCCCCAAAGCTTGGGGAGAAAAGAGCCCGTATGAAGCAAGCAGCTCCCAACCAAGACACAGACATTTGCAATAACTGCCTAAGATCACGCAAATCCCGGAGTGGGCTATTCAGTCACATGAGACACTGCAAACCATCTACATCATAGGCTGCAATTCCCACCACCTCTCGCAGAAGAAAGGAAGCCAACCTGCCACTTAGAATGCCCCCATTCTCCTAGCTAGGCATGCCGAACATGTGACACTGCCGATTCCTGCCTGACCCCTTTGGTGATCAGTTCACACCCTGAAGCATGAGATCTGGGGAGCTCTTCTTCGAGTTGACATGTTAATAATTATCGCGTTCAACGAGCCCCTTCTGCGTCCAGCAGCGCTACTTGACCTAATGACCTTATTCCACAGGCCAGCCATGTGGGACCAAAACCAGAGCTCCTTCCTTAGCCAAAGCTCCACTGGCTTCCCTGGGGGAGTGCCCGAATCTGGCTCATGCTGCTTCAGTAGAGTGTTTTCGTTGATTGCCTCTGAGTTAGCCGCTCTCCAATGTAATCACCTGTCTTCTTGTTATCGGCCAAAGCCAAGGAGGAACAAACCAGCCTGCACTCCGACCCATCCACAGTCCCCTTCCCCACCGCTCCTCTCTTGATAACCCAGCTGCCACAGCTAAGTCTCTTGATGACAAAAGTCACCCCTCAATAAATCACCAACTTCTCCTGCTTTGTTTGCTGAGTGTGGTCAAAAATTGTATTATGTAAACTCTGCCAATCCATATTTTATGCCCACCCACTCCTCCTCCTTGTTGTGAGCTGATTATATATTTAAAGCCATTAAGGGGAAGGCAGTAGAATAACTGATGTTTTTACTAAAAAATATTGCATTAAAAATCAGGGATGAAAGATAAAATATTTAGGGCTGTGAAATTGTTCTGGGCCCCGCAGAACTGCTCTATTGCTCAAATCCACAGACTTAGTATGGAAATCCCGCCGTGTCTGGTCTGCTGATCCAAGCGCATATAAGCGAGAGGGTGGGTCGAAGGTTGCGGAGCATGTGCAAGCAAGCTGCTTGTGATCTGGGTTACGGAGACCGGACCAGCTCAAACCCTGGATCTGGTCACCCCAGAACTTTAGTAAGCTTGATCTGGATTTGAATATTGCAAATGATTTCTAGTGGGCCGAACCAGAACCTTGGATCTAAACACTCCAACTACAAGGATCTTGGAAATCCAGCCCCAGATCTGAATCATCATCGCTTGTTTCATGAACATCCAGCAAACGGCTGTAAAGAATTGCCCTTCGCTAAACGAGTCCGTTCCAGCTTCCCTTGCCAGACGGGGCGACCCATGCCTACAGCAGAGCTGCGGGGAGCCCCTGGAGAGCCAGGAGGGACTTTTAAGAAGATTTTTCACCGAGAAATGCGGTTTCAGGTTGACTGAACCGTTTCACAAATTCACGTCAAATTCACTGAATTGTTTCAGGTGAAAAAAAGGAAAAGAAATGCTGAAAAAGTCAAAATTAACCATTTCAATTTTTCAATTCTAAATGCCTTTTGGGGTAGAATTTACTCTTTATTTCATTTTTTAAAGGATTAAAGCCCCCCCTCCCAAAACTCAACATTTAATTCAACCGGGAATACATTTCTTAATCTTTTTACTTTTTTGTTTTGCTGAAAAATTCCAATTTTTTTTTGTTTCAGATCGACCCAAAGTGATTCCCCCCTCACATCCCAATTTTTTGGTTTGATCACTGAGTCAAAAAATTGGTTATTCACCCAGCCCTAGCCCGCAGGGTCTATTGCTCACAGCTGGCCCTGCACAGGGAGCATCGATAAAAGCTGCACAGTCCTCTCAGGAGAAGCATGCGATAGCAAGGCGAGCATATGTTACAGCAGGGCACTGGGAGATCTAGATCTAGCCCTGACTCTCCATGGGAACTTCAACCAGCCCCCTTGTTGCTCTGTGCCTCAGTTTCCCCACCTATAGAACAAAGATGATGACACTGGTCTCCCTCCCGGGATGGTGTAACTTTAACAACAGGCTGCATGGAAAGCACATGGAGCAGTGAGCTGGGCAGTTACAGGGAAAGGCAACAGGCTATTCATTGTTATTACTATTTCACAGGTAGGAGGATTTACAGCAATCCAGGTCCGTGAGTCGATTGCCATCAAGAGCTGCAGATCACACTGATCCTACTTAAGACGACTAAGCATTCCCCCATTTAACTATAACTCCTCTGCCATGAGATAGAGAGGTCTGAATTACTGATGTGGAATATCTGTCTCTCGCCCTTAATGGGAATTGTCCCCCCAGAACCGACTGATGGTCTCTAGCCTTCCTCCAAAACTGGCTAGTGCCGATTGCTTGAGCAGAAGGTTAAAAAACCCTCTGATGCACGAACCTGTGAGGTCCCCTTCCACGTGAGCATCTTCCCCCCTCACCAGAGCTCAGGGCAGATTAGCTCTTGTACCTTGCACCCACATGACGTTCTTTGTAGACACTCTCCTGATTCAGAGAACAGCCAGATCCCATTCAGAAGCTTCCTAAAATACTGGCTTCAAGGCCATCCCGCTGCGGCACATTCTGCAGTGTGGCTGTTCCCTGGGGTAAAGGCACATGCCTCGACTCATTAAAAAAATGTCTTCTCTTTTCATTGCCATGGCTGGACCTTTTGTGCTGGTGTAACGGGCAGCTGTAGAGGGGAGAATGTGGCCTGCTCTCCGATGGCCTGCAGGGTGGAAGGTGCTGGGCGTGGGGCTTCTCAACTCTCTTCTCACTCTTGTGTTTTCTAGGCCACCTTTGTTAGTGCAGCTGGGAAATGGATCATGCCTGCCAGCTTCCTAGGTCACCTACAGCCCCCCGAGGATACCAAGCAAGGATGATGGGATGGGGAAGCTAATGGCCGTGAGAGTGGGTTCCTCTTGGAAGTCGGCGGTTATAAAAGGTGGACTGGCCCAGCAAACATCCAGGGGTTCACATTCCCTGCCTGCAATCCCTGCAGGCCCTGTCCCAGGGGAGTGGGACAGAGTGTTCCTCGTGGGTGGGATGTGAGTGAGGGGAGGGAGGAGGGGTATTGGCAGCTGTGCTGAGGCACTATCATTGTGCCTGGGTTTGCAGGTTGTGCTCACAAAGGGAATTGCAGGCACCTGTCCGTGGAAGCAGCTTCAGATCCCAGGATTCCCCATAGAAAGGCGTCTCTGCCCGGCGTAGCCCGACACACAGAAAAGGCCATCGTGGCAACTCTAGAGAGAAGCAGCGGAAGCCACAGTGGCCTTGCTCCGTGTCAATCACCCCCAGACCTTTCCTTGATGACTTTGAATAAGGGCCCTGCGGTTTGCGCTCCCGTCTGTGCAGTGTGGATGCAGGCTGTGCCTGGGCTCGCTCACCTGCTGTTTGAACTCCCATGGCGTGTGCACCTGGGATTGTGGCAGTATCGCGGCCCCCCAACAAATACGCTGCCACCGCTAATGGCCTCGCACATCTGCACAGAGCCTTGGACAATGGGATGCTAATTTAGAGCGACTGTTACAGAAAGCTCTTTGGTGCCCAGAAACACAAGGCAGAGACACTCTAATTTTTGCAGTGTGTCCATCTTGATAATAGCAGACCCTGGAACAGCTGTAATGGGACTGTCACAAAATAAGTGTCTGGAATTCGTTTAATTTCCTGCAGAAGCAGCACTGCCTCGGGGGCTCTGGGGGCGGCTGGGGAGCTGCAGGGCCAGGGACGTGCAAGGCATGTCCTTTGCTTCACAGTGCACCGAGACAGGCAGGAATGGAGGTGACCGCAGCTCGTGTGCTGCCACCCCCCTGGCACCTGGAGGGAGCAGGGGGTGGATTTCTAGGCTGTGATGGGCTCAAGCCAAAGCCCCAGATCTGAACCCCCAGAGCTCCAAATCCAAACCAGGGTTTGGAGCTGAATCTTGCAGATGCACCTGTAATTTCAACGGGCTGAACTGGAACCCAGATGCAAACAGCTCTGGACAGCAGGGAGTTCAGCCCCAGACCATACGCCAGCTGGGTGTGTGTCCTTCTCTTGCTGGGCCGAGGGCCTGCATGCCTCTCCCCCACATCCCCTATTCTGGGTCCATTGGCTGGGTTCCTCCTGGCTGCTCGCTGTTCACTGGCCCACAGGGTTAGCCAGATTTCAAGTACGAGCTTCTACAGAGGGCAGGTTTCTCCCACACCGGTGGCTGTTTGGGGACTGAATACCAAAGAGAAAGCAGGAGGCCTGCATGCTGCTGGGAGAGACCCACGGTAGCTGTTCTCCTCTGCCACAGACTCCCTTTCTGTCCTTCAGCACATCCCCTAATCTCTCCAGGCCACACTTCCACAGCCATTAAATAACCCCTCCCAGACTCCAGCCTTTGCCTATTTACACTGTAAAGTATTTGGGGCAGGAACTGTCTCTTTCTTTAATGCTAAGGGACCTACCTTATGTAGCTTTATTTGTGCCACATATTTACACTGAAGTCAAATAAAAATATTTCTTCACACAATGCACAGTCAACCTGTGGAACTCCTCGCCACAGGATGTTGTGAAGGCCAAGACTATAACAGGGTTAAAAAAAGAACTAGATAAGTTCATGGAGGATAGATCCATCAATCGATATTAGCTAGAATGGGCAGGGATGGTGTCCCTAGCCTCTGTTTGCCAGAAGCTGGTTATGGGCGACAGGGGATGGATCACTCGATGGTTACCTGTTCTGTTCATTACCTCTGTAGCACCTGGCATTGGCCTCTGTCGGCAGACAGGATACTGGGCTAGACGGACCTTTGGTCTGACTCAGTATGGCCGCTCTTATGTTCTTATGTAAAAAAGGTTCTTCAAATGAAACACCTTTGAGAGCTCAGAGAGCAAAGGTTCATAGAACTCAGCCCTTCCCCATCCCTGACAGTTTGCTGCAAGGAATGATCAGTGTGGCACGGCTGAAACCAACTTCTGGACCTGCGAGGGGCAGAGCCCTCTGCCATTGCTCTGGCTTGTGCAAGGAAGCATCCCACAAGAGGACCTGGGGGCCAGTCACGTCTCTGCTTGGGGCAGCAGGAATTGCTATGAATGCAGAGTAGCTGTTCAGGCAAACTGCACTAACCCATCAGCCCCCATGGGGGGGGATTATTAATCAATAATTGCTATGGAAACGGGATTGGGGATCCTGCCGGACTAGCCCCCATGCACTAATAACCAGAGCTTTGTAAGCACCTGGACCACAGGAGCTACTCTTCAGGCCCCTCCTGTCAGTCAGCACTTCCAGACAGGAAATCCACCAGCTCCCCGCAGCTCTAGTACATCACGGGGGATATTTCTGTTCCATTGCTGAAGCTTTTAGGAATTCCCAGCTTGGACTCATCCGCCGAGCTGCCGAATGTGCCAGATCTATCCAGCAGCACACTGGCAGCTCACGCCGAGCACCAGCTGGGTTTGTGAGCTGACTTCGAGCCGCAGCCTGGCCTCGGTCTAGCATGCAGCTCCCAGTATAAGGCCCTCACTGACACTGCAGCCCTGGACTCCGAGGTCTGATTCCCCAGCGGGCAGCCCAATGGGTTTGGAGTTCCAGCACGCCCCAACTTGCGCCTGGTGGTAAGTGTCACTCATTGGTTTCGTCTTCCTTCCTTGGTCCAAACTGAGCTAATAAAGAGAGTCCAAAGAAGTGTAGCTTTGCTGGTCCCAGACACCTGCTGGAAGGCTGCCAGGGTCGTGCCTAACAAAGCATCTGATGGCTTGTGTTAGCCAAGCTGGTTAATAAGGGAATGTGAAAAGTGAAGCCAGGAAGCTGGGCTCCAGCATTGCCTCTCCATACTGGGTGTGTTAATTAAGTGTGCAGTGCAGGCCATTATGGAGAAGTTCAGCAGGCTCCTGGCTAAGACGATGTTAAAAGGCAAACATGCAAAATGGTCCCAGCTCCACTGCCTAAATTAGCACAGAGCCGGCCCAGCCTTTCCACTTCGCTGCCATTGAGGTTAAAAGTAAGGTAAATTGTTGAAATGTGTGCACACCAGTCAGAACACAAAGATGATGCCTTTTCAGATTAGCAGAGGGCAAATATTACGGGTGAGATTTTTGATGAAATCCTTTGTTCTGAGACTGGTTAGCTATGGAAGTCAAAATCTGGGCCAGGACATTTGATCAGTTGTGCTTCCAGCCAAAGATAATGTAAATCTCCCCAAATAACTGCAAAAATAAACTAGAGAAAGAATCAGTGCAGGAGGAGCTCAGTTTGGGCTCGATATGCTGAGAAAATGTGGCACCATCAGGATTTGGCCATAAGTAGGGCCGGTTTTTCAACAACACATATTTTCATCAGAAAATGACAATTTCTCAAAACCAAAATTTTTCACAGAGGCACATTGGTTTCAACAAAGCTTTTGTTGGAAAGGTTTCTTTGGTCTAGATAGCTAGATAGAGGGGTTTATGGGGATAGCTAGCTAGCTAGATGCTCTGGATAAACAGAGGCCAGCATTAACCAGGGACTGACACATCTGGTACCTTTTATGAGTGCTAAAATTCACACAGAAGGGCAGGACCTATGGCTGTGTTACTAGTCTAATCTGCAAAATGGGAAGACAATGCTCAGTTGCACCTTGTATGGACACTAATTCCCAACGAAATCATCCCAGCCAGGGCTTTGTCAAGCCTGACCTTAAAAACCTTTAAGGAAGGAGATTCCACCACCTCCCTAGGTAACCCATTCCAGTGCTTCACCACCCTCCTAGTGAAAAAGTTTTTCCTAATATCCAACCTAAACCTCCCTGTCCTTGCCCCGTGCTCATGAGGCTGCATTTCTAGCACTGCGGGAGGAGGTTCCAATTAGGATTAGCAATGCCTTTTGCTCAAATTGAAAAAATAATTCATGAAAACCGTTCTGTTGGGTTCTGTAAGTGCTCTCCCCTCCCCCTCCTTTTTAATAAAACCTAAACTGGAAAGCTAAACTACTTGCCACAGTCCTTTAAATATGTGTAGATATATATTTGCACTCTTTTTTTTTCCTCCTGGAGGCTCTCCCATTAGGTAATATTTGTTGCCAACATTAATTTCATTAGAGTTGCATGGCATTTTAATAGGAGACCCAGTGATTTTTTTGCATATATTAGCATGGGGGAAAAAAGTAAAGCTGGACAAATTATAGTAAAGTAAAAAACCATTGTAAAGCTACTAAAAGGAACACTTTCGCAGCTGTGTGTGAATGATCGAGGGCCCCTAATCTCATACTAACGTGAGGGAGGATTCTCACGAAAATTCTTCCACTCACTGCTGTAGAAATTCAGGGGTTACAGCCTTGTTGTGTATGACATATTTTAATATCTGAAATTTAAACTCAGATCTGAAATCTGACAGCCACTTAATGAAGATATTTAAAACTGATTGTCTCTCTCTCTCTCACACACACACCAGTCTGATTACAGCCAAAGACCTGAGTGGAAGAGCTCACAAATTAAATATGTGTTGATTATGCAAACCTGATCTGGTGTTTATTTCTCATAAATAAAGCATGAGCCGTGTTTCATGTATGCTTCCTATAGTGATATTTATTGTATGCAAATCGGACGCAGGGTTGGGAGGAGAAGTAATCAACTGTTTATCAGATGGCATGTACGATCAGGCTGAAAATAATCACCCTGGGTAATAGTTGCACATATCTTTCAAGTGAGATTATATGGTCATCAGCTTGAATTTACAGCCCTGAAGACAGCTCCGGTAGTCATATGCAGAGCACAAGCACTGCCTGTTGCCCCAGGCTGAGCTGTTCTCAGCTGAAAGGTGAACTAGGAAGGAGCGAAGTTGTCTCAGCACCTACATCAAGGTGTCTACTGGGAAAGAGACACTCGCAGTTAAGGTCTGATCCTGCAACGTGCTGGCATTCCCCAGCCCGTGTGGGACAGCTGGCTGCTCTCAGCTCAGCACCAGGCAGCCCTGAGCCAGGATTCCTTCCTGCACAAGTGACAGCAAGCTGGATGGGCCTTTCTTAGCCAGTGCCGGGGGGAGCCATGACAGCGAGACATGCCAGGTGCGAGCAGGATGGTCTGCAAGTGAATATGGAAACAGCTGATTCAGGGTAAAGCTGGAACTATAATAAATACTAAATCCCCTCCCCCCGGCCCCACAGACCTACGAGCGCTTCACAGACTCCGGTTAACGTAGCCTGTGACTTGGGAGCTGCTGCTACCTCTGTTGTGCAGATGGATAGGGGAGCAGAGCCACCGGGCAGGTTAAGGCCCAGAGTCACAGCCGTGTCATTGCCTTACACGCCACCTCAGCTCCTCTGAAAAGCAGGCCCATGGCTGCTTCAGCTGGGCTCCCATATACGTGAAGCCCCCCAAAGTCACCCGCCACTTTTGAAGTGAATGGCCTTGAGTCCCCATCCTCGAATCCCCAAGCCCGGGTTCTCCGTGCAGAGTTCCACCCTAAAGCTCTCCTCTGGCCCACTCCCGTGCGACCTTGTGTGCTCTGCACTCAGTGTCCGCTCGCTCAGGGAGTTCCTGCCTTGCCAACCCTTAGCAGAGTTTCTAATGAGAGTGCTGAGTCCACCCCCCAGGGAGGAGTTCCCCTGCCTGGTCCCTCCCCAGCTAGCTGGGCTGCTGCAGAGGAAAAACCAGCAGCAGTTCTACTAGCCAGGCATAAAAAGGTCCCAGTGACAAACGCCTGTCCGATGAAAAAAGGCCTTGCAAAAATCACACTTGTCGGTGGATTAATAAGGAACAGCGTGAAATACACTTGCCTTGGTCTCCTCTCCGGGACTGGGCTGGTGGCTCACCTGTCCGGGACCCCAAGCAGCTAGGCGAGCCTGCCAGGACTGTTGGAGAAGCCATCGCTCCAGAGACAAGGCAGAGGTTTTCTGGGGTGTTTGTTAATTCCCTCGCTCTCTATTATCCTGTCTGCTCACATGCATCTGCGATCGCTGCCCCTCGGCAGCTCCATGGCAGAGCCCTCTGCCCATGACATCACATTGACTGGCTGCGGGAAGGATGGTGCCATCCCAGGCAGAGGGCTCTGACCCTAGCTGGGGAAGGAGCAGCATGAGGAGGGGGAGCCGAGGAGAACATCCCTCCTGTTGTCCTTAATGATGACAACACAGTACCTGAGTGTGGGGCCCAAACCAAACCCTGAGTTCCAGACGCACCCAGCTCAGAGTCAGGCTTAAGATCCTGGGGCTGTCCTGGGCCGGGCCGAGTCCCCAGCACACCTGCTTTGGGAAAGGTGCAGAATCGGAACCCGGGCTTTATAGATAATCCCACCTTGTGTTTTCCTGAGCAAAAAACCTGCCTTGTCCCCTACTCCTTCCTGCAGCCTTCACAGCTCTGCCTGCCCTAGGGTGCAGAAAACTGGTGCTTGACATCTGCCCAGGCACTTGCATCCCAGCTCCATGCTTAGAGACCCCAGACAGACGGGACATCCCCACCCAGGGCAGGGCAATGGACTGTCCCAGCAGAGGGGAGTGGGGATGTCTAGGTCAGGTCTGAGCCTGAGGAGGATGGACCACGGGGACCAGCAAACAATCCCAGTCGAGAGCATGGGAGTGATGGAACAGCCTGGCCCACTGGAACGCTCCCTGGGACTGTATGTACCAAACGCGAGAGCATCTGTAAACTGTGGATGAACCCAACAATCCATTAATTGCTGGAGGGGAAGGGGCTGCGGTGAACATGGGCATGGTGTCCTCGCTCAGCACGTGTTTCCGAAGGAACATCCAGCCTCCTCACGGCATCATCGCTCCCTGGACAAGCTGCCATGCAGCCAGCACACCCCATCTAGCTACAGAGACACTAAATAGCGATACAGGCAGGCTGTGTGTACGCAAGCCCAATACCGTGCACACAGCTATCTAGCTGCGCACACACACATGGGTATTTCTATCCTAGGGCCTGGCGCTCTCCGCACGATGCACTGCCAAAGCGGTGGTCAGAGGAGGTGCGTGAGCCGAAGTGCTGTGAGTCTGGGAGAAAGCAGGCGGCTGGCAGGTGTGCAACAGCTGGCATTTTTCAGCCTTTGGGGGGCATGGTGGAGCCACCTTTCCCACGAGGAGATGGGTTTTGGGTCGGGCTGGTCAGGGCAGCGTGGGACTCTGGCCAGGATTGCGATTAATTTTCATTCTCTTTATGTGGACGCTAGGTTATTGGAGTTGTTCGAGGTGACTGGCAGGTCCACTGACTTAGCTGGGCTGGTTGCAAAGGTGCCCAGAGTGGTGGATGGCAGCCGCCTTTCCAGCATAGCTGAGTCACAAACTGAAGCTACACTCTCATTGGTATCTATTTACTTGATGAGCAGGCCACATGCAGACACACGCAGAATGGACACACACACCTCTGGGTACACACACATATGGGCACACACAGGACACATGGTTAAAAACCCTTTTGTGTATTAGAATTAGTAAGGTTCAGCGCTATTCCCTCTACTGGCATGGGAGTTACTGCTACAGCCGGTACACACCGTGTCCTAGAGTGCAAGAAACTTTTTGTTCTCCCAGGGTCAGGAGTGTGTTACTTGACTGTGCAACTGGCAGCGTGGCTGTTGTTTTCCCCTTGTTGTGGCTGTTGTTTTCCCCTTGTTGTGAGCTCCAAAACCACCCAAAGGAAACTGATATGTCTGTGTTCTGGCTCACCTACCTCACACCAGACAGTTACATTGCTGAGTGTCTGACTGCCAGTATCTACCATGGATCAGTGTCAAAACAGTTGGTTCAGGGCCCAAGAATTCAGATGCTTGTGCTACATATAGGAAACTGGTTGGCCCAGAAATCTCACAGCAACAGGCTACCCGCTTTTAGCTGGTACCACGATGCACAGATTCACCTTTCCCACGGTGTTCCCTCTCCCAGACTGGCCCGCAGCCACAGGCACATGAAAATTTTTTAAAAGTGTAGAACTTTTTCACACTTTAAAAATCAAAGTGGCGATTCAGGGAATGGGCTGCTGGCATCAGGGGAAGGCTCAGCAGGCCAAGGTTGGTTCTGGGGCAAAGGTTTCGGGGGTTGACGATCTGAGTGATAGATTTGGGTGGGGGCTTTTGCATATCAGTCTCAAGTCACTATCCGTTACTTCCTGGAATGGGGGACGGCAAAGTGGACTCTGTTACAGCCCTGGACCTTTGGAATTCTACCAGGTTCACAGCAGGAAGAGAACTTGTTCTGAAAGTTAAAAAATGAAAATCCTCAACTCTTGTGCGGTCTCCATTCACCAGCGCCACTTTGCAGCATGCTGGAGAAGAGGCAGCAATGATGAGAAATGCACCAAGGGGACTTTTTCCACATAATTTTAGAGGAAATACATGCTGAAAATGAAAATTGAAATGAAAATGAATAAATATTTCATAGAATACAATTACCACGGCTCAGGACCAAGACAACTGCAGCCGATCTCACTGCTTTGGGCATGTTAGCAGTTCAGCAGTGACACAGCGCTCGCTGCTTTTAATCTGCTTTTTTTCTAACACAAATCATCTCTCTGACCCCCTGTCCCTCACCTGGCAGGATGCCTGCTGCAGCACGTGCCATGCTATGGAACAAACCACGGGCAAGGAGCGTGAGTGCAGTTTAGTTACTGTCTGTGCGTGTGTGGGGGAGGGGTATGACCTAGGTCTCACCCTGGCTAAATCCTGCAAACCCCATCATAGACCCTGAGCCCAGACTCCAGGCTGCTCTTACGTTACCCGGCTGATTGATAGGATAGGTAGATAGATAGATAGATAGATAGATAGATAGATAGATCATCCAAGCCAGAACCTATTCTCAGCTGAAGGGTCTCTATCCTTGGCTGGCTGGAAAAACCCCATGGTTTTGATATTAATTTCCTCTGAAAAGAGCTGCAAGAGACCCCCCCCAACACACACTCAACCGTCTGTCCCCTCTCCGGAGCCTGCTTGATTCAATGTGCTCTCTGGAGAGCCTGGCAGGAGGGAGAGAAGTGTGAATACTAGAATACATCCAGCAAGGTGCTGGCCTCCACCCAGAACTGCCCCCTCCATTTGGTGAATCTCACGGAGAATGTAGGAGAGAGAGAGAGATGGAGAGACCCCCTCTTCCATTCCCCTGCTTCCCCCAGGGTGGGTTTCAGGTGAGTTTTGGTCCTGCTGCTTGAGTTGTATCACAGCCTTGTGCATGGAGAAGGCCAGGAGTTACTGAGTGACGGTGTGAGGAGAGCAGTAAGGGTCAGAATGAAGTGTGGGGGAATGTCATAACCTATTCCCAGATTTGGACCTTAGCGTCCAAAATATGGGTGTTAGCATGAAAACCTCCAAGCTTAGTTACCAGCTTGGACCTGGTAAAGCTGCCACCACCCAAAAAATTAGAGTGTTTTGGGGCACTCTGGTCCCCCCAAAAACCTTCCCTGGGGACCCCAAGACCCAAATCCCTTGAGTCTCACAACAAAGGGAAATAAACCTTTTCCCTTCCCCCCCCCTCCTGGTGTTCCTGGAGAGAGACACAGAAGCAAGCTCCGTGACTCTAAACAGAGGGACTCCACCCTCTCTATTTCCAGTCCTGGAAAACACAAGCACCGAGAGAGAGAGCCAAGCTCCCACCCACCCCTCTCCTTCACCCAGAGGGAATACAAAGTCAGGCTAGTAAATCTAACACACACAGATTTCCCCCTGACTTCTTTCTCCCACCAATTCCCTGGTGAGATACAGACTCAATTCCCTGGAGTTCCCCACCAAAGAAAAACTCCAACAGGTCTTAAAAAGAAAGCTTTAAGAAAAATACATAAAAATGGTCTCTCTGTATTAAGGTGACAAATACAGGGTCAATTGCTTAAAAGAAATATGAATAAACAGCCTTATTCAAAAAGAATACAATTCAAAACATTCCAGCAACTATAGACATGTAAATACAAAAAAAAAACATATAAACCACTGTCCTTTCTGTACTTACAACTGGGAAACAGAAGATTAGAAAGCAGGAGACAGAAATCCTCTCATAGCCAAGAGAGAGTACAGGCAGAAGACCAAAGAACAAAGGACTCACACACAAACTTCCCTCCACCCAGATCTGAAAAAGTCTTGTTTCCTGATTGGTCCTCTGGTTAGGTGTTTCAGGTTACTCCTTTCCAGGTAAAAGAACATTAACTCTTAGCTATCTGTTTATGACAGGGAAGAGCCCTGATCCCAAGGGAGAAGAGGCCTGGGAAGGCTGCCACGAATCTGGCATGTGTCTCTACCGGAGAGATTGTGCAGCCACTCACCAGCAGCTCCTGTAGGAGCAGTGACGGGTTCCCAGCCCGTGAAACCTGCAGACCTACCTGCTGTCCCACACTGCAGTGCCACTATCTGAGGCACTCAATGCATTTCACAGCTATTCACTGAGACTCACAATCTCCTCCCACCTCACCACCACCTGCAGAAGACAGGCCAATATAATCATTTCCCTTATGCCATCGGGGAAACTGAGGCACAATGGGGGAAGTGACTGGCTCAGCCTCCCCCAGCTAGGCAAGCCAGAGCCAGCATTTATTTCTATCAAATCATAAAAAGATGTGAGAGACCAAGTTCTGCCCCCAGCAACTCCCACACGCCCTCGCTGAGCTCAGCGCATAGGACAGGCCCAGCCGTGCAGAGCTAGGCCCTGGGGATCCCATAAAACATACAACTGCCAGCTACCTCCTGCATCAATATCCACACAAACAAGCATCCCCCGGCCCACTCCTGAGCCCACACAGCTCACAGAACCCCGCCAGGGAAGGCCTGGCCATCAGACAGGCCTTGTGCCTTACCCTCAGGGTCAAAGAATCGTGGGTCCATGAGCCAAAGGGGCTCGAGACAGACCAAAGTCCTCTCAGTGATCGAGTCCAGCAGCCCGGCCCCTGCTGTAGGCACCAAGGGCCTTGTCAGCTTGTACAGCTGATCACAGTGTCCCCCGAGGAGAAAGGTGTGTCTCACACAGCCAGAGCCCAAACTGCTTAGGCCTTTGAAGGTTTGGAAAAGCCCCCAACCGCTTTGGCTTCACTCAGAGGTAGACTAGGCCTTCTGATGTCTGGCTCTCAAGGCCTGGGGGCTTGGCTGGAGCAGGTCCAGAGAAGTCAGAAAGCCAAGAGGAGCAGAGCTGAGCCAGACGCTGAGATACAAGGGAAGCCGGTGCAGTTATCGGACGGGGATAGTGATGCCCTTGAAAGCAGCTAGAGCTGCTGGGAGCTGGGGCAGCCTGGGAGGAGAGAGCTGCGCATGCCAAGGTGAGAAGAGATGCAGGCGGGGACAGGAGTACAGGCAGGAGGAGGGTGGGGATTGGAAGGGGTCAGGGTCATGCAGCATCTTGGGAGCTTTCACGCAGGCTGACTTCAGTGCAATTAAAAAAAAAGTCAAATCAAATTCTGTGCCATAAAAAAATGAAAAAAGAAGCCCAGGAACAATGAAGAAGATCTCGAATTCAATAAAAGGTCCTGGAACAGTGGGCCCCTGAGCCCTGCAACTCAAATTCCCTTTATTGATTTTATGTCCGTTCTTTCAATATTTCTGACGCCTCAGCTTCAATAGATTATGACAAACACGCGCGCCAGGGAGGCAGGAACTCGGAATTAAAGGTGATTGAGAACAGCTCCAAGTGCTCAGATTTCTAGGACGTTGCAGTTTTCAACAGCGGACAGTCAACTGGGGAGAAAAAACACTTTTGCGGGAGCCAGGGGCAGGCGGGGAGGGAAGCAGGCCGAGGATTTATGGGAAGCAATTTGTCAGGGGGCGTGAGGCTGTGTTTCGGTAAGGCCCGCGTGTGGCATGTGGCTGCCCAGGGAGGCCAAGAAGAAGGAAGAAGGAGGTGACCACTGTCTTGGTCTCTGGGACAGGGATGCTGGGAGATAGTTTGGAATGTCCTACCCTGCGAATATTGCATGCTACTGCCCTCTCCCCACAAGGAGAGGGGAAAAGATGGGATTCTGGCTAATGAGCCATCTCTCCCCACACACCTAGTATCAGTTCTTTCTGCTGCCATCTCTAAGGTAGCCTGTGACCCAACGCTTTCTCTCCGCCTGCCCCAAACACGGCCTCCTACTTCAGGCACCTCGTGGGAGCCTGCAGGGATGTGCTGGCGTCTCTGCCGCATTTCCGCTCCCGTTGTCTGCTCTGCTGGGAAGGGGCTGCACCGAAGAATTGGGAGCTGACAGAAACACCTGTTCCTGGTGTCACGGAGTACCCAGGGCACTCAGCGTGGCCTGGAGCGAAGTGTGCAGCCAGAGAGAGATGGCGCATGGGGGAGGGGAGATTCAAACCAAGGAGCAGTTCTCATGTCAGCTTGAGATGCAGTGTAATAATCCCTGTCCAGATTCTTCCAGCATTGGCCCATACCTCCAGCGGGGTTTCACCAGCAGAGACGACCCCTCAGCCAACACGGCAGCTGGCCTTAGTGTCACACACCCATCAGATTCTCCTGGCTCCTGGGAGATTAAGGCTGAAAGAAGCTTGTGCAATGGGCATGATGCAGCCCAGGCACTCACAGCTCTGTACTGGGCCTCTCTGCAGAGCCTGTTTTTGCTTGGAGATGGGTCTGAGCTGTAGCTTTTAGGTCAATCTGGACTCAGCCGTGACTCCTGTGATGGAGTAGGGACTGTCGGTGTGGGGGATGGGAGAGCTGGGGATGTCTTTAGGTGAGAGACAGGATCTTTAAGCCTGTAACCTGAGCCAGGTAGGGGGGAGGAGGGTTAGCACCTTGGCCGGGGAAGCTGGACAAAGGAATCGGCCGGCGGGAGGAGGGGCAGTTCAGTTTGAGTTTGGGCCTGTGGGGCGGAATTCAGGGTATCCTAAGCTGGGATCCAAGCACCCTGAAAGCCCAGAAGGACTCGATTGAGGGGTACTGACTGTGCCTACAGGCTCTGCTGTAACCTGTGTTCCTGTTGTCCAATAAACCTTCTGTTTTACTGGCTGGCTAAGAGTTACTGTGGGTCCCAGGAAGAGGGGTGCAGGGCCGGACTCCCCCACACTCCGTGACAACTCCAATTTCCCCCAAAGTGCAGCGTGCTATTGATGCGTAATTCCACTTTGATGCTCTCTCTTATGGTCAACAGCAAATCCCAGCAGGCTGAGACACACACTAGGTCCTTCTAGGGACCCTGCAAGGTTTCCAGTACTTGGAAACAGAGTGATTCCAATCACTGCGTTGTTCAGAAGTGCAACGGGCAATCAATGCCAGGATGACGTTACTGAGGTTAAAATAAAGTCAGTCCATTCTGTTTGAGTCAAATGCTGGGTGAAAGTGTGGCTGACAATCCCTAGTGAAAACCTGGCTTGTCCCTTCTGCGTGAACAGTGCCAGCCTAAGCACGAGCCATCTCTCGAGATAAGTGTGGCAGATACATTCTTAATGTCCTCTCTGTCAAAGACACCTGCCTCCTGTACCAGGGCTTCAAAATGAAGGGAGATCACGTGAAACTAACAAAACCCTTTCCCCGTACAATACCTGAGCGAAGACCTAGTTATGTTCCCTGTCAGCTATTTATTCTGGTGGATGTGAGGATCAGACACATGCTTTGATATTCACGGTAGGCAGCATCATGGAAGCACTTAGATTGATTGCAGGGAAGGAGAGAAAGGGAGGCACGCAACTCAAGGGGCCATCGTTGCAACTTTGAAAGGGAATTACAGGGGAAAACTCAACAAAATGGCACATCGGAAGAGTTTCAGAACTGTGTGGTTTTCCAAAGTAAGAAACAGTCCCACAGACGATTCTTTTTGCAAAAGATTTAATTTGCCTCCTGCTTTGATGCATAAGGGAATGTGGCTAGCCGTGCTCAGAACAGAGAGAAAGAGACAGAGGGGAAGGGCTACAGGGATATGTGTGAGCAGTGCGGCAGCTGTGTCAAAGTGTGTGTTTTGGGGAGAGGCGAGTGTGGGTGTGTTGTGCGTCAATATACGTGCTGTGTTTTGTGTGTGCACACCCAGCTGGATGTGGTTGGGAGCTGTGCGTCAGAAGAGGGTATGTGCTGTATGTTATACATGTTGTGGTGATGTGTGAGTGTCAGTGTGGTGTGTGTGTGTTATTAGGCATGCCGTGTGCATCAGTGTGTTGCGAAGGCACGTTGTGTGTCAGTGCCCGTGTGTGACTGGGTGATGGGGAGTGCCGCTTCTTCCCACGAACAGAGCTCAAATCAGCGCTTGGCAGATCACTGGGAACCTCGCTGTTACGGCTCCTTTACCCCCCTTCATGCCCACCTCGGCGCTCAGCCACATTAATGTCGACGCTGAGGCCCCTGCAGCTGCTCTCGCCCAGTCTCCCTGGAGGAGACGCTTCAGGCCACAATCTTTAGTGACCTTTGCCTTGTTTTCACACAGTGATCTTGGTCTGCACGTCAATCCAACCAAATAATAAATCTCCCAGAGAGGGGCTGCCTCCGCCCCTCCATGGGAACACCGGACCTGCCAAGGGCTGCCGGGCGATAGGGACCAGGCCTCCGGGGGTCATATGGGTGCAAGACCTGCCAGGAGTGACTTCGGCTCAGACCTGCCCCATCCCACTCTGCCAATGCCTGGACTGAAAGCTGTTGGCGGAAGAGCATTTCCTTCCTGACCTCCCTTGAAGTGGAGGGCACTGGCCAGGACAGCTGTAGCCTGACGCAGTCTTTGAGTGTAGAAAAGCCAGTTTGCAATGTACCCGCTGGGTCTCCCTAGGGTATGTGCCTGCCTCTCTGCCCCACACCTTGCTTCAGGGCTATGGAATCGCAGTCAGGGCTGAGCATAGCCATCTGCATGGCACCTGGCCTGCGGGGCCAACGTGACGCTGTAGAACCAGAGCCATGAGCAAAGGAAAGTCCCATTGGGCAGCCCTGTCGGAACCCTGCAGTCCATTGTCCGGGGAACTGCCACAAGGAATCACAACCACAGCACTTTGCACGGGTATGGAGTGCTGTAGCCAGGGGCCACAGGAGTGGAGGTGGGGCTGTATCCCCACTGCATAGGAAACAGGGAAGATGGGAAATCTCACTGCCCCAACCTGGATAATCTTCCAAACTCCTGGGCATGCCTCAGCCAGGCACAGGCTGGCATTTTCCATGGAGCTAGCAGGGAGTTTGGGTTTCCTTGGGTGTCATTGAGAACCCATCCACAACAGATTCATCAACTCATAGGCTTTAAGGCCAGAATGGACCATCATGATCATCTAGTCTGATCTCCTGCACATCGCAGGCCACAGAGCCTCACTCACCTACTCCTGCAACAGGCCCCTAACCTCTGGCTGAGTTACCGACGTCCTCAAATCATGGTTTAAAGACTTCAAGTTACAGAGAATCCACCATTTACTCTAAACCAGCAAGTGACCCATGGCCCACACTGCAGAGGAAGGTGAATACCCCCCAGGATCTCTACCAATCTGGCCTGTGGGAAAATTCCTTCCCGTCACCAACATAGTGATCAAGTTAGACCCTGAGCATGCGGGCAAGACCTACCAGCCAGACACCTGGGAGAGGATGCTCTGTAGCTGCTCAGAGCCCTCCCCCTCTAGTGACCCATCTCCAGCCATTGGGGATATTTGCTATTAGCAGTCATGGATGGGTTGTATGCCATTGTAGGCAACCTCATCATACCATCCCCTCCACACATTTATCAAGCTCAATCTTAAAACCAATTATGGTTTTGGCCCCCACTGCTCCCCTTGGAAAGCTGTTCCAGACCTTCACTCCTCTGACGATTAGAAACCTTCATTTCTAATTTCAAGTCTAAAGTTATTGATGGCCAGTTTATATGCACTGGTTCTTGTGCCAGCATTAGCCGTTAACTTAATTAACTCCTATTCCACCCTGATGTTCATCTCTCTGATGTATTTATAGAGAGCAATCAGATCGCCCCTCAGCCTTTGGTTAGGCCAGGGGTCGGCAACCTTTCAGAAGTGCTGTGCCAAGTGGTCATTTATTCACTCTGATTTAAGGTTTCGCGTGCCAGTAACACATTTTAATGTTCTTGGAAGGGCTCTTTCTATAAGTCTGTAATAAACTATTGTTGTATGTAAAGTAAATAAGGTTTTTAAAATGTTTAAGAAGCTTCATTTAAAATTAAATAAAATGCAGAGCCCCCCGGACCAGTGGCCAGGTCCCAGGCAGTGCGAGTGCCACTGAAAATCGTGCCACCCGTGCCATAGGTTGCCTACCCCTGGGTTAGGCTAATCAAGCCAAGCTCCTTAAGTCTTCTCTCATGAGGCTGGTTCTCCATCCTTTGATCATCCTAGGAGCCCTTCTCTGCACCTGTTCCATTTTGAATTCATCTTTCTCAAACATGGGAGGCCAGAACTGCTCACAGAAATCCAGATGAGATCTTGTATAATGGTACTAACACTTCCCTGTCTCTACTGGAAATACCTCACCTGATGCATCCTAGGACCATGTTAGCTTTTTTCAGAGCTGCATCACATTGGCAGCTCATAGTCATCCTGTGATCGACCAATACGCCCAGGTCTTTCTCCTCCTCTGTTGCTTCTGATATGTCCCCAGCTGATAGCCAACAGTCTTCTTGTTAGTCCCTGCATGCATGACCTTGTACTTTGCACTATTAAATTTCATCCCATTTCTAACTCCAAACCCCATGTGGCTACCCCGGCTGACCAGGCACCTGGCCACCTGAGCACCTACCACACCTCCCTACCACCCTTTGCAAATCTAGGCCCATCTCCTCTTTGACCTATGGCAGCAATGGACAGAGCTGTCAAAATCAGGGGATTTCTAGCAGACAGGTCAGCAGGCAAAGCTGTTGCTGCCTTACTGTGGCTGACAGCCACCCCATGTGTCCCCCGCCCCCGGCATTCATGCCGGCCTCACCAACAAAGCTATAGCGCTGCCTCTGCCTGCAAGAACACCCTGGCAGTTAAAGAGGCATGCCTAGCACTGTGTAAGGAGCATGGCTGTCAGATATGGGGCAGGCTGAAATATTAATGGAACTAACATTTCAATTACCTTTTATCTGTATAGGCTCAGGCTGCAGCGAGGAGCCCCTGTGTTGCTTCTCTCCCGTCTCCTCGGCGCTGCTGTCACGGCGACGTTCATGCTGCGCTGGTTCTTTTTATTGGTTTTCATCACTTTTGACATTGCCAACAATGAGACTTGAAGTAAATTTTCAGCAGTAACTGTGTCAGTGGAAAACTGTCATGCCGTCATTTTTCTGAATTAGGTGACTTTAGTCCTGGTGCAAGGAGCAGGAGGGAAAGTGATGGGCTGTGGTGTGGTGGGGCTGGGCCTTTCCTTATCCTTCCAGGCCTGGTTCATTGAGGGGGTGGGGGTGGCGGAGCAGCCAAACACTGTGTTTTCCCACCATGACTAGGTTAGGACCAGCACTGTTGTGTCAGGAGTGAGGCTGGTTTCCACCCTCTGCAATCCCACAGCCCTGAGAGAATTGCACAGGGCGTAATTCCAAGCAGAACTTCTACCACATGCTTGAGAGCGGAGAGGGAAAACCAGAAATGGAACCTTGGCTTTCGGAAGAGGAACTAATTCAACTACACGAGCAAGGGCATCATGGCTCACTTCGAAAACTCAGCCTGTCCAGTGTCTCCAGCAGGAGAGTGAGTGACAGGATGGGAGCCAATGAAAACTCGAGAGAGAAACGTAACAACTCTCATTGGCTGAGCTGCAAACATAGGGACTTTGAAGAATACGTAGCCCATTTGGCCACTGGCTTCTAGTTTCAACAATAAACAGGAGCGTCAGTGAGATGTGAACTCTGAAAAAGTGCGAAAGCTGCAGGATTTCTGCTCTAAAGAAGCCAGAATGGATCCATAGTGGTAGCCTCTCCTTCTGACACTGGTCCATCTAGCCTGGTGTCCTCCCTCTAGATATACCCAACACCTGAGGCTTCAGAGAAAGCTGACCATCCCTATCCCCTCCCACCATGATCCTAGACAGCCATACAATACCCCGGGATTGGGGGCAGTACGTTCCTTCCTGACCCCCGAAGTGATCAGCTGTAACACCGTGGAGCCTGCAACTGGGTCACCCTAATGTGATTCTACCCTATGTTGTGAATGGTTTTGGTTTGGATGAATCTGCATTTTCTACTCATTCCCCTCATTCTGCTCATTCAGGATCAGCCTGGGGATGCATGGCAGATGGTAGAAGCTCATCAAGATGAATGGCAACTGTTTGAAAGACTCTTTGGAAAGGGGAAATCACCATGTTCTTTCGGGCTGATTTTAATGGAGTGACAACACAAACCAAAGGTCTAAAACAGCAGTGGTAACCCAGCTCCTGGAGAATCCAAACTCTCCAGTCTAGAATCTGTGCTGAAGCTTCCATTCAGATGGCATCTGCAAATCAGTATGCCTCCTCTAACCGTAGAGATGTCAGACAGTCAGGAATCAGTCATCCTAATTAAATTGCTACTGACTTTCACTTGCGTCTTCAGTCAATAGTCACTTTAATGCTATCAGAGACAGAGCTGGCTCTTAGCTAAAGATGTTTTCTCGTATGCCTGATTCATTCTGACTGCTAACTGATGGTTTTTGATGTTTGGAAGAGGGCTGGCCTTAGGGAACGTCACAGCAATATGGAAATGTGCAGGATGACAGCAGACTTCCGAGATGGGCTGATTTAGGCTACTTGTCAAATGCTTTGAGGATTTTTAACCCTTTATTTTCTTTTCCCAGCGCCTGCTCTCCAGATAGATTCCTGCCCTTCATCCGCCATGGGAACAGGGTTCTGTTACTGTCGACAGCAGCACTCGCTGCTAGGAGCCACCTGGATGCTTTCAGCTGCCTTGTCCTGCTGCTGTCCAGGTTTGGAGCCAAGTGATCTGGAGGGATGCCCCAATTTCTCTTTCACAGTACCTGCCCCCCTTAAAGGAGCACCTTTGAAAATCCCTCCCCCATACCCTGCCTATGTGCACCAGGACATCCCAATGCTGAGCTATCACTGGGGTCTGGCACCTCATCTTCTCTGGTGGCATTTGGAAAGGACCTGGCTTGGCATTCCACAGTGCAGCATGACCCAGGAAGAAGCTGGGGCCTTCATTTCCAGCTGACTTTCCCTTCTTTGCTTGGGGCGGCAAAAAAGCCAGAGGTGGCTCTGGTTACACTAACTTCAGGGCTTTTTAAAAAATAATGACCATTCATTTCTGTGTCCAGCTGGAGGAGGCCCTGGAAATCTCATGAGCCTGGACAAACTTTGGGTGATAACTTTAGGCGTCTCACCAGTAGTAAGATGTGGGAGATGTGTGCAAGGAAAGGGATTTGCTCTCCCTTGCCCTGGTGACATTTCCACATTAAAATTTTCAGCTTCCAATTTTTCAGCAAAAGGCAAAATTTTCCCGGGAAAAAACCACACATTTTCCAACCAGCTCTACTCAAAAGTCTGAAGATTTATTACAGCCTCTTAGGCCTGCAATATCTGATGGGAGTGCTCACAATACCAGTCTTTATTCCCGGATTTCTCGCACTTCCTGCGGCTCCTGGCTGTGAATACAATGCAGAGACAGCGCCTTACTAGTGCCGCTCTGACTCCTTCACTTCCATTCTGGTTGGGATCGGGAATTGCAAAAAGCCTGCCAGACGTTAGCTGAACATGTCAGAATATCTAAAAGAAGGGGACAGGCTTTCTGTCAGCATGGTTAATTTTTTTTCCCAAACTGGTTTCTCCACCTGTCATTTTGCGGATTAGAAGATCCCACCCCATGAGCTGGGCTTCCCAGAAGAAGAGTTCTTCTTGGAAGGTTAGGAAAGAAAAATATTCACCATCCAGCAGCAGCTGCATTTCAGTTTCCAAACCCTGGAATTCACCTAATCTCATTTAATAGGAATGTAGGACTGGTCAGACAGGATGAGACCCAGGGCCCATCAAGTCTGGCAGTGGCCAGCACTAGATGCTTCAGAGTATGGTCTAAGAACCCCACAAGAGGTAGATGTGGGGTGATCTGCCCCCCTTAAAGACACTTCCTGGCCCTTATCATGTAGTCAGAGATTGACCTAAGCATCACATCTAAGCAGTTCTGATGCTTTCATTACCACACCATCTAGGTGCTGGTACAATAGCCCCATTCCCAACCCCCATGTCCTCCACGGTCCAAAAAGCAGCAGCTTGCAGTGGCAGGAATAAATCTCCCTGCAGCCATGGTACAGATTCAGTCTGAGATGCTGGGTGCAGGCTTTCAGGGCTGAGCCACTGTGCACCGAAGGATCCATTTCTATTTCCTTGTGCCATTCTCAGCACACATACACACGCACCCCTAGTGCCCCTCCTCACCCCACTGGGAGACTAAGCAGAACTTTAATTTTAATGTTCATTGAGCATGTAAAGGGGAAAAAATCAATTTAATAACCTCTCTTCACAAACAGTGCCTGGAGGCTGCTTGGCAAACATGGCTTTTAGAACTTCAGAAAGTCTTTTGTGTTATTATTTATTACAGGGGTATTAAATATAGCCATAATTCACAGTGAAAGCGGCCCCATTGTCACGGCTAAGGGGAGAGATGCACTTACATTATATACTGCACGCCATTAACATAGGAGCTGGGCGTGATGGGGAATTCCCCGAGCATGAACTTTCCTAGGGCCTCATAGGAACAAAATGCAGCTGGACCAATGAGAGAGACAAGCGAATGGATTCAGTAGAGGGTAGTGGCCTCTGACATGTAACCAAGGAAAAGATCATATTGCAATTGCTTCATAAAGAGATTACCTGTCCTAGGAGTGCGCATGGCCCAGCTCCGGGCATGACATGCAAGGAAGCAGTCAATAAAATCTAATTGGACTGTCTGTTGGTCATGTCTCCACCATCTTGCTTTCCTCCTCTCTGGGGTCCCTTCCTGAAGCACTCTCCCAGGTATTTATTGCACCTACTCACACTATTTGTTGAGCATCAGCGCGATTTCTTTCTACATTCTTACCCCATTTGCTAGGAATTCTGGCCTGATGCCATTTCTGAAAATGACTCCCAAATTTCCAATGTATTTTAAAAATGGATAATAAGGGGGAGATAACTCTCTGGATTCTAGCCAGTGACACCTATTTACAAATGGAATCATAGTCACAAACACCAGCAAAGCATTCTGGGACTGCATAGCCCAGCAGGAATCTTATCCCCTTTGGAGACTGCAGATCGCTAAGTCTGGGAAATGTCAGCATTGTAAGGGTTAACCGTATTGCAAAGACAGTCCCATTACTCCTGTTTAATCAAACGCGTAACTTAATGTCAATCAAGAGTGGAAAATTACCTGGATTGCCAGACAGCCACACCCGCAAATGAAATTTCTGGGTCCTCCCACCTCCAGGAATTTCTGTGCAACCAACAATTTCCACACCATTGTCTCAAAATGCCACCAATAAATTTAAAAAATATAAAAGGAGGGCAGACTGCTTCATCACCATAAGAAATACAGGGGAAACTTGATTCCTTGGAGTTCTGGACCAACACAGTGATGCATCAAGCAAGAAGTCTTTTTTTAATTCATCATAGTTATAGGAGTTGAAAACTATGCAAAGACACAATGATAAACATGACATAAGCCAAGGGTAAATAAATACACCTCGTGTTTTCACTGATATAGGGGTGAGATGGCAACAGATAACAGCAAGAGACACAAATGCTCAGGAACAGAGATTCAAAGCCAGAGCTAGGCAAATAACTACAAAAAATATATTCAAACATATCACAAAATCCATTGAATACATTACTTGAAAATATACTCCATGACAGATCAGCCCAGCTCTCTAGCTGGCCAAGTCAGCTACACAGACATCTAGCGAACAGTTAACTTTTAAAATGTAATGTAATTTACTGAGTAAATTATTCAAAGTGTTCTTTAGCAAAACTTGATCGGAGCTCATATACAACTGGGGTGGGTGTGAATAGAATAGAATCCTGTTAGTTTGTCCAAAAAATCATAGAAACTAGAGACTGAAAGGAGCTACAAGATCTTAGCGGATCTATCCCAGAAGCCAGCCAGCGTAAGTTGCTTTCTCTGGTTTTGTCCAATGCTCTCTGAAGTCAACGAGGTCTTTCCATTGACTTCAATCCATTGACTTGATCCAAAATCCATTGAAATCAACCAGAGTGTTTCTCCTGACTTTTGCCTGTGGCTCAGGGCCTACAGTTTATAACTAATCCCCAGTGCTCTGCAGTTTATTTTCATGTCCGGTGTGTCTCTGGGGAGATTATCCCATGGTTAGCCACATCTGCCACAGAAGATATTTTTCCTTGGGGAGCTGAGATCAATTCATTCCCCAGGGTGTGTGAAGCTGCTTCCTGAAATCCCAGACCCAGGAGGTGTCCCAGGTCTGGCACCAGCCTTCTGCAGGGCTGGGGGATGGAAGTTTGCAACTTGTCTTTTTATTGTGCAGCTTCTGAGCACACACAACCCTCCCCTGCCCCTACTTGCCCTACAAAGGAACTAAGCAGAACTTTAATTTTAATGTTCATTGAGCATGGAAAGGGGGGGAATCAATTTAATAACCTATATTTGCAAACGGTGCCTGAAGGCTGCATGGCAAACAGTGTCTGGGGAGACCCTGGGATAATAAACTGCAAGGTTTGCTGCCTCAGACCTGAGGGCAGGCAGCAGCCAATTTCCATAGCTGGGCTGGGAGGAAGGCAAGGCAAGCCAGGGAGAGCAGGGGCCTGTAATGCAAGGCTTGGCTCTTTATCTTCCCTGTGCTTGGCTGGGCAGCACTGGACGGGTAGGGTTCGTCCCGACTGGGCCGTTTATTTTTGGCTGGGTTGCTGCTCAGGGTTCTTGGGTCATTAAAGATCAGGAAAAATCCCTTCCCCACAATCCCCGGGGATTTCTGAATTGCAAGGGTTTCTCCATAATGCTGCCACAGGGCTGGTGGGAGGCAAGGCTATTGCCAGGCACAGATCTAGGAAGCAGGGTGATATGGGAGAGGCCACCCAGGTGTGACTCATGTCGGGGCCAGAAGCAGTGGTGAAACGGGCTGAGCACAACAAGAGCCCACAGAGGGGAAAGATGAGGCAGGCACTGAAGAAAGTGACTTAAATGTGCCTATGGTCTGCACAGAATAATATCACCCACTTGGCACCCAAAAGCATATGAGAATCAGAGATCTGATACCCAGACTATCCTATCAAGGTGGCAGCTGGAGAAGGCACAGGAGTTCATCATCGCTGGTGCTAATGTGGAACACACCATAAAAGGGGAAGCAAAACCCAGACAGAAAAACAGAGGGGAGAGCCACCCCCGCCCTTTGGTTCAGTGCTCTGGATCCCGGTCCAGCTGTCTGTCTCAGAGGGTACAGGTGCATTCGGGGTCAGGTTGACATTGTAGCTGTCACGACCACACTCGTTGCAGGTATTTGGCAGGGGAGTTCCCACAAAAGAGCATCTGTCGTGGGCAGTTCACAAACTGCTTAACCAGTGGTAGGCATGCCCAGCTGTAGCCCCACTCAGACCACCATCACCGGGCTGGGCTGCAAAGGGAATCTTGATGCATGATTTGCCTCCAAAGTCACATGCTGTTCTTTCTGCTTCCTGACTGGATGGCTGAGACATTTTAGCAAGGGCAATAGTGCTGAAGAAAGAACGAGGACTCTTGTTGACAGTGCTGATGGAGAGCAGCTGGTAACCAAACACTCGTGCCACACAAAACAGCTGGAACGAATGTTTGTGAATAGCAAGCAAGAGGGATAGGAACGTGGTGGACTCTACAGATATTCTGAATTGGACCATAAGAACGGCCACACTGGGTCAGTCTAGCCCAGTATCTTGTCTTCCAACAGTGGCCTGTACCAGAGCTTAAGAGGGAATGACCAGAACACGGCAGTTGGAAAGACCAGCCCTTGTCTTCCTCACCTGGCTTCTAGCATGGGGTTGCATCGCTGACCATCTTGGCTAATCGCCATGGACGGACCTATCCTCTATTCACTTATCTAGTTCTTTTTTGAACCCAGTTATACTTTTGGCCTTTACAACATCCCTTGGCAATGAGTTCCACAGGTTAATTGTGCGTTGTGTGAAAAAATACTTCCTCTTGGTTGCGTTAAAGCTGCTGTCTATTAATTTCACCTGTTTTTTGTATTGTGGGAAAGCACAAATAACACTTCTCTAGTCACTTTCTCCCCCCATTCATGATTTGCTAGACCTCTGTCGTATCCCCCTTAGTCGTCTCTTTTCTAAGCTGAACAGCCCTAATATTTTTAGGCTCTCCTCATCTGGAAGCCGCTCCATACAATTGATCATAGTTGTTAGCTTTCTCGGAACGTGTTCCAGTTCCACTCTACCCTTTTTGTGATGGGCTGACCAGAAGTGGACACAGTATCTAGCTGTGATTTATGGAATTATGACATTTTCAATCCCTTTCCTAATGGTTCCTACCAGTCTCTTAGTCTTTTGCTGCTGCTGCACAATGAGCTGAAGTTTTTAGAGAACTGTCCCTAGTGACCCAGGCACTGCTTTGCATCACTTACTTTGGCTACACTCACACTTTACAGCGCTGCAACTGGGGTGTGAAAAAACACCCCCCTGGGCGCTGCAAGATACAGCGCTGTAAAGTGTCAGTGTAATCAGGGCAGCAGCGCTGGGAGCGCGGCTCCCAGCGCTGCACGCTACACCCGTAAGGGATGTGGTTTACGTGCAGCGCTGGGAGAGCTCTCTCCCAGCGCTGCTGCTCTGACTACACTCACACTTCAAAGCGCTGCCGCGGCAGCGCTCCCGCAGCGCTGCCGGGGCAGCGCTTTGAAATTCCAGATGTAGCCATACCCTCAGTAGATGCCATTGCATGCAAAGGAACACAGCTGCACTAGCCAGAGCTAGGCGAGTGCCTTATCCCAAGATGGGTGCTGTACTGTCCCCAAAGTGCACTGCTCACTCTGTTTGGCTCGTCTCCAGCTGGAATGATATCAGGTGGCATTTTGATTGATGGGACGCCAGAGTTTTCCTTCCTTTATTGTATTAGCTGGGTACACTTCTGATTTTTATCAAATTTCACTTTCAAAAAAACAGAACAAGACAAAAAAACCATCTCTGATGAGTGAATGAGCAGATTGATTTTGACAGGGGCTGATTGACAGAACTGGTGCAGTGTTCGAGGGCTGTTGGTTTTCGTTTCAATCTCTTTTTGACTCAAGAAGAATGACGCCCTCTTGGAAACTAGCAGAGGCTCTGATGGCTGCAGAACTGCGTGAGGTTAGCAGGGCAGCATCGGTTTCCCAACACAGCAATCTGCTAAAGTAGCCGCGTTATCTCCTCTCCCTGTCTTTCCCCTCAACCCCAACCCTCTGCCACCCCTCCAGTGGGGTCTGACTCTCCAAATTCAACATTAGCCTTGCTGTTCAATGTGCTAGTCTCCTCCTTCCAAGGTGCAGTGCCTGGGGTCATTCGCTGTTCAGCACAGGCATGTAAATAGCCATAACTGAGCAGTGCCATTCACTGGAAAACACCAGCAGAGTTTCGATGTTACTTTGTATTTGAATTCTCCACGATCTGTGGCAGCAGGGAAAACGCCGGTCTGGGGAAACCCTGCAATAATAAATGAACCGCAGGCCTTTGATCTTGTTTCTTTGCCTCTGGTGCTTTTGTGTGAAGTGCAGGAAGAAAGTTACAGTGTCCAATTGGAAGTGACAGGAAGAGTTACCCAATTATTTGCAAAGAAGCTTTTTCCTGCGCCCCTTATTGAAACAAAATTAAAGGGCGTCTCTTCTGTTGTTGCCTGGCCTTTGCAACAGGCAGGACAAGGGCTCCTTCTCCTCTCAGCAAACCTGGTGCTGGGGTGCTGAGATCCCTTTCAGATGATACCAGCCCAAATACAGCCAGGAGATGAGAGAGTCTGAGGCCACCAAGGGCATGGGAATTCCACCCAGCTGTGCTAGGGCTGCAGAATAAAATGTCGTCCCTCTGGAAATCAAGCACACGCGGCCGAATGTCTGAGCTGTACGAGCCACAGAAGGAGCCCGGGGAGCAAAACCACAGTCTCCACATTCATTATCTCAGGCCTGTTATTGCAGCTTCCCTTCACTTCTCATTTGGAGCGAATGGGGAACCGGTAAGAGGTCATGCCCTGCCAGGCCTGGAGACTGAAACCCTCAGCACGGCCTCGAGTGCAGAACTTCCTTCCAACCCTACCACCATCTCTGAGCCCTGACCCGCTGCTCAGCGCTGCCCCGGCCCAGGGGATGCTGGCATGCCCAGAGAGCCGATCACTTCGCTCTAGACCCTAGCGGATGGGGATGGTTTAACTCTATCGTTTGAATGTGTAGGGTGAGGCCCAGAGGAGTCCAGTGACTCAGCCCAGGCCAGACAATGAGTCAGAGCTGGAGACAGATCCCAGGAGTCCTGACTCCCAGCCCCTTGCACTAACCACAGCCTGGACCCCTCTGCATCGCCCCTTCGCTTTTCCCCAGGAGAGGGTCATTGATGAATACCCTGGGTGCGGGCTTGCGAGCAGGGAATGGAGCTGGGCCTGCCCCACCATCGTAGCCAGCTAATGCTGCAATTGGAACAGTTTCCTGCCTGCTCCCTGGGTGGCCAGCACCATTGGTTGGAAGTCCCATTCGCTTCCACACGACAGTGTGACCCGCAGGGCTCACTGCCCCGCACTGCAACGACACTCGGGCTGCAAGGTGTCCGAGAAACAGCCGATCCAGCGCCCACCTCGCACCCCGGAATGTTTTTAACCCCTCGGTTACGATTCCTCTGTCGTATTAAAGAGAAAGTGGGCCTGGAAGGGTATTTAGTGGCTAGCGAGTACTGGGGTGGGCAGAGAATTAGCGGGGCCGGGTGGCCCATATTGTAGAAGGGCAGATGCTCATGACAGATGGGACCACTGAAGATGCTTTTCTCTCTTCGTGCCATTGCATCCCATTAGTCCCTGAAATGAGTTTTAGCAACTGCGAGTGTCTATCTTCGGCAGACCCTGGGTCAGCGGGGGGAAAAGCAGATGGGCAGCTCAGTGTCACCAGCACTCGAACCCGTGGCATCTCCTTGCCTGGACAATGACACAGGGGCATGTTTCACCTAGTCTCCTCCTGAATGAACTTTTGGATGGTGGGACAAGGGAATTTGTCCCTGGTTTCCCTCACCCTTTACTTGCCTTCCCCAGCCTCCTGCATGGAATAGTTAGTGTGTATGTGCACCACTGCCATCTCCAGGATGGAACTGGAACTGCTTGACTGTGTGTCATTGGCCCTATATGGCCAACAACTAATGGGGATTCTTCTCTAACAAGTGCTGTGGGCCTGTGCTTATGGAGAAGAACCTGTCTCTGGACCCTGTTCTTGTCATGAAGTTCTGACTGTGGACAGGGCACATGATCAAGTGAATCTGACGCTGAAGTTCTTGGTGCTCATGCCATGATGACACTTTCCTCCTTCTTGTTTCAATTCTTTATCCCAAAATCAGGGTCAGGCTGAACTTTTCTACAGCTCATTTCCAGGCAGAGAGAGTGGGCAGCTGCAGCCTGCTCCGTTCTTTATGGCAGGTGCGTCTCTCTGCCAAAGAGCATGAGAAGAACTTGGTTGACATTCAACTGTAGCAGGTTAAAGCGTTGCTTCAGCACTTTGAAATCTCTTGATGACTTTCTGCTGGCACTGAGGAATGTTTCAGGGCATTAATAATGGTGAATTACCAGAAATGATGATAAAATACATGCTATTGCTGCTTCACACTGTGCCACGGTACCCTTGACTGAGAGCATGCTGCCTGGTAAGTGCTCTATAAACCTGGGCTTTGAAACCTTCCCAAATTTCCTGGACAGCTACACTAACTCATGGATTATTCATGACTATTAAGAATGAAATATGCAGAACCATTTGGATGAGTCATTTTCTTTTTGGTTTGAATTTAGTGCCAAAGTCAGGCCACTAAGAGTGGGATGAGAGTTAGGGTCTAAATACCTCTGGGAACCCCACCCCAAAGTCCTGGGGTTAGCTGCAGAGCAGGTGCAGCCCAGGCAGGGGCTGGGCACTCTGCCCCCAGCCATCACCAAGCCCCATGCTACCCTGTTGAGTTACTCACGGGAAGGATTTAGCCCAGCAGGCATCAACCCTGACTGCTGGGACCATCAGGCCTACTGGACCATCAGACCATGGCCTCTCTGCTGAGGCTGCTGACCAAGCCACCAGTGAGCTCCAAAGTCAGCAGAAGTTTTTGCACTGCACACTGGATTGAGAATGGCCAACTCGCTTCACCAGTGAGCAGCCATCAGATGGGATGAGCTCTGGACTGCTAACGACCTGGCTGGATCTGAACTGGTGACCTATCATAGAGTCAGAAGGCTCCCTCTATCCATCACCAACGAACTGAGCCATCCCAGAGCCCGGAGGTCTCATTGAAAGACGTGATGTAAACCAGGAAAAGGAAGGACGTTGAGAATCAAGGTGGAACATCTATGGTGACCATGCCTGGGGGCTCCAATCTGTATGCCAGATAAGGCCCTAGGCTGCCTGGAGCTCTGGGCTTTACAACAAATCCTGGGGTCTGTTCTTTCCCCCTTAACAAACATATACCACTCCCAGGGAAAGGAGACCAGCAGAACTGGGTCTCCAGGTTGTGACTTCTCTTATGTTGCCCCCTGTTGCCCTAATCCCTGGAGGGCTCTCTCCAAACCCCCTCTCTGAACACCCCTCCACCCTTCTCTGCACCCTCCCTCCTTGGAGCCATTGGCCTGTGCTCATTTGTCTCCTCTGCTCTCTGGGAGACATCTCATCGACGCTTGCAAAGGGCTGGCAGATCCGCAGCACTCTGGCAAAGTGCAGGACCAGCCAGGAGGGGTCTCCGATGGGTGGGTCACTCCCCAGTGCAACCTGCCACAAGCCCTCCTGGGCTAGCACAGGTTCTGAGCAGCACTGATGTCTAATTCCACAGCTACATACCTGTGGCACCAACAAAGCCTCACCATGCCAATCTCCTCTGCTTGCCAGGCCCATCACTGGCCCTGAGGCGGGCGTTGTGCTGCTCTGAGCAAATTCCCCTCTGCCTGCCCCCCGGGGGAGGAAAGCTTAGAACCAGCGGATTCTGCAGACGTGGCCGTTGGCAGAGCCTTCCAGCACATAGTAAATACTGCTGCTGCCTGCTTGTGTGAGGTCCAATTCTGTGACGTGCTGAGTGCCCAAACCATGCAGGACTGAGCCCCTGCAAAGCAGCAGTCTCCTTGGCTGTACAGGCCCATGGTTGCCCAGGAAGAGCAGCAGTTCTGCAAGGTTGCTAGGCTAGCACAGAAGAATCCTGCCTCACCTAGGCACTTTCTGCAGCTGTCTGCACTGTGTGCAGTGCTCCTGTCTGTTAATGGCAGCCAGAACTCCATTGGAGAGGGGTCCCCGAGGGGTACACTCATGTCATTAGCCCAGCCAGCCACTTTATGTCATCATTACTGCTCCCTAATGCAACTCAGAGAGCACTCCTCTGGCAGCCAGGCAGTTTGACTTCTGACGGAGGCGGTTTGCCTGTGACAGTTTTCAAGCAATTTGGCATGAGCCAGACTTGGACATGTGCAGGCCCCCGGCTGAGCAGCAGGGACAGCAGCAGAATGTCCAGAGCCCACGGCTTTCCTGCAGATGGCCCAGGGCTCCCCAGTGAGAGGGGAAGGTAGACAGGGCAGCAAGCGACTCGGCTCAAGGGCATGTCTCTAGTAACCATGGAGAACCTTGGAGGATTGTGACTGCAAACCTGTATCCTTACACCTGCCCTTCAACCGTGGGCACACAAGGGAGGCCCGGCCTCAGCCCTTCTGCAAATGTACCTGCAGCGTCTATAATAGCTGGGGAAACGTAAAGCAGGCAAAGAGAGGGCAACGCCATGGGGAACAGAGGCCAGGGTTGGAATGGGCAAGATCCCGCAGACATTAACTGAGTATCTGAAGTGTATCTGAACTCTGCAGGCCTCCTGAGCATTGAGAACTTGGCTGGAAATCCCATAAGCTCTGCCTCTCCATGGGGTACATCCAGAAACCAGGAGCGCAAAGAGACTTCGGCCATGTCTACACTACACAATCATGTCGACCTAACTTACGTTGGCATACAGCCTCCACCGTCATTAAATCGCTTGTGTCCGCGCATGCTCGGCTCCTTGTGTCAGCAGTGCGCGTCCCCACTGGGAGCGCTTGTATTGATTGGACAGTCAGTGTGGGGCACAGTGGGGCGGCTTCCGAACGCCAGTAACAGTTACTGTAAGCAACTCTGACACCGCATCAACCTAACTACGGTGACTGTGACTCTGCGCCGCTCGGAGCAGTGGGGTTATTAAGTCGGCGGAGAGAAGCACTTATGTTAGCGGGAGCCAGATTTAAGGGAAGACATTTCCACAGTGAGGTGGAGGCAAGGCAGCTCCCGTCGAGCTCCCTGAGTAATGCAGACCAGGCCTCGGGGTCTACACTCCCGGAGCTCAGTGTATGGGTAGCTGCTTGTGGTTTCTGTCAGGGTTTGGGTGGGTCTGACCATGACTTTGGGCACTGAAGTGGAAGCTGACTCAGTTCCTCAATCCCAGCTCCTGCGCTGAGGGGCGGGTACTATGTTTTGCTGAAAGAAAAGAAGAGGATGGCAGCAAAAAGGGGTTTGACTGTGTTTAGGGGACTGAGGCCAGACAATGAATCCGATAAACAGTAAGATAATGGACGAGCTCTACAGTGTGGGAGCAGTGGGAGGTTTCTGGGCAGACTCTGCTGCCCCCCAGCCTGGGGCAGATGACACTGTTGCTGCAACCTGGCATGTGCAACCTGCCTCGGGGACAGAGCAGCAGCTTCAGCCTGACCACTTCATTCACGATGCAGAGCATGTCCTCCCTGCATTGGGAAGCACGTGTGTGAAAGCTGCGTGGAGGGACCTCTTCCAAAAGTACTCAGCATCCAATCCTATCCCCCAGAACTCATAAACCCAAAGGGGAAAACATCCAGACAATACACTTTGGGCCAGATCCTGAACTGGTGCAAATGAGCACAGCTCCAGGGACTTCCCAAAGGGTTTAAAGGGGACTCAAACGGCAGCTTCTCTGCACAGGAATGAATTTCTGCCCAGCGAGGCAGGAACGGAATTCAGCCATCCTGGATTCCAGCTCCCTTCCAAAACCATGGTGTCCTTGGGTTGCATGGAGAGAGATGCTCTAAACACATTTAGGTGTATAGTCCTCTGTGGTCAACTGAAGAATCATGCACATAAATCCCTAGCACGTGGCATGCAGCCTTGCATGCTCAATGTAAACCTTCCGAAGGGGAAAAAGAAAATAGATTATTAGTGCACAGCAATATTTTTAGGAATGTATTTTATAATCAGGAGTGAGTGACCTAAATGCAAGTTAGTCTCTCGCTCGCTCTCGCTCTCTCTCACTTCACTTTAACATCAAATGGTAAAGCAAAGCAATCAATTGCTTTAGATACGATTTGGAATTGTAATGGTTTTACATTTAAATAATTATCCACTCTCTAACTGTTAGCGCTGCTGAGTCTGGTGAAAATTTTGCATCTTATTTATGAATATGGTTTCCTGTAGTCATTCAATGTATGTCTTTCCCCACTCATTAAATGCATTTTCAGCACATACTTCAAATGGCATTTTTTTTTCAATAAGTCTGCCCAAAAGTGCATATTAACAACTGTTTGCTATCAGCTTTTGATTATGGTCCTTTTTATCTTTATATTTCAATATCATTACATATCCTAGTGTTATTCAAATTACATCAATTATTCAATTTCTACTGCTCCAAAAGTGAAGTCAGGCTTCACAACAGCAGAGAAATAATGAGCTAGCCCTTTCTGAAAGGATTTAAAATTCATATGGGATCCATTTCAGTTCCATTAACCTGTACTTTTAGCTTCTGATAAAACCAATGAAATGATTCAAAAACACTTTCTATTTCATTTCAGGAGACAATATGTAGTGGAAATTATTTGAATAAACTCTCTGCTTACTCCAATGGTGATATGTCTTCGCAGCTGGTTGTGGTTTGTGTCTCGCTCTTCTAAAAATGGAGTGTCAGGTGCATGGGGATAAAAGTCTTTCCTCCAATCCCAGTGGCAGATCCAGATGTGGAAGTTTTGCTCTGTGTCTCTCCCACCAGGAGGGAAGGAATTGCAATTCACCACTCAAATCAGAGAGGACGACTGATGCCCCTTCATTTGTAGCTCTTCTCTGGAAATGCCCGTGAATGGGAGGTTTGGGAACGGGAGGTTCTGGTTGTTGGGGTTTTCCATTTGTTGCAGAATAATTTCAAGTTTAATGGGAAATTTTCCTCTGAGAGAAACCCTCTTTAGCTGGTTTGTACGCTGGCTACAGCTCTTATCCACTCTAGGACACATGGTCAGAGGAATCTTAACCTGGCTTCAGAACTGGCCTCTGCATCATTGCAGGCATCTGAGTAGGCAGACCACCAACCATTTGATTTGCACACCCAGAGGCAGAGTTTTGCCCAAGCAAAAGTGCAGGTGGAATTTTACAGGCTTTTGGTGAAATTGTGGCCAAGACTCATCTCCTTACCCACCCCTTCTCCCCCTGGGGTTCATTGAGCTACTTCCTTGTAGGACTCACGTGCTCTACACTGGGCGGCACAAATGCAGGGCATTGTGGTTCAGGCTAACCATCCTCATGCAACCAGCTGGTGTTACCTTTAGCAAAGTGGTGAACTGGGGCAAACTGGCTACCAGCTTCGCCATCCCCCAGACTGATGAAGGGCAGGACAAGGAGCAGAGGGAGGGCTCTCTGCCAGCCCACCATTTCCCTAATGAAGAATCAATTGGAAGTCAGCTTGGTGCAAGCATTTTAATTCTGCCCCAGGATCTTTGTATTTCCACCATGTGGCCCTTACATTTCAGGGCTGATTGATGTATTAGAAGTAGATGGGGCCAAATTTAGCCTGCTGTAAGCAGGAGCAAGTGAATTTGACCCATGAGTATTATGAAGACGCTATCCCTTTAAAGGGCAGAGGCTAATCCAAGCGGTGCTGTTTCCACATCCCCAGCACCTCATTTGTGTCCTATTACAGCAGCAGGTAAGTCAGTCAGGTGAGGCAGGACCAACACTGCTGGTTCTCTGCAGTGCCAAAGGAAGCAGCCACACTCAGGTCAGGGCACGTGACTCCTATACACTATGTCAGCAGCATGGAGCCAGGCTCCAAAACCAGGACTGGTTACCTCCCTGGGCTGAGTTCTTGTCGTGCGGCTGTTGGGTAGGTACAGTGCCTTCCACCCACAGAGCCCATAGCACTTTGCAAAGCCTACGTTCATCAATCCTCATGGCACAGACACCGGATTTATCAGCCTGATTGGATGCACAGGCACACTGCAGCATAGAAGAGGCCCAGGACTTTCCTGGGGTCATCCTGCCAGTGATATATCCAACTAGGCCAGAGCCCATGGCCATCTGTTACAATGTGGGAACATCCAGCAGTCAGAGGTGATGTGACTCAGTCGGGTGCTGCCTGTGGACTGCGTCTCATGCATTCCTGAGCAGAAGTGAGTTCTCCCTGTCTCTTGATACAGAGCCGGCACCCATGGTAGCTGACAGGGGAGGAAGGGAAGGGTGTTTTTCTCCTGCCCTTACAAGGAGCATCTGGAGGAGCAATGGAAAGTGTTACTCCATCTCCATCAGAGCCAGGAATAGAATCCAGCAATTCTCCTGATGCCCTGTCCCCTCTCCTCACATCAAACTGTAGGAACATCCGAGAAGGTCAGGACACCTTCGGAGAGGTTCTGACTGGAAAAGCCCAGGCCTCCGAACCGGAATGCTGCCTGCTGAGGCTGCCGACAGGACAACAGACAATGCAGAACATGGACATTAAAGATGGCCTGGCTTTCAACGTTTTGTTTTACTTGGCTGAGCGTCTTTGCTCGCTCTGTTTGTCACAGTCCCTTGGAGCTGCAAAGATTCTTGGGGCTGGATAAGGCACCTTCAAGGCTCCTTGTGTCCTGGCAGCTGCTCCTGGCCCAGAAAGGCGACAAGCCAACAAAAAGGTGACACAAATGCCTTTGAAATCCAAAGCAGCCAAGGCCTGGCGAGTTCAATGCTTCTTTGAAGAACTGGGGCAGGATCCCAGCCCAGTTGCCTGCGTAAATGCCAGGTGTCTCTCTCCAGATGCACCCCCCTTCTCCCTCCCTCCCTTTCATGTGTGTCCATTCTTTCCTGACTAGTTTACTGCCAGTGACACTCAGATAAATAGCCCCTGTCATCAGCCCCCAGTCCTGCAAAGAGAAGGTGTCACTGTGATTTATGACACTATCTGTGGAAGGCCGCTCCCGCACTCTGTGGACAGGCAAGCGTTGCCACAACACACATGGGTTCAGCTAAACACACACCCCACCCGGCGCTGACCCGATGGCAAGCCTGCCCTCCAGAGAATACACAATGGGAACAGTCTGTTGCACCGGAGATCGCTGGGCCCTGCATTCATGTAAAGAGAATCTGCAGCAGGGGTGGAAGGTCCAGACAGCAGCTCTGCCAGCTAGGGGGTTAGCTGTGAGGTCATTGTATGAGGATGGAGAAGGGAGGAGATACATCGCTGGGGAAATGCACCTTTTTCCTTCTGGTTATTTAGGCCCGTATTGTTGGCAATTAGGCAACAAACTAGGAAGTGCTGGCGAGACTGCAAATCTTGTCTCTCTGCAATGATAGCTAATTGGACACGGAGAAGCAATGGATGTTCCTGCCTACAAAAAAGAATTCCCGACTTCAGGCCTGCTCCCCATTTTGGCCGCTGCATAGGACACAGGAAAAACTAGAAGAAGAGCGGTGGATTAGACAGAGAACTGGTGGCTGGGCAGGTTGGGAAAGAAACGCTTTATCTAGACTGCTTTTCTCCAACACGTGCTCATCGCTCAACGTGTCATCAGAAAATAGCTAACAGCAGCCTCCTTCCCAGCCCTTATCTCTATGGAGACGTTGCACTGCATTCCAGCCGCTGGCGGAGACCGGGGACGGAGCTGGATAGACCATTGATCTGAGCCAGGCTGTGGATTCCACTTACTCTTGGGGGGAAATAAAATAAGTACAAATCAGTGTGGTCGTGCCAATAGAGTGGGATGGTCAGAGAGGCTGGGTGCTCCGGGATGACAAGCTTGCTCCTACCCAACTGCAGATTCAGCTGCAACGCTGATGAACAGAGCCCAAAGACACTGCTGCCTGATGGCTATATGGTGTCTTAAATCCTCTGCTTGGTGCACAAGTGTCCATCTCACAAGAAAAGCCACCACAGCAGGCACTAGCTGGCAGTCTTAGTGAAGAGACCAAGGCCTGGCCGCATGGAACCAGAAATAGCGTCTTGCCCTCAAGCATGGCGCTGGTACAGAGTGGGGGTACGGGTGCTGCTGCTGCTGGATCTGACCCGTGGCTGACGGAGTTTCTGTCAATACAGCACCTCTTCCCCTAGTGCTGAGAGTCCGTTTTAAATAACCCCGAAGCCCGCCCCAGGTCTGAGCTGCTGGCCCCTAGTGAGAAAGATTTGACAAGAAGTGAAGACTGAGAGTTTTGAACACATCGCTGGCTAATGTGGTCTGCCAAAGGATGAGGTCTCTCAAAGTAGCTGACACAAAACAAATATACAGCCGCTGATTAACTCATTTAAAGTGAAGCATATCATCCTTTTAAAATGCACACATTATGCACCCTAATGATTCGGTGGCTTAATGGAAGAGTGCTCAAAATGCAAATCCTGCCGAGATTACAGCGTGGGTGCTGAGATACTAACAGCTCCCGATGCCCTTCAAGCGAAGGCAGGGACGTGGGAGGGCAGGCTATGGCTTCCTGGGAGCTGCTGAGCACGGCTAATAAAAGCAGCTCTTCAGGGAGCTCGCTGGTTTCTTTTCTTTGTCACTATGGCACAAATCCTCACATTTCAGTTTATTTATTTATTTATTTGGTTTTGGCCAAAGCCAGGGGCCGTTTCTGCCTGAGATCTGCAATATTAGTTCTTTCCCACTGGGAGAACGTTCTGTAGAAAATGAAAGAGAAAAGGCCTTACTCAGTATTGTCAACTGGAGACCCTGGGCTACTTAGAAATTGCTTTGGTTAAATGAAATTGAAATAAAGTCAGAGACATGTTTGACATGCAAAGCCGAGACCCTGAGAGTGACAGACCCACTCTCTGCATTGGGCTCCCACAGATAAGTTGCTTTTGGCTTTCATTGAACAAATCAAATGCCTTATTAATAGCTGCCAGTTATGGGCCCGGCTTGGGAACAGTACAAAAGAGCACAGGAGTTTTGTGTGTTTAACTTAAAGGGAGAGTGTCAAGCTAAAAACCACCAGACATCTGCTCAGAATCACTTGCCTCCCTTAGTGCAGGGCATTCCCAGTGCTTTAAATCACTTATGCTCTTCAGGTGAAATTCATCCTATGCAGAGGGCCAGCACAGAGGCCCAGGCACCATTTAATTCTCAGGTCAGTCCATTGCCATCATCTTCTAGATCCTACACCAAATGTAACTCAACCAGAGCCAGGAATGGAGACCTTTTCCTACGCAGGCTTCAGTGGAAGCTGTTCCAGCTTTACACCAGCAAGACACAACAGAATCTGGCTTGTTGAAACTAATCCCAGGCCTGGAAATCTTAGAAGCCTGCTGGGATATGTGTTGGTGATAGCAAATGTGAGACGCTAGTTAAAGTTGACATAAGAATGGACAATAGAAATAAATAATACTACTAATAATTAATAATAATGACATCTTTGTGCAGTTGGTTTTCTTCAGAATCTGGGGGAATAAGATTTATTTTGTTCCTTTTATCTGAATTATTTTAGCAGGGCACAAGTATGATTAACACATCAAAAGGCTGTTTTGCTTTGCTTAACAATATTATATGCTTAACTGCTTCATTAATTGAATCATTGCAGTATTTGTTTGTTAAGGTTGGTTTCATTGTAACAAGTCTATTTTATTTTGACTTGTTTTCGGTAGGGTTTTTTTTTAAATTCCTGTCTGTGCACGTTGTGACTTGGTCTCTAGGGTCTGGTGAGGAACGCAGCCAGGTTCAGAGGGTCCTGACACTTCAGGAAGTGGTCCTGTCTTTTGGGCTTTAAAAGGCCAGAGCTCAAAACCCCGGCACAGATTCACTCGTGCATTGAAAGCATGGCCTGCCCTGGTATGGGAAGAGACGGTTTATCAGCATCATTCAGTAGATTTGTGAGTGAGGCCTGGTCTACACTACGCGTTTATACTGAATTTAACAGTATAAACCGATTTAACCCTGCACCCGTCCACACAACGAAGCCCTTTATATCAATGTAAAGGGCTCTTAAACCCGATTTCTGTACTCCTCCCCGACAAGGGGAGTAGCGCTGAAATCAGTATTGCCATGTTGGATTAGGGTTAGTGTGGCCGCAATTCAACGGTATTGGCCTCCGGGCAGTATCCCACAGTGCACCATTGTGACCGCTCTGCAAAACCATCTGAACTCGGATGCACTGGCCAGGTAGACAGGAAAAGCCCTGCGAACTTTTGAATTTCATTCCCTGTTTGGCCAGCGTGGAGCTCTGATCAGCCCAGGTGACCACGCAGAGCTCATCAGCACAGGTAACAATGCAGTCTCCTGAGAATCGAAAAAGAGCTCCAGCATGGAGCGCACGGGAGGTACTAGATCTGATCGCTGTATGAGGAGAGGATTCCATGCTAACAGAACTCCGTTCCAAAAGACGAAATGAAAAAACATTTGAAAAAATTTCCAAGGCCATGATGGAGAGAGGCCACACCAGGGACTCAGTACAGTGCGGTGTGAAAGTTAAGGAGCTCAGACAAGCCTACCAGAAAACCAAAGAAGCAAACAGAAGGTCCAGGGCAGGGCCAAAAACATGCCACTTCTACGCTGAGCTGCATGCAATTCTCGGGGGGTTCGCCACCAGTACCCCACCCCTGTCCGTGGATTCCGAGGTGGGGGTGGTAATCTCAGCCAAGCCTGAGGATTCTGTGGACGGGGAAGATGAGGAGGAGGAAGAGGAGGACGAGCTTGCAGAGAGCACACAGCCCTCCGTTAGCCCCAACAGCCAGGAGCTTTTTCTCACCCAGACGGAATTACCCTCCCAGCCCTCCCAAGCCACTATCCCACACAATGAAGCCATGGAAGGGACCTCTGGTGAGTGTACCTTTGTAAATATAAAACATGGTTTAAAAGCAAGCCCTTTTTAATGATTAATTTGCCCTGAGGACTTGGGATGCATTCACGGCCAGTGCAGTTACTGGAAAAGTCTGTTAACATGTCTGGGGATGGAGCGGAAATCCTCCAGGGACATCTTCATGAAGCTCTCCTGGAGGTACTCCAAAAGCCTTTGCAGAAGGTTTCTGGGCAAGGCAGCCTTATTCCGTCCTCCATGGTAGGACACTTGTCCACGCCATGCATGTAGCAAGTAATCTGGTATCATTGCATGACAAAGCCTAGCTGCGTATGGTCCTGGTGTTTGCTGGCATTCAAGCAACCTCTGTTCTTTATCTCGTTGTGTTATCCTCAAGAGAGTGATATCATTCATGGTAACCTGGTTGAAATTCTGAAATTTAATTAAGGGGACAGAGATGACCATTCCTTCTGGCCTGTTTGCCTGTTGCTTAAAAGAAATCCTTCCTTGCAGGTAGCCAAGCAGGGGGGAAGGGGGGCGGGTGATTGGCGCTGAGCTTTTTCGCGTTTGGCTAGCAGGGATCTTACCTGCTACCAGCCATGCGGTGAGGGGGGAAGGGAGGTGATTAGCAGTGATCTTCCATGATATCAGCCACGCGGTGGGGGGTGGAAGGGAGGTGATTAGCAGTGATCTTCCATGATACCAGCCATGCGGTGGGAGGAGGGGTAAAGCGATCATCCTAGAGAATTGGATTGGGGGGTGGTTTCTGCTGCTGCATGTTAACAGGAAAGATGCAGCACTGAACGGGCTTTGCTTGCTATTTGGTAAAGGAGGGTGCTGGATATATGAAGGCTGCAGAAGCCGAAAGACAATTGTGACGAACTGGGAAAGTTCTTAATGTTTTCTCTGAATACTGTGTTGGTGCCTCAATGTACCCTAGGCAGCTCTTAAGTATCTGGCAGAGCAAAGGGCCAGTGCACCTAAATGCCTGGCACTCTGTCTCTTAGCAACTGATGGCCTGGGCCCCTCCTCTGCAAAGGTGCCAGCTGAAGGTGTTGGAGACAAAGGGATCAGGTGACCTCCTGGCCCGGGAAAGGGGCTGAGCAGAAAGGAGGGGCTGGAAGGGGTGGTTAGTCTGGAGCTGGCTGGGGTCGAGGAGTGGAGGGCAGATGTGGGGGGTCTGGGTCATTGCCCCCCAGAATGGACCCGGCTGAGGGGTCTGGTTCACTGTATCTACAAGCTCTGTTTTAGACCCTGTTCCTGTCATTGAATAAACCTCTGTTTTACTGGCTGGCTAAGTCACGTCTGACTGCAAAGTGGGGGTGCAGGACCCGGTGGCTTCCCCAGGACCCCGCTGGGGCAGGCTCACTGTGGGAAGCGCACGGAGGGGCAGAGGATGCTGAATGCTCCAAGGAGAGACCCAGGAGGTGAAGACGTGTGAGCTTCTTGCCCTGAACAAGTCTGCTCCAAGGGAGAGGAGGCTGCCCAAAGTCCTGACTGGCTTGGTTGGGAGCAGTTCCAGAGCATCGCCCGGTGACTCTGTGACAACGGCTTACCATGGCCGCATGCAAGCCAAATTCTGCTGCCCGGACCTGCGTCTGTGAGATCTCTAACACCAGAGCCGCAGGCACTCAATATTAAGATGCAAAATGCGACCTTGTAGTCAAATCACATGTGCTATGTAAGGTGAATAGTGTTGTTCACCGTGAAAGAGTATAAACATTGTTCTGTAAAATGTATCTTTTTAAATACTTCTCTCCCTTTTTTCCCTCCCTCCTGCAGCTGCAAATTTTTCAAGCCTCCCTACTCCATCCCGAAGGCTATCTCAGAAAAGGTGGCGGAAAAAAAAGAGGCGAGACGAAATGTTCTCAGAAATCATGGAAGTGACCCACAATGAAAGAGCTCATCTGAATGAGTGGAAGGACGTGGTATCAAATTACAGGAAAGATGCCAGTGAACATGAGGACAGGAGGGACCAACGTGAGGATAGGAGGGACGCTCGAGATGAAAGGTGGCGGCAGGAAGATCAGAGGTGTAGGCAGGAAGATCAGCGGTGGCGGGATGCAACGCTAGGCTGCTGCGTGATCAAACTAACATGCTCCAATGTCTGGTAGAGCTTCAGGAACAGCAGCAGGGTCACAGAGTGCCGCTGCAGCCCCTGTATAACCACCCTCACCTCTCACCATGTTCCACATCCTCCTCACCCGGCCGTGTAAGAATGCGTGGGGGGAGGCTCCGTGCGCCCGCCCACTCCACCCCCATGGACAGCCCAACCAAAAGGCTGTCATTATTTTGAAATTTTTTTAGTGGCTGTTTCCTTCCTTCCTATCCTCCTCTCAAACCACACCCGGGCTACCTTGTCAGTTCTCTCCCTCTTTTTATAATGACTTAATAAAGAATACATGATTTTTAAACGATAGTGACTTTATTTCCTTAAGCAAGCTGTAATCGAAGGGGGAGAGTGGGTTGTTTACAGGGAATGAGTCAATCAAGGGGGGGGGTTCATCAAGGGGAAACAAACACAACAGTTACACCGTACCCTGGCCCGTGATGAAATTCGTTTTCAAAGCTTCTCTGATGTGCAGTACTTCCTGGTGTGCTCTTCTAATCGCCCTGGTGTCTGGCTGCACGTAATCAGCAGCCAGGTGATTTGTCTCAGCCTCCCACCCCACTATAAAGGTCTCCCCCTTACTCTCACAGAGATTGTGGAGCACACAGCAAGCAGCAATAACAAAGGGGACATTGGTTTGGCTGACGTCTGAGCGAGTCAGTAATGTGCGCCAGCACGCCTTTCAATGGCCAAATGCACATTCTACCACTGTTCTGCTCTTGCTCAGCCTGTAGTTGAACAGCTCCTGACTACTGTCCAGGATGCCTGTGTATGGCTTCATGAGCCATGGCATCAAGGGGTAGGCTGGGTCCCCCAGGATAACTACAGGCATTTCAACATCCCCAACTGTTATTTTTTGGTATGGGAAGTAATTCCCTTGCTGCAGCTGTTTAAACAGAGTAGTGTTCCTGAAGACACGAGCGTCATGAACCCTTCCTGGCCATCCCACATGGATGTTGGTGAAACATCCCTTGTAATCCACCAGTGCTTGCAGCACCATGGAAAAGTACCTCTTGCGGTTTATGTACTGGCTGCCCTGGTGCACCGGTGCCAAGATAGGGATATGGGTTCCATTTATCGCCCCACCACAGTTAGGGAATCCCATTGCAGCAAAGCCATCCACTATGACCTGCACGTTTCCCAGAGTCACTACCTTTCGTAGCAGCAGCTCAGTGATTGCTTTGGCTACTTACATCACAGCAGCCCCCACAGTAGATTTTCCCACTCCAAATTGATTCCCGACTGACCAGTAGCTGTCTGGCGTTGCAAGCTTCCAGAGGGCTATTGCCACTCGCTTCTCAACTGTGAGGGCTGCTCTCATCTTGGCATTCTGGCGTTTCAGGGCAAGGGAAAGCAAGTCACAAAGTTCCATGAAAGTGCCCTTACGCATGTGAAAGTTTCACAGCCACTGTGAATCGTCCCAAACCTGCAAAACTATGCGGTCCCACCAGTCTGTGCTTGTTTCCCAGGCCCAAAGTTGGCTTTCAATGGCTAGAACTGCCCCATTACCAGCAGGATCTCCAAAGTGCAGGGGCCCGCAGTTTGAGAGAATTCTGTGTCCATGTCCTCATCACTCTCGTCGCCGTGCTGCCGTAGCCGCCTCCTCCTCACCTGGTTTTGCAGGTTCTGGTTCAGCATAGACTGCACGATAATGTGCGAGGTGTTTACAACATCCATGATTGCTGTCTTGAGCTCAGCAAAGTCCATGCTTGCTGTGCTATGGCGTTTGCACAGTTCACCCAGGAAAAAAGGTGCGAAATGGTTGTCTGCTGCTTTCAAGGAGGGAGGGGTGAGGCTGTACCCAGAACCACCTGCGACAATGTTTTTTGCCCCATCAGGCTCTGGGATCTCAACCCAGAATTCCAAGGGCGGAGGAGACTGCGGGAACTATGGGAGAGCTATGGGATAGCTACCCACAGTGCAACGCTCCGGAAATGGACACCAGCCTCGGTACATGGACGCACACCCCCGAATTAATGTGCTTAGTGTGGCTGCGTGCACTCGACTTTATACAATCTGTTTTAAAAAACCAGTTTCTGTAAAATCGGTATAATCCCGTAGTGTAGACATACCCTTAGTCTCGAGCTCCTGAGAATGAGGCTAGCTACAACTAGCTGAGCTGGGTCTATAGGTGAAGATGGCAGCTATCTAGCTAAGTGTTTATTTTGTTCCCTTCTGCCCTGAGGGGAACTTCGCTGTGTGAGCTAATTGAAGCCCCAAGATCTGTGCCAAACAGTGAAACGTTTGAACAAGCAAACTAGTGCTAATGCTTAAGCCAGTAACAAGGGGCCCTTTTATCATGGGCTGGGTTTGTGAGCACCCTCCAGCACCTTAACCCATGGGACCCAGAGGGACAGACCCAGCCCTGTCAGCACGTTAACCTCTTCAGCCATCTGAATCAAAGGCCCTGGGAGAGGGTTTGGAGCCTGGGACCCCCCACCTGGAGCAGGACAAACCTGAGAAACATCAGCTTGGCTGAGGAGCCAAAAGCTCAGGCAATGCTTAGCCAAATGGCAGCCCACAGGAAATCCCACAAGGACAGGCCGCACTGTGCATGTTACACCAGGGCCTAGACCGCACAGGGCACATTCCACCTCCTCTGTAAGGAAAAGGGACAGGCCTGCCCCACCTGCTGGCCCCATGCCCCTGCTCAGTGCTGGCTGGCTTCAGACATCAAGGAGCCCATCTCTGCTATGGTGAATAGTCAATGAGACATGGGTAAACCCATGAGAAGACAAAAGGCCAAACTACAGTCCGGCACAGGCTGTGTGAACAGGCCGGGAGCCGGGATCTGCAAGAGGCCTGTATCTCGCCGGAGTTTGGCTTTTCAAAATCTGTTTGGCACATGCAGTCGGTTTGTCAGGGTAATGGACTGCGCTTGTCCCAGCCGAAGAGCTCCAGAGCAGGAATGATGGATGAAACTCTATGATGTGATATGAACGCTCTAGGCTGCGACGCTGATAAAGACTTACCAGCAAAACTGCATTGGAGAGCAATGTTCTGCACTGGGCACACGCCACAGCTGAAACAAGAATATGTTCAGAGAAAATACAATTCTCCAGTGTCCTCATTAAGTCAGGGCCACATTAAAGGAGAGGTAACGATGGAGGTGGGGTTGGGGTTGGGGTTGTGTGTGCACGAGATACCTGCTCCCGATGTTCGTGTACAGACCGATGGTCACTTCCCAAGCATTCCTGGGCAGTGCTCTCTGACTGCTGAAGCTCTCCTGCCGTTTGGTGAGAATACAAGGCCAAGGGAAGACGTGTTTCACTTTTTACATCTCCCCCAACCCTTCCCACACAAGCGCACACACAGAGAGCTCTGAATCCAGACTGGGCCTCTTTCTGCAAGAAGCTTCAGTCAGAGACAAGTAATTGGGCTCCGTACGGGGGTAACTGGGTGGGATTTACAGGTCTGTGAGTTGCAGAAGGTCAGACCTGGCTTTAAACTCTATGAATACACACACACACCCACCACCCCTTCGCCAGTAGTGAGCATGCTCTCCCACGACTGTCATCCGAGTGTGGCCGTTATGACCACAGTCCTTGTGATCCGTGAACTAACAGGACAATCCAACATGCTCCATTATTTTTCTTTCTTCCATGGAAATCATGTGTTCCCAGGACATTCTAGTGTGCTCCTTAGGAGGAGCTGGCAGAGGCCTCCCTGGACAGCATGTGGCAATACATTTTTTCCAGGGAAGCTAGTATTTATGAACCTTTTCTTCCTCGGCTGGTGAAGGTGGAATCCAATGACTCTGTTCACGAGTGTTTTAGCACCGAGAAAGGCGCCAGTGTCTCATGAGAGCCTGCAGCCCCAGCGCCAGCCTCCTGCTGAGTGCAGGCTGCCTGCCTCGCTCGTCCAGGGCTGCATCATTCTGACATCTTGGAGGGGAGCCAGGGCACGTCCCAGGTCACCCAGTGGCCCAAGTGAACCCCTCGGTGTCAGGGGGCAGGAATTCCCAACCTGACACTCTAATGCAAAATGCATTAGCACTAACAGCAGGATCTCTGGACCCACCACCAGCACCAAGGGGTTAATTAGATAGTACATGTCAGGCCACATGGAGTCTAGTAGGAACACATTAGTCCACTGGGATATGACAAGGACATGACAACCCATTAGAGGCTGCTCATATTACAGGTCCCAGGATGGAAATGAGCAGGGAGTGCACTGTGCTGAGTGCAAACAGCACTGGGGGAAGCAGCTTTGCAAGGGCAGCTGGGAAAACTATGGCAAGGCCACGCCTTCTGTGTCGCCAGGTAGGAGGGGGCAGGTGCTGGGCAGAGCTGGTGGGAAAATGCTTTAGTGTTTTTGCATGAAATTTCGATGTCGTCCCCAGTTTGCAGGGTTGGAACCTGACCCATTTGGGGGAAATTTTTCACAGTCCTGATTTGCAATTGTTGCTCAACACTTTCCAGCTGGGCTTTCCAATAAAACAGCATTTTAAAACTTTTTTTTAAAATTCACCTTTTTCCATTATTTTAAAAATAAAAAGGCCATTTGAGGCTTTTCATACACAAATTCCAACCAGCTCTGCTGTGCGTGATCCCTTTGACGTCCATGGGCGAGGAAGGCACCTGGCCTCTCTCAAGGTGGCTCTCACCACCTTGTAGACTTAGACCGCAATCCTTTGGTAGGCAGGCCATGGCTGGTACCGAGCCTTTCCACTCCATTCCAGAGCTTCGTCCTACCATTTCTTACACCCTCTGCTGGCTGTTTTTCTTCCTACAAATCGTGGCCCATTACCCTCTTAGCATGTAAGTCACAGGCTCTTGCACGTCCTGACATGCATTGTTGCCACTCCGGTCAACAGGAGGGGAGCAGCAGGACAGTTTAAGGATGTTAGAGAGACAAGGTGGGTGCATATAACTGCATGCAGCGGTTTAAGAATGCGTGATTCCTTTGCAGTACCTTAGCAGCACTTCCTAACCACAGGGGCACAGCGTGTGACAGCAGGGTGAGGAGATTAAGCTAGATCTCCTGCTCATCCCGTTGTTATCCCCGCTCTGGGTAAAACAAGGATTTAGAACCATGACATCATGTGACTCTGCACAGACAGGCCTGCGCACAAAGTGAGACTAGAAAACCTAGCTGCTTGCTGCTCCCACGCTGGTTACCCACTGTACCTGACCCAAGAACCTCTTGGGAGAGAGATGAAAGATACTGGTGTGTGCGCTTCGCTTCGCAGGGCAATTTGTCTCATTACCATGGATCCTAAACATACATCAGGCTATGCCACCAAATCAGTTTGACAAACAACCCAATCTCCCATTTCTTTTTCATTCCAGGCTTTGGCAAATCCTCCGGAGAGGGCTACAAAGGGAAGTGCTGCTCGGCCTGGCCTCCTGCTGCTGCTCTGTGCGTCCCAGCTATTGTGTTCTCTCAAGGTTAATATGCACCTTCCACAACAACTCAAACTGCAGAAGCAATTGGAAAGGTCCCCGTGCCACAAGCTCCGTCCACCTCCTCCCAGTTGCCAGTGGATAGAAATAGTTCACCAGAAGTCAGCCCCTGGGTGACCGCCTAGGCTATGGTGGGTGGGGTGACGTGGGCTGATAGCAGGACAATGGGACTATCTTGGTTCAGAGTCTCATGTGCAGGCAGGGGGAAGATCCCCCTGGGTAGAAGCTAGTGCAAGGCTGAGGCTCCACTTAAGTCCCTCTTAAGCCCTACTCTGGGACTTAAGCGATGCCCGTCTAGGACTTCTGGCAAGGGGCGTTCCCCCAAGGACCATCCAGTGGAACCAAGTGATGCAGGGTCGTGGTTGCCTGACACCTCGAGGGGCTGCAGGCCATTACACCCTGACGCGTTCTTAGGGAGACAATGTCTCAGCAGAGACAAAGGAAAGGGAAATCTTGATGCTATCTGAAGGGGATGCAGGACCAGCCTCCGATATTTCACCAGGCAGCCTTGTCTCCAGTTGCAGCTGTGAATGTTTGAGGGAGCATGTGTTTGTTTACAGAAGTGTGGCCGACGGTCACGTGACCATATTCCAAGAATACCACAAGCGTTCAGTGGCCATCTTGAAGGTTCAGCCATGGAGCGTGACTAATACGGTAACACTGAGGTGACTAATCACTCAGTGTGAATATTGGGTTACAATTATTCTAGCCAACAATGGCGAAGGCTCCCATTGGCTGAGACACATTCCATTAACCATCCATTGTATCTTTTCAGATGATAACCATGTTCATAACAATGACAGATAATTCACAAACAGCAACAGGGGCTGCTGGTGAAGGAATTGTTTGCTCTGAATAACTCACAGATTCTTTTGCTCTGGCAGGGAAACCTAGAAAACTCTATCTCAAGGAGCTAATTTATCTCAAAATTGTCTAGGGAGATTGCTATTATCTGGGCTAACAGCAGTCAGCTACAGCCTTTGTTCCTCTTCCCGAATCGTACATATACTTAAAAAAAAGATCTTGCGCAGTTCACCTTTAAAGGCGCATCCTGGGTGGATAGTAAGGAAGTGGCCAATAAGCATGTAATGGACAGCTAGATACGTCTATAGATAAACACACATGGGACAGGCATTTGTCTTCCAAATCTCTCTCTCCAGCATCTTCTATGCTTATTTTGTGGTTTCTGTAACTGTCAGCTCTGTGCAGTCGGGAGGTGTCTGATCTCCCGTTTATCACTAGGAGTGTCTCCGTGAGGAGGTGCGCTTCCTCTATGGAGTCACTTGCCTGCTACCTGGGCACAGCTGCTGGCCACAGAGTCTGTTTACATCAGACTACATTTTGTATCCACCACCATCACCTGTCCCTCCCTCCCCTCTGATTTCCCTTAACCCTAATGGGTTAGGACACCCATCCAGCCGAGACGTTTGGGCTTCGCTGTGTCCCAGCCCTTTTCTGACCTGCAGGGGGAGGCAGAAACAGGCACTGGATTGGAAAATGTAGCAGAATGGATGCTGGAGTTCTAAAAATGAAACAGGGCCTTTATGGAGACATTGCGATTCAAAGTAAAAGGCCTGAATTCCGGTTTGATTCCATCGATTGCAGTGCACTGGCTCCAGATTTACCCGTGTGAGCGAAACAAAGGTCACACCCTCTTTTTCTGTTTTAGAGCAATGAGAATCAAGCTGATTAAACCAGCGCCCTGCAGTCTTTGCACAGGCACGATTCCTATTGATGCGAGTTGGCTGCAACAGCATTGCAGTGGGAGTTTTGCCTAGGTGGGGCAGCAAGGAGCGGTTGCACTGACTGACACTAGTGATGTTCCTTACAGGGTAGCAGAACTTAGAGGCCCCAACTGAGATGCCCATTGGGCTAGCTGCTGCACAGACACAATGGGAGACTGGCCGTGCCCAAGAGCTCACAGACCAGACAAAGAGAAAGGAATGATTACTGACCCCCTTGCTACAGAACTGAGACACAAAGAGACTACGTGGCTTGCCCAAGTTCACACAGGGTACGTTTGCATGGCACTTTGGAGCAAGCCTCCCAGCCTGGGTCGAGAGATTCAGGTGAGGGGGCTCGCACTAGTGCTCTAAACACAGCTCTGTAGACAGTGCTTGGAAGTTCTGGCTACAGACCCTGATCTCCAGCCTGTCACAACTCCCAAGCACTGTCTACACAGCTCTTTTTAACAAGACTCTTGGCCTGGGCTGGGCAGCTTCCTCCAAAAGGCCGTGTTGACGTCCCCACAGGGAGTCTGGGTACCAGTCCACTGCCTTACTCAAAAACCATCCTTCCTCTGTTGGACACCTGCAGGGCTGCCCAAGGGGCACAGGGTGAATCGCCAGCACTTGCTTATAGCATGAGAGAGCCTTGTCGGTGCCCACCAGGGAAAACTACCAGCTGCTGGCAAGACAAGTGCCCCATGGCACTCTAGGCTCTGCGAGACCCACTCTTCCTCTGGTAGGCCACTACCTTGCATCCCCCAGCCCTTAGCTCCCTAACAGAGTCCTTAGACAGAGCAGAGAGACCTCTGGCTAAATGTATGGAGATACTTAGCCCTCAGAGCTCTGCTCTGGCCCTGTGACACAGGTCCCTCCAACCTATCTGTACACCCCACTTTGTTACACTCAAGTGTCCAGCCCCTTGACCTCTGGACACCCACAATGCACAGGGATTCCCCAGTTCACTAGCCTCTGCTCAGTTCAGCACTCTCCTTAGCACACGATGCTTAGTCATGTCTATAGTATAACCAAATAGAAATTTATCTGATAAAGCTTAAGATAAAGATTCAATTGGACGCAAGTACAAGGATTGGAAGCTGGATAACCGGGAGAAGAAAACCACAGCACATGATCTAGAGCCTCTCCTTATTAACAGGTTCCTTTCCTGTCCAATAAGGTATTTCTCACCCAATGGTCAGTCTGGCCAGCACTTGTCCAATCAAGAGAGCTGGGATACTCTTTTCACGAGACACTCCCGCTGGCAGAGCACTACCTCTGTAACGGAGCCCGTCTCATGCCCTTCTTTCACCTTTTATATCACTCCAGGCCTTTGGGCTCTTTTTCTAACCAGGGCTTTTCGTTAGCTACAGCTGGCCCCTGAGGTCTTTTTCTTTGGCCCTGTTGTGCTTTGTAAAGGCCCAAGCCTGCACTTGGGCTAGGCCAAAAGATGCCAACTGTTCTCCCTCTGGAAGGAGCCCGCCCCTGCCAACCAGTTTCACCTCCAGCCGCTTTGGACCAGTGTCCTAACTTTTCGAATATTTTCCGTACAGACGTCCCGCAATAAACATGACAACCAACAAGCTCTTCGCTTTCATCAGAGCCCACCCATGGCCCCCTTTGATGGAGTGTCGTGAAGAGGGTGACCACAGGGGCAATGTGCCCCTCTAGGCACATCAAGGCTAGTCCCTGGGAACAGATTCGTAAGGGTGTACCCCAACTGCTGCCAGCCTGGGCGCCTGGGTCACACTCACGGAACCTCATTTGTCGAATGAAAAGAAAACTGACCTAAGAATTAGGCCTGACTGCATCTCACAGGCTTTAGGACTGGGCCTGGGGCCTGGTCTGGACACGCAATCCAGCACTGGGAGGTTGGTCTCCACCCTGGGTAACTCTTACACCTCCCTGACTGGTACTTGCGGCTCTAGTCATTCTAAAGCTGGAAGAGAGTTCAGAAGGGGTTTATGGTACCCAAACCAGCTCCCTCACCTCTCTCTCAAAATTAAAAGCCCTCCTGGGTCTGTAACGGCAATGGCAGCCATTGTGAGCTAGTGCAGGGCCTATTCTGCATGCGATTGCCTGAGTTATGGTTAGCTGGGGGCTGAGCCTCTGGGAAGTGCAGCGGAAGCGCTTCTGTCCCTGGCTCAGGAGGAGCAGGGGAGGCACAGAGCTGGATTTCAGGAGAGCAAAGCCACCTGTGTGTGCTGCCAGGCATCAGTGCGGAGGGAGAGACAACACGTCAGAGTAAATTTGTTGTGGAAAATCAGAGGCTGCAGCCTGTCCATCACGGGCCTGAACAGCAGGAACTGGGCCTGCTGAGAATAGCACAAATTAAAGCTAGTGTGAAGTGCTATCCCAGGGACTGGTAATTGCTACAGATACTCCCAGCTTAATTAGCCACCGTGTCAGAGTAGCAACATCACTTTCACATCAAAGCCCAGCGCTCTTCAGAGGCCATGAAGGAGGGGGCCGCCAGCCTCTCAGCTACTCTAGGCAGCACCCCAGAGCCTCACTAGCCTTGGAAACCACTTTGGCTAGTGAGCTTGGGCTCCTCACACAGGCTATAGGCAGAAACCCCGAGGGTCTGGCCATGCGTTGGGGCTCCCAACTCCACCACAGCTGGAGCTACGGCTTTGCAAGGCCTAGGTTGTGACAGTGGCTGCAGGCCTAATGGGGAAGCCTCCAGTGGGACAAGTCTTGAGCTCCCGACTCAGTATCTACTCTGATTTCCTCAAGCAAATCCTGAGTGAGGTCTTGGTAAGGGGGCCCCGTCATTGTTATGGCCTGGGCTCCTGCTGGCACTCAGCATGGCACAGAACACAGAGGAGAATGCAGACCTTGGCCCAAGGACCTTCTGTTCCAGCTGAGGCTGACAGTGCAGTCCATATGGGCTTCCAAAGGGGCATCCATGCATCGCCCATTGGCGGGCTGTGGTGCAAAGGCTGTGGTGAGAAGGGAGCCAGCCACGAACTGCATGGCGGGGGGCAGGTGGGGAAGAATGTGGCGCTGGGGTGGGTTAGTACACAATGGTTACGGTGCATGCTGCACCGTTTGCCCTGACTGACTGCTGCCAGAGACAGGGCACAGAGCTGGAGATCCACATGGCAGTTCCTGTGTTCCTAAGTGCATCCCAAGGGAGAACAGAATGAGGCAAGAGTGGCTGTTGGACACACACAGCTGGGGAGAGTCTCCGCGCCTGGGAAGCAGGCCTGAAGGAGGCATGAAGATCAGACTGGACGACCACCCAGCCCAGGAGTGAAGGCAGCAGGAGGGGGATATGAGGCTGGAAGAAGGGCACGCTTGATGGCACAATGGTAAATAACACTGTGTGCCATATTAACGTGTCGTTTGCCCAATCAGGCTAATCTCAGGGCTGCTGGACTCAAACCCCGGTGCAAAGTAGACACAGATAGTCAGACGTGTGCCGTGCTGTTCCCTGAGCCGAGAACAGAACAGATTGTGTCAAGGGAATTGATTGAAGGGATTAACCAAGAGCATTTTGTCAAAATTTCCAGTCCATGCTTTGGGTGGAATTAAACGTAGCTCCTTGCAGCATTATAAATGGATAAACTCTTGCCCTCTCTCTGATACAGCCTCATGCCCTCTCTCCTGCTCCAACAACAAACGGGCTGGTGACTCGCCGGGAGTAATTCATAGCCAAAAAATGCATCTTCACAAAAATCTTTGGGAACGGAATTTTTCAAACCATTCTCTGGAAGAAACCAAGCTGTGCCCCTGGCTTTCTCCTAAACAACTGCAGCAAACAGAACTCCCCATGCTATGTTGGCCCAGTAACACAGTACTCGGTAGAATGACAATAGCCCTTCATAACCACTGGCTGCTCCCAGACATCGGCATTTCAACGACAACAGTCCACTTCATACGCAGCCTCAATGCCGACGTTCCCGCAGTGCCAGACCCACCCCGTGGATTAAGACCAGACTTTTTTTACATGGTATTTGCACCAATTATAGGAACTACAAGGGACTCATTTCAATATCCCAGCTCTGTCAACTTGGTTTAAACAGTCAGTAGGTCTTGCATGGAGGAATGGGATACCCACAAGGTTAGATTTTAATAACAATCCCAAAGCTTAGATACCTAGCTGAGCCTCTTTGATTCTCAGGAGAATAGACACTGTCATGAAATTCCCCATTCTACGTGGCTCAGAAAACAGTCTTCCATGGGATATTTTACAAATTGGAGAGAGTCTAGAGGAAGACAACGAAAATGACTAGGGGACTGGGGCACATGACTTAAGAGGAGGCAGATGACACACAGAACAAGGATCAATAGTCTCAAATTGCAGTGGGGCAGGTCTAGGCTGGATATTAGGAAACACTATTTCACTAGGAGGGTGATGAAGCACTGGAATGGGTTACCTAGGAAGGTGGTGGAATCTCCAAACTTAGAGATTTTTAAGGCCCGGCTTGACAAAGCCCTGGCTGGGATGATTTAGTTGGGGTTGGTCCTGCTTTGAGCAGGTGGTTGGACTAGATGATCTCTTGAGGTCTCTTCCAACCCTGATATTCTATGATTGTATGATTTTACTATTTCCACAGCTGGAAACAGAAAATGCAGATATGCCTGCACACCAAAATGTGAATAAATAAATAGTACCAGGTACCTTAAAGCCATTTTCATCTGAGGAGCTCAGAGTGGCTTAGGAGTCAAGTTTCACAGCACCCTGTCAGGCAGGTCAGGGTCATATGGGACAGCTGCCCTTACCCACTACTGAAATGCGGCTTCTTCTGCAGTAGACTCCAGAAGTTAACAGTGCCCAGCAGCATTAGCCCTGAGGCAGGAGGTGAGGAAACAGTCATCTTGGAACTGTAAGGGGAATTTAAGGCGGCACAATGCAATTACCCAGTTTGGTGTTTAGCCACGACCCCAGGACCACCAGTTTGCCCTGGCACAAAGCACCATGCCAAATGTAATGAGCTTGTACGACTAGGAGCTCGGCTTTACATCTTAGCCAGAAGGTGTAAGGACTCATGGCTACATTTGGGTGTGACTGAGTTATCACCAGCTGTTGGAGTTGATCCCGCCGCTCCATAAAGGATACGTTACCTGCAATGTCGGGCTAAACGTTTAGGGGTGAAAGGAGAATGGGGACAATATGACTTGCATCTAACTATATCATTAAGCAAAGGGCACCTGCATCCCTGGAGCTGGTCATTGAAACAGGTCATTTCTGCTTAAGTAGAGACTTGTTTGCACAACTCAAAAAAGCAGGTGGCCCTGAAGTCCTTTTGGGTCGTTCATCACTAGACTAGTTTAACTCTCGGCCTGGTAAGCTACTGTACGTTTGCCAGTGATTTCCCTCACCTCTGCATTTTGCAGCTGCCCGTGACAGATGGAGATAGACTAAATCCTTCCAGTTTCACTTGCTCCCTTCTCGTTGCACACCTGGAAGGGGTCTAAAGTGAGTAGCAATTTCTGAGGCACCCACAAGCAGCCCTCTTGTCTCCAGGGCAATCCTTGCTCACTGCAGCCTTTGACACATTAACGAAAGTTGACAAAAGCTTTTCTTCCTGTGATAACACTCCGGCTAAATTATTTAGCAAGTCAGACATTATTGATCTTCAGACACATTCAGCTACAAAATCCACTGCTCTGCCTTGTTCCTGGGGAGAGCCGAGGTGCTCAGGACAAAATGACAGAAGCAGGCAGGGCATCTTCCTCTCTGGGACAAATCCAGTACTGGGGGCTTGCTGTTTATGGACATCAGTTCAGTCTGCCTTGAGGCCAGGCTGTAAGGTTGAGTCGCTCTAGCCCTTTCCATAGGAATTCAGTTCTGCTGTGAAGCCCTTAAGTAACCTCTTCCCTCTACCTCCCTCTAATCTACCTCTGTACATGTACGTGTACGTGTGTGTTTGTGTGCGTGCAAGCACGCGCGCGCGTGTGTATGTGTGTGTGTGTTAAAGCATAGGCAGAGGCAGCGCACATTTCCCATATGCCACTTTGGCAAAACACTTCCTCAGTCCAGACCTGGCAACAGCTCTTCGAGGAGTGAGAAAGAAATTCAACCTCCATCCCCGTTCAATCAGTGGCCTCTCTAATGAGGCTGCCAGTTAGGAGCTGGAGCTTTTTGGTTATATTTTATGCAGACACTTGTTGACTGGGAGCCGGAGTGAAATGTGCCATGTTATTTCACATATGCAGGGTCCAAGGTGCTCTGCAGGCCTGAGTGGGGGGGGGGCCCAGGAAGCCAGGTCCCACTCTGGTGTCTGGTTTAGTCAGTTCACTATCCTCCCCATTCAGCTGCATTTTGTCAAGTACAACGTCATTACAAAACCCGAGACAGACCGAGATCAAATCACCTCTGAATGTTCTGGCAGGTAGAAAACCCAGGACACCTGTGTTAGCTCATGGGGGGCTAGAAGTTTTGTTATCCAGCTCTTTATGGAAGTGCTCTGCACAGCATTCATTCCTTCCCTGCCATCTGTGGAATCCCCTGGCCTTACGGGCAGAGAGGCTGACGTGAGGGTCCGTTTTCTTTAAGAGACGAAAACTGTTTTTTATCCAACGACTCCAAAGCCCACCATGGTTTGCAGGTGGCTTTGCATTAGCAGACGTGCCCTTTAGAAAAGTGGCACAGCAAGATGGCAGGTTTGATTGGATCCGACAAACAAAGCGAGCCTGGGAAGCTGGATGCTTCAAGTGGTCTGGGCCGGGAGGGAGATGGGATAGGACAGGGGTATGGGGTCTATCCCATCTCGGTCTCTGGCTCAGGCAGGACGTCCGCCTGCTATTATTTTTAGTGTCACTGTTGTCTGCATTACAGTAACGCCCAGCTGAGCTCAGGACCCCACTTTGCAAGGTGCTCTACACACAGGGAGTGAGAGACCGTCCCTGCTTCAAAGGGATGACAATGTAGAGAGGCAAATCAGGCAAAAGGCAGATGGGCAGGAGTGCTACTCACTCCATGTTAGAGATGGGGAACTCAGGCCCTGAGCAGTTAAGTGACTGGCCCAGTGTCACATGGAGGACGTGTGCTGTAGCGGGAAATCAGGCCCAGGTCTCCTGATCCCTGTGCACTGCTTAGTATGTGGTCCATCCGCGGCATGAAGCTGCCGCTTGGTGGCTGCTTTGTGAGTAATGCACAGGAAGCTGGTGACTCAGGCCAGCTTGAAAAGGGAGGTCCGTGTCCTCGTTACACCCCACCATGGGACAGCGCTGCTGTTCAATTGTGATGGGAAACAACTCCACAGACAGCAACAGCAACTGCTGCTCCCTCAGCTCCTGGACAATCTGTTAGTCCCTGGACAGGATGTTCCATTTCCAGCCCAGCCCAGTGGTTCCTCAGGATGGGGATCCTGTCTGGCACTGACCAGTACTTTGTAGGAAAGCAAAACTAGAACACTGCTGCCCTAATTTGCTGTACACGTCCTTCCTTCCTGACCAGTGCTAGTGCTCAGCTCATGTCCTGAAGCTTGGTGATGGAATTGCCCTTGTACATTTGATCCTCGCTAGTATAGCTGCAGGTGCTACTGATTTCTATAACTGCAATTATTTTTTAAATTCCACTAACTGACTTGCAAAAGCAAGTAACTTTAACTTGCATGACAAAGAACTTCCTGGTATTGATTTAATGTGGACTGCCTCTTAGTGTCCTCGAATGTCCCCTTGTTCCTGCACCACAGGACTGGCTAACCAGGAGCAGCTGACTGGCCTTTCTGTACCACACTCCCTGAGCATGTCCTCTCAACACGGCCTCTTTCAAGATTCCTTTCACAAATCTGATTTCAATAGATGAGGGCGTATCTCAGAGGAAAGAGAAGAAAAGCAGCCAGAGGCATTTGATCTTGGATCTTGCTTGGGTGGAAGGGACAAGGAATATGAAGAATGAAGACCGTCTTTCTCAGAGGCTAAGCTATTTCTGGATAGTTTCTTTTACCTCCTGCCAGGAGAAGAAGATAAAGGAACCTTGAAAGAATTCCAAGTGATTACAGCAAGGCAAATTCTTTTGTCTCGGTCTTGTCGGCTCTTGCTTTCGAGCAGAGGCATCAAACTCCAGTCTACAGAAAGACACAGAGGAAGCAGGAAATGGGACCAGGCAAATGAGATGCACACAACTGCAGAAGGACAGTGAGGATCTGGCTGTATTTACTGGCCCACAGTTTATTAAGGAGAAATGTTTCAGTACCCACAGGAAAAGGCTGAAAGGAGATTTTTGTAGGACAGGAGCCACAGGTAGGATTTTCAAAGGACCTAAGTGACTTAAGAACACAATCCCATGCCGTGTTACTGGGATGCAGGATTCCATGGATAACAGAAGTGGAAAAGGTCAAGTAGGCCATTTAGTCCATAAGAACTATGGGATGGGAAACCAGTGAGGATGATACTGAGGAGTGGCTCAAAGCTTTGGCAGACTCTCTCAGGGAAAGGCACTTGAAGAGCTTAGTGAATTTTTTTGTTAGTGTCTCTTTAATGTTCTCACACCTCCGCATGCCCTGGATTGTGGCTGGAAGCATGAGAAAAGCCTATTCAAAAAGTGCTGAAAATCTTAGTTCCAGGGAAGTTTCCAGCCCGGCTTCCAGGCACCTGGCCTTTCAGACCTGTAAGTCTAGGCTGATGGACATGGACGGCATTAAATCACCAGTACAAGCAGCACCATGGAGTGGCTGAGAAAAGCGTTTAGGAAACTAGTGAGCAAAGGAGGCTGTGCCCGGCCTCTGCTGGGTCCCTGATATCGCTTTGCAGGTAGCTCCTGTGACCAAGGGACACAGCGAAGTCCCTCTTCCCCAGTTGCTTTTCTTGATGAAAGAAAGTCAGCACCGTAGCTTGATCTGCTTTGAAGCTGTCTGAAGCGTCTCGCCTCAGAGCTGCCATTTAGAAACACTCCCTTTGAGGATTTTAGATCTGTGGCAGTCACACTTCTTGGCGGTACACATTCCCTTACATGCTAACTGATTAATTATTTGAAAATTTCACTTTTAAAACAATCATCCCCTTCCCCATTTGGCGTTTCATTCGCTGATGGCATCCTGCTATCACCACCTCTGGTAAAGGTTCCTAAAATCTGTATTTGGGGTGAATTCTTAGGGCAGGTGGAAGGTTCCCCACAGAGCAGACCCCGGCTCTCACTCACAGATTGGGCTTTGGGTGGGCAGGCTAGCAGGAGCGTCCCTGGGGCTGCCCCTCACTGGCACAGAGAAACCAGCAGTAGGGATGAAAGAGGAACTTAAGCCAAGATTTTCAGAAGACACTAAAGAGGTTCTGGGTGCCTGACCTGGAACATCTTAAAGGGGCCTGCCTTGATTTTCAGGGAGTGCTGAGCACTTGCCTTCTGAAAATCAGGCCTCACAAGCTGGCCACCCAAAATCACTTGTCACTCTTGAAAATCTTGGCCTGTGACTCACCCTGAACTGATGATCCTTGAACCTGTTACCTCCAGAGGACAAGGAATTCAATATCTGTTTAAAATGGCAGCACACGTGGTATCCTGCAAAGGAGGGGATACAAACAAGAGCATGTGGCCAACAGGATCTGTGTTTTGGGGAGCTGGGTAATGTGATCAGTCAGGAATTGGCAGTTCCTCAACTTTCCACAGAGGGATACAGACTCATTACGAAAAAGGGGGGAAGGAAGGCGAGAGAAGGGAGAGAAATAATCGTTTCTATTATTCTTCAAAGCTGCTGGTTATGATGATGCATTAAGTATTCATGACATCATCTAAGAAATTTATATCTGTGCTTGTTTAACTTAGATACTGCTCCCAAAAATCTTCACAGCAGGCTGCAGTTAAAACTTTCCCCAATTTGCTTAAGTGTTTCTGTAATTCAGGCAATAAGGACAGGAGGAACCATGCTCTACCAGCAGGCAAGGGAGGGAGATGAAATGGCTTTGATTAGCAGCAAAGAGTCCTGTGACAGCTTATAGACTAACAGACATATTGGAGCATGAGCTTTTGTGGGTGAATACCCACTTCGTCGGATGCATCTGACGAAGTGGGTATTCATCCACGAAAGCTCAAGGTCCAATATGTCTATTAGTCTATAAGGTGCCACAGGACCCTTTGCTGCTTTTACAGATCCAGACTAACATGGCTACCCCTCTGATATTTGATTAGCATGAGACCTGATGCACAAACAATTCAATTGGGGATTCACATGTTGCAATGCTGTCTTGATTATTTTCTGTCTGCCATGGCTTGGAAGGTTCCTTAGTCCTGCTCTGAAAATGACCGACTTTTAAAATGTTTTCTGAGTTCTCTTCAAGAGGTACAAGAGGACAGAGATTGAGAGCAAGGAGGTTCCCAGTGGCCAAAGACTCTAGCTTTTGGGCTTTATTTAAATAAATGTTCCGAGGGTTGGTTGTTGCTGCAGGCTTGATTCAATCTCTGTCTTTCACTGGAGAGAAGTTAGTTGTTTGGTGCTTCTGTACTTGCCTGCCCAGATTCTGATCCCATAACTCCACTGACTGAAAGGAACTGCCATCTGTGGACTGTTCAGCCGGCTCTGTGAAATGAGATGGGAGAGTGAATTCTAGTTCCCAGTGGGCAGATGTCCAGATCACCAATTGCCCCAGGATTGACCTCCTTGATGGCAGTCTCAGGAAAGGGTCCAAGAGGTGAATGGACAATAACTTAGCTCCCCTCTCACCCCAGAGATGGTTGAGACATGCTGGCTGGGCAGTGCCCAGGAGCTTGCACTGGTTGTTACTCTGGGGGTCCGCCCAGGAATTCCATCTCCAGGGCTGCCAATCTGCCACCTGTCCCCAGCACAGCCATTACTCACACACGAGATTTAGGAAGGGAAGCGGGAACTGAGGAAAAAGTTCTTCCTGGACTTCTGGTTTGCAGGAGGAAGGAATTAGAGATCCCTCCATTCCGGCCTGAAGAGGCCTGGGTGTAACAGAAGAGCAGGCCCCTCGTGTCTCTCATCCTTCTACACTCCAGCCCAGCAGCAGCAGCAGCAGCAGCACTGGGTAGAGCACAGAGCTCCTCAGAGTGCATGAGCGGGGCTGGGCAGATGCTGGAAAAAAGTGCTCTGGGAAACAGCCAGTGTCATGGCTTCTGACTGTGCTTTGGCTGTTGTGCTTGATCCTGTGAATCTCCGTGAGAGCCGGATTGTGGGAGCGATGACTCTGACTGTTCAGGGAAAGCAATATCTGAACTCATAAACCTGAGTATTCCCCCTGGCAAACCTCTGCCCTCCATCCAGTTAGAGAACAGAAATGAGGCCACTTGACGCAAGTATCGAATCAAAGCTGATCAATGGAGCTTCAATTTCAGATATTTGACACAACAAACCGCGGGGGAACAAACTGGCCACAAGTTACCTCTCAAAATCATTCAGCCTGTAAGTGCAGATCCCAAAGCCAGCCGCAGCTGCTCGTGGACAATTCACAAATGGAAAAAGAGGCCAGATCAGTGGAATAGATTGTTCACTACTAATTTGCTCGGCTCGGCTCTTTGAGGCAGCAAAGACAACAGAGCAGGCCACTCCACAGCTACAAAGGCCCCGGTGGGTTATGAACTCTGCCCCCTGCTGCTCTTTGATACATTAAGATATCGAGAGGTGAATGACAGGAAGTTTCACATGCAACAGGGGGCTGGAGGTGGGGGACCGCTGGCCAGAGAGCAACATCACAGCTGCCTGTCACTGAAACAGGTGGAACTGTTTCCCCATCACTAGGAAGCAGCATGAAAATCCTGCCAACTGGTCACATCTAGGAAACGCTGTCTCTCTCCCTTTCTGCAAAACCCTGAGTTGTGATAGTGTTTCATTCCCTGCCCAGGCTGACAAGCACCATCACACAAGAAGGAGGCTAGGACAAAGTGACACCGGGCCAAGATTCTTCTCAATGTGGCACAGGAAACACGTCGGGAATAAATCTGAACTTGGCTGATAGATAGTAAAGGTGTAGTAGAGGGCACAAGCATTATGAAAGGGACTGTAGTTTAACAGGGTGTAACAGAACAATACTGCGGGGTGAGTTTGGCACCAACGTGACAAGATGGTTTATAGTTTTCATTTCAATCGTTGGTTTTATATTCCTATCTGAGCAGCTACCAGCGTTCAGTTGCAGCAGCTGTAATTTTATAACGAGGATTGAGAAGAACATTCTGATGAAAGGTTTTAGATTCTCCAATGGTGTGAATCAGAGCGGCTTTGAAATGAAGGGAGCTACACAGATTTACATCAGCTGAGCGTCTGGCTCCAGGCACCAGCAAACCAAGCACATGCTTCAGGCAGCACACTTCCGAGGCGGCACTCCGGCCACCTTTTTTTGTTGCTGCTTTGGGCGGCAAAAGCCTAGAGCCGGCCCTGGCAGCAGCAGCACGTAGTGCGCGGGGGGCACCCTGGGGCCACTGCAGTTTGCGCTGCGGGGGAGCAGCACCCGCACCTTGTGGCTGAGCCGGGCAGGCTCCGAGTGGGCGACACTTGGGCTGGGGGACGCCCGCGGGGCACACGGAGCTGCCTGCAGATGCTGCAGGGCGGCCGCCCCCAGTACCGCAGCCGGGGCTGGGTGAAGTGTCCCGAGCGGCCCAGGGACTGTGGCGAGGTGGCCAGAAGCAGCAGCAGCAGCAGCAACAGCAGCAGCAGCATGGCCATAGAGGGCGGGGCGCTGCCATGCGGGGCCCGCTTCCCGCTCTCCGGGGCTCTGCTCCCTCTGGGGCTACCCTGCCTGGGCTCCTCAGCCCCCTGCCTGGGTGGTCCCCTGGCTCTGCCTTCCCAGGTCCTGGCAGGTCCTGGAGGCAGGAGCCCTGGCTGGAAGGACCCTGGGCTGAGGCGTGGCCTGGGAGCCCCGCTGCTTACCCCGACCCTGCCAGTGCCAGAGCAAGCAGAGTCAGCACTGGTGGGGGGAGCTCAGCACTGGGGCAGCAGGGGGGGCAGGTGGGAGAGGCCAGGGCTGGGACGGCAGGAGGTGACGGAGGGGGCAGGTGGGAGAGCCCAGCACTGGTGGAGGGAGCTCAGCACTGGGGCAGCAGGGGGGGCGGGTGGGAGAGGCCAGGGCTGGGGCGGCAGGGGGTGACGGGGGGGGGCAGGTGGGAGAGCCCAGCACTGGTGCGGCGGGGGTGGTGTGTGTGTGTGTGGGGAGAGCGCCCAGGGCTGGGGCGGCAGGGGGTGCGGGTGGGGGAGGGCACTAGTGGTGTAGGGGTGAGAGCCCAGGGGTGGGGGTCAGCCAAAATTTTTTTTGCTTGGGGCGGCAAAAAACCTAGAGCTGGCCCTGCATACTGTTGTGGTCTGAGTGTTGGTTGATTTTTGTCCCGGGAACATCCCCCTCCTGGTATAGTATAACCTTGCTTCAAACCTCACTAAACATGCCCATCATAGAGAGAGAAATTGATCTTAGCAGGATTAAAATAGCAAATAAAGTGGATATTGCAAGAGCTGGTGATGCTTTATTGACATTTTTGAAAAGCATCCTGTGTAGAAAACATTTTGCCCTTGTATCTTTATTTTCTGCATATTCCTCCTCTTGTCCTTGATTAATAAGGACATTTGCATGTAAATTGGATCTTGGTTCCTTACAAGTTCATCTGTTGCTGCTCTGGCTTATTCCCCACCTGAAGTTACAATCCTCCTTTTAACTAGCCATATGAAACACTGGCTAACAAGTGTCCACCGTGACATGCCCTAGTAGGGCAGCGAATACAAGAAACTGCCACGCAGACAGAGATTCAACACAGAATTGGGAGTGGCACCCGCTGTTCGCTCTGGCATTACTGGGAAAGAAATCAATAAATGATCAAATCACAGAAACATCTTCCCAACCTATGAGAAGCGAAAAAACATGGCAGGCTTGAGTTTTTCATACCCATGGGGATGCAAGTCGCTGGTGAAACCCAAAGACAGGATGGACTGTTTGCTACTGAACCATCTCTGGTGCCTCACGCCATTGTGTGCTGCCAAGCGAGGACGAGGCACTGTGCTCAGAATGGCTGGTAACAACCCATCATTACAATGTTGTTTCTATGTTACGTTCTCTAGCTCCCCAGATGTCTTTAGGCAGCCGGCAGGGTATAGCATGCAGCTGTTGTATGTAGTGCGTCGTCACTGAAATCCTACCCTGTCAAAATGAGGAGAGCCAGATATGAAATGCCTCCTTTTCTGTTTATTGTATAAAGCCATTTTACAATTGTTTGAACAAGTCCCCCTCCCGAGCTCACGTTCCCACGAGACTTCATTTTTAAAAACAAATGCATTTGCTGAATGCATCTGAAAAAGTGCCTCTCAGTTGGGCAATCAGTCTGGCTGAGTTTGATGTGTCATTTCCACATCATGTCATTTTAAAAGGTAACATTTTGTTAATGGAAAACACTTCATGGCTTTCTCTTCCCACCCCCACCCCCACCCCTTCTCTGTTTTTCATATTTGCCTGTTTTGGTTTCTTCTGCTAGTCACACTTGGCAAAAGAGCCACTTGCTAGAACTTCAGGGAAGGGAAGGGAAGGTGTGGAGCCCTCTGGGTTTGATCTCATCTGGATCTCTCCAAAGTTTTGGGCAGCACCTCTACTTGCTGCCCGTTGGAAAGACCAGCCTAAAAGAGAAAGAAGCACGCTCCAGGGACACAAGAGAGATCTCCCCAGTTAGCGTGGCTTTCAGCTCACTCGTATCTCCCAACCAGCACTTAGATACTGCAGGGATCAGTGGTAAGGCCCCGATTCAGGAAGGCATTTAAGCACATGCTTAAATCCCATTGACGTCATGGTATTAAAGCACATGCTATGTGCTGTTGTGAACAGGGGAGCTGTCCTGAATCAGGGCCTATATAAATGCTTAGAGGAGACAAGCTGTCAGTCAGCCAGACAAATATTTGTTTGGTAGCCAAAAAATAAATAAATTTGTGGGCCAGGTCCTCAGAAAGTGTAAACCAGTCCAGCGCCATTGGAGCTATGGCAAATGTATTCCATCTGGGGATCTGGCCCCATTGATTCCAGTGGAATTATGCCAGTTTACACCATCTGGGGACCTGACCCCATTGACTCCAGTGGAATTACACCAATTTACACCATCTGGGGACCTGGCCCCATTGACTCCAGTAGAGTTACACCATCTGGGGTTCTAGGCCCATCTCCTGGGTATGCAAAGGGTATTAGTGAAATACTGTCTTGATCAAAGGAAATTGTTTCTATTTTTAGATATAGGCCATTCCAGATTTCTGGACCCTGTCCTGATTTGCTATTTTCATTGAATTTTTCCCTCTTCCTGTAAATTGGCTGACTCCCTTAGGTCCACGTACCATGTCAGCGTTATTAAGCCCTTTAGTGGATTTTCATTTGTGTAGAATTAACTTCTCTTGCAATTAGACTTGCCCTCCATAAGAAAAGAAAATGTTCTTGTTCTTTGTTAATATTTACTGCGGTGTTCTGGACTCCGAGCTGACAGAGCTTAGGATCCAGCAGAAAGTCTGTGCTCAATGGAGGGTTTATTCTTCAGCTTATTTTTCCCCAGATGTGCATTTTTCAATACTGTGGAATTTTGTGGAACCCCGGCAGCTGGGACTCCCAATCGAGGTCTATCCGCACCAGGCTTGTTGCTGGATGGGAGCCTCAGAGGTGGAAAACGTGTGCACCCTCCTCCCCAATAGCTCCCAGAAACTCAGAACCTCCCCAGCGCTTCCTTGTTAACAATGCCCCTGCTGAAGCTCTTGAAGAGGGAAAGAGACTGCAACCCTCAAATGCAATCACTGGGGCGGGTACAGGCCCTCCACAGGTGTCATGCGTATGGCAGGTCTCAGCAGGATGACGTACGGAACTGAGCGTGATACACACAAACAGTGCTGTGGCACCGGGCAGACCCACATGGTGCAGACATGGAGGAGGGCAGTGGGCCAAGCCTGTTACTCCATTCATGCCCTGCATGAGCTGGCACCAACCTGGTTGTGTGGGTTAAAAGGCCCCAGTTTGTGTAGCTGACAATTCCTCACCTCAGCCCTGCTGAGCTCTGTGCCCTCTGGGAGGAGCTGAGCCGCAGGCCATGGCCCCACGGAGAAGCCATTTAGAACAGGGTCCCTCCCATTATTCACTACCCTGAACCTAGCAGAAATAGCTGACACAGGGCACCAGGTGTATTAGGGCCTGGAGCCAGGCTACCCCTTCCCTAGTGGCGTTCTAATGCAAAGCAGTTGTGGGGGCAGCCTGGACCTCAGACCCAGTCCTGAAAGCCACCTGCCAGCCCTGGAGTTGGGTTGCCTCAGAAAAGCTGAAATTTTTTCATCACACAAATTAGAAATTCAGCTGCAAAAATCAAGGTCAGAGCTGAGCTCCATGCAGCTCCCTCCCAGGGTGACGTGTTAACAGCCAAGGGACACGGCCTCCTTGCCCATCTGGTGACTGTGCACGCAGCCAGCCGCCCGGGAGAGAGGTGGGAAAAGCCAGTGTTGCCACTGAAGGGAGCAGAAAGGACAAGCAGGAGCATCAAAGATGTCGTGAGATGCGCCTGCTCCCTGGACAGGGGGCTTGACCTCTCACTTGAGTGACAGCCTGGGGCTGCTGGCTGGGTGGCTCCGGCGGGAGCACAGAGGGCTGCAAGCTGAGCGCTAATTGTCCCATCCATAGGAATGTAGGCAGGTGCCAACCCTGATATTTGACGACATTAACTAATTGACAGTGGAACAGAAATGACCCTTTTTATAATTCACGCTGAGACATTTGCCAACTCTGGGGAAACTCCTAATGGTCAGGAATTGTGTTTGGCAGACCCAAGGTGAGGAGGGGAAGGAACTTTTCCTTTCATTCTCACCTTAGTCTGCAGTTTAATCTTCAACTTAGAGCTAGAGCCGTTCAGTTCGCCAGCTCTCCAGGAAAGAATCCAGTCGCTGCTTTCCCTGGGAAATTTCAAATGCAGGTTTCCTTAAGCACTTACTGATTTTCCTCTCCCCTGGCAGAAAATCAATAGGGGCTGTTAAGTGTGGGCTTTTAAATGTGTAACACAGAGAATGGGAGCATAAATTTTCAAAGAAGAGCAGCAGGAAAAAAAGGGACGAGTCTCTTTAAAATCAGCATGGGTTTGGCATTTCAGGGAGACCCTGCTTCTGAACATTTACTGTGCAGCACCCTCCACCTGGAGAGGAATCTACTTATTTATCTTACTCACTGCAAGAAACTCAGCAGTGAGAATGACCCTGGAACATGAGGGAGCCAGACAGGGTGTGGACACTTCTCATCCTGAACAAACCCATCTCCAACTAAACAAACAGCCAGAAGCAGCCTGTGCTGGGCTTGGCCAAGGAACCAGAGCAGGTAAAATGCCCCACAGACGTTTGCACTAAGAGCGAACCAGTCGGCTCTCAGCTCCTCCAAGAGTCTTCCGTTGTGTCACTGTTCTGCCACTTCTCCAGGGCTGGCGCAGAGTGGGGCAATGAAGAGGACTGGCAGTGCTGTCTTCTGGGGCAACAGATGGGTCACAACAGTGGGGCAGTGATAACTTTGTTCAGTTGTAACAGGATGGTCGAGGTGGTAAAGAGGAAATGAGTGTGAACACTGGAAGCTGAGATTTTCTCCATGTGAGAACAATGCCCCGTAATATTATGTAACCACTGCTACTCCCCTACAGCTAGGCCAAATCTTGCACGTCTTTACTCAGTCCTTACCCCCCAAGTAAGTCCTGAGTGAGGATGTCAGCAATTGACCCCCTGTATATGGGAGTTGGAACAGATGCCAACAGCTGAGGGCAGCCTAAATCCCTGTGACCTGAGTCCAAGCTCCCCTGGTCAGGGAGAGCCAGGAGCCCTCCACTGACGTCAAACCCAGGGTGAGATGAGAATCAGGTCCCAGGAGGCTGAAGTCCTAATCGGTTAAGTGTAGGTGCTCCACCCTCACCAGCACCTCGCTGGCTTGACCTCCCTGACTGCATTTCAGTATAAAATGGCATCCTCCATGTGGTGTGACCTCGCATGGACAGTGTGAGTGAGGCCAAAAATGCTCAGAAGGGCAGGAACACTGCTCCCGCCCCACTACCTTACTGGTTTGAAGCGACAGATGGATACCCCGTTCCCAGCTTTGCAGAGGAATTAGCTTTGGGAGAGTCTGCAAGAGGCAGCGAGCCAGATGAGAGAACTTCCCTTACCCATCAGTAAAGGGGCGTTTGTTGGCCTGCAGGAGCCTCGTTGGGTGTGACTCACACATCAGGCAGTTGCAGAGGGTGTGTGCTTACATTTTTTGAGGGGGATCTTCTTTAACTAACCCTGATTTACTTTCCTCCCCCCAGGCCCAGAGGCAGGTGAGTAATGACAGCTCAGAGCTGTGCCATGCTCATCGAGCCTTGCCCGTGAGTCTGGCCCCGCGCAGGGACAGGGAATGCTGTGCCCGTTTGTAAACGGCATTGCAAAGGGCTGTCGAGAGCTGTACAAATGCCAAGCTACTGGCACAGCAAATCCGTGACACGCACAGCCTTTTCAATGGGACAAGTGCCAGGAAAAGAGACCGGTGGCTCTAAACATTGGATAAAGGGCTCAGTGAGTCCATTTACCCTTTCCTGTTCCAACTGGACATGGCATTTTTGGGCACTTTCTTTTCTAAAACAGCTGCCAGCTTTCAGCCCAGAGGTGGCTGCTTCTCACTGGTGGGTAAATTGTTTCCTGTAGTTGTAAAGCCCATGGGGGTCCTCCAGGATGAAATATCCTATATTAACGGGAGATGTTATTAGCTAACAATCACTATTATTTTTAGTATACTTTAGAGGGGGGGTGACCATGATCCAGGCAATACCCTTAAGGCTTGAGTAGGACTTACGTAGTACCTAGGCCTGCTGCTGGTTCAGGGCCCAGGGTGGAATTTCACACACTATACATTTAGTTGTTGAACAGCTTTCAAATCTTTTATTCAGTGGATTAGCTGCAAATATTTGAAATTCATTCTGGGTGATGGGCCAGTTCAGTCACATGGTCTTGCTCCTGTTCTCTAGTTGGCTGAGCGAGCAACTGTTTCAGCTGAAGAGCTAAATTCACCTGGCCCAGCAAACTAGACAACATTGCCAGGGCTGGATTGATGTACAATTCAGCACAGCTACTGGGTTGGCAGAGCAGATTGGCTGCAGCACCTGCCCCAGGTGTCCTCATGTCTGTTGCCCCAGAGGACTGAGAACTCCTGCTGAAATCTCACTTGGGCCTGCGTGTCCTCTCAGTGCCACTGCTGAGCCCCCGCTCTCTAGCACAGCTTCTCCCCAGTCCAGGGCATATCCGCCAGCGCAGCAGTCCTCCACAAGACTGGTTCAATCTGTTACCATCGTATCCACCCACACACAAATACACCCAGATGCAAAAAGCCAAGGATAATTATTTAAAAGCCTGAAAGGCATGGACCCTCATGACAGTCGTGACAAAAATGCTGCCTTAAATATCTTTTGATTTGCAAGAGAAAAGAGGAGAGTGCTCGGATTATTTTTAGCATTGCATGGCACTCCTGGTGCTGTCTACCAGCCTATTTGCAAGAGTTAACAGGTGTGAATTGGGATTCTCTGGCATAAAAACTTGCCGTCTGATCGTTATGTTTATTTCAGCCTCCTTCCAGCCTCTATTATGGCTGCTCAAAGAGTCAACTTTACTTTCCTATAGTTTTCTTTTTAAATGTTTTAATGCTCTGTACAATGCTTATTTCAAAAACATTACATGTAATAAAAAGTGAATCTCTCCCAGCACAATGTATTCCCACAAGCCCCGGCTAATCAGGAATGATTGCTTAATTGGCACATTTCTGCTTCTGCTGGGGTCTGTGCCAACAAAGAGGGTTCCACTCTACTCAAATAAACTAAATAGTTCTCATTACCAAAAATTCAAATGAAGTCATTAGCCAGAGAGAAGCATTTTCCTGCCTTGCATCCGGAGAAGTCTGATGAAAGATGGGGACATGCCGGATAGAAAGGGAGAGTGGAGATTAAATAGGCAGAACCCCAGCCAGCATGATGCTAGGATTTGCAGTCTTTTTTATCTAATATGAAACTGAGGTTCTGATCATTTGTGGCCACTAAAAATCCCTTTGGGGCTTAAGAGAATGGGTGTGAGAACCTATATCCTGGCCTAATTCCAATAGAGTAATTATTAGAGGTGGGCCGGAACCAACACCCTGGAACTATCCCAACGCTGAATGTTGAGGAAGTGAGATGTTGCATTCAGAGTGCATCCAACACTTCAGAGGAGTCAGAGCTGAGTCCACATCCAAAATGTGCATCAGGGATCCATTTCTAGTCATTACATTCTGCCTCCCTAAACTCACCTGTTCCTTAATTAGATCTTTGTTCTGCTTCACTACCTGTCCCATAGCAGTTGCATATTGTTGCTGGGTGCTGTTATAATGGCTGCCACAGCTTGCCGAAGAGGTGGCTGCATTTTGCTATATATGTGTTTAGGTTGTAAAGCACTTTTGAGATTTGCATACGATGCTAACAAATCAATCAATAAAAATATCTCCTGCAACTTAACCAGTTGTTGTCCTGCCATGATGCTAGGAGACGCTCAGCTAACTGGTGCTCAGTAACCAGAGAGATGTGCACAGAATGAGAATTTCGTGTGTATGTCACTGATGGCTACGATAAGCAAATGTGCAGCTAGCAACAGCCAGTCACAGGAGGTTACGGCAGGATGTTCAGACTGAGGCCTCTTCATGGAAATGTAACAGCCACCACTTGTTTCTGGAGTTCTGTGCAACACAAAGGCCTGTCAAAGCACGAGACTCTGCCACAAATAATCTTTAATAAATCACCCTTCATACATATGAAGGGAGCTGTGATTCACTCTTGCTGGAGAGAAAGAAAGCCAAGTGTTTCTGATGTGGAAAGGAGTCCAGTGAGGACATGTTCAACTGCATGCCAACTCTGAGAATCTACCCCAGCCCCGGATCTGTGCACCGAAGATATCCGACCCTCCTGCAGGACAGCTGCCAGCTGGGCCTTGGGCTGAGAGGGCAATGCCTAGCAGCAAGGCCTCCTTTTCAGGGATACAGTTCATGACACTCAATTGTTGGCAAAATTCAGTGATTTCCAGAGAGTCTCTTGCCCATGGGTGTGACTGAACAAAACCCTTCTATCCTTTTCGTCCACCCTGAGAGCCAGGTTCACAACACAGGAACAAGGACAGTCAGTGGAACTGAAAGACAGTCAATTCAAAACCTTGACAAAGAAATACTTTTTCATATAATGTGTAATTTGATGGTGGCACTTACTGCCACAGGATGTAGCTCAGGCCAAGACCTTAGAGGGACTGGACATTTATATGGATAAGAGGAATAGCCAGAGTTATAGTTACCACTAAGAAAAAGAGTGTGGAACAGAGATAAGAACTCATGCTTCAGGGTGCATGCCCACCTCTGAGGGATGAAGCTGAGACCTTGATAGGGGGGCAGATCACCCCACATCTGCTTACTGCAGGGTTTCTTGCATCTTTCTCTGAGACATCTGGTGCTGGCCACTGTGGCAGACAGGACTGTGGACCAGACGGACCTCAGGTCTGATCCCAGTCTGGCAATTCCTACATTCCTAAGGGCCTGACACAGAGGAGGAGGAGCTGTAGCCTTGGAGCCAGTGAGATGGGCTAGGTAGCAGGAGATCTTGCGTTCTAATCCTGAGTCTGTCACTGACTCAGTATCTGGCTTGGCTCAAGCCTTTCCAAGGGAGGTCGTAGAATCCTCACTGCCAGAGGTTTTAGAAAACAGGTTGGACAAACTCCTGTCAGGGCTGATCTAAGTTTACCTGGTCCTGCCATAGGAGGTGGGGGCTGTACTTGACCACTCAAGATTCCTTCCACTCTGACATTTCTATGATTAACCTCTCCCTGGAGGACACGGATAGTATGTACCTGTCTCATGGACAGGTTGTGATACATAATGAGTCATCTTTAAGATCTTCAGATGAAAGATGCTATATGTAACAAACAGTTGTTTGCAATAATATGATGCCACTACCAATGTCCTTTAATTAGGGGTGTTTTAATTAAGCACATAGCCAAACTACTCCATGAACTCTGACCATCAAGGTAGTGGGGAAAGGATTGTTGGGTAGATAATGCTTCTACTTCTCTGTTTTCTTGAATTTGCTGAAGGCAAATCATAGCTCTCGAATGTATATATAAAATTGGAGAAACTCCCACACTGTCACCAATGTCTGAAGCTTCCTTCTAGCTCACCATCCTTCACCAAAGTGGCTGGAATCCCAACTCTCCTCTACAGCTGCAAGACTTGGGCGGCCTAGAGAAAACACCTGAAAAACCTGGAAGGTCAGTTCCAGCGCTTTCTCTGGAGGATCGCCGCAGTAACGCCAGTGTTCTCATGGGGCCAACACCTTCCGTATTGAGGCCCTGATTATCCAGCACCATCTCAAGTGGAGCAGGCACTGTGTGAGCACACCTGATGCAAGCCTACCAAAACAATTATTGTATGCCCCACGCACCAAAGGAGAAAAGAAAAGGGGAGGCCAAAAGAAATGCTTCAAAGACACCATCAAGACAAACATCAAGAGATATGACATCGATACCACGCACCGGGAGACAGTAGCCCAAGACAGGGCTAACTGGTGAACACTTGTCAGAGAAGGGACAATCACTTTTGAGGAAAATCGCCTTGTCCTGGTGGCAGAAAAACAACAGACGACTGTCACACAGCAATTGTGGCCCAACTCTGCCTTCCACATCACCTGCAATGTCTGCCAACGAGCCTGCGGCACAAGGCTCAGACTTCTCAGCCACCAAAGGACCTATACAAAATAAAACCCATGGAAGAGAACATCCTCAACCCTGAGGGATCACCACAGAGGGAATAACTGCCATTTTTCCTGATCACTAGCGGTGAAATAACGCTGGGATTATCATTCCATAATCACTGCTCAAATATCTTTTACTGGCTTATTATTCCAATTCAGAGGACAAAGTTCAGAGATCAAGAGTTCATCTTCTGGTTTTGACAGCGGGACATTTTCTGAAGGACCCATGTCTCGAAGTCTGCCCAGACTATCCCAACTTTGCTTTAGAAAAAGAATCTTCTTTGCACACAAGTGGATTGCAGCCTCATCTCCTTTTTGTCAGGACATTTTGGAATGCAGATGCCATGCACATGGGGTGCGACTGGAGTAAGGCACCATTTGTGTCATTTCCAATCTGCCATTGTGAATCAGAGGAGTTGACATGCATGCTACAACCCATTCTTCTCATATCACTCATACCATTTCCATGCTACATTGTGACAATAGGGTATAATTAAGGTGTCAGCATATCATTTAGCCTTTTCAATATAAAACCAGGAGACAGGCTGGGAAATCTGTAGTCTTCTTTAATGAGGAATGCAGGGGGAAAAACAGAGAGGAGAGAAGAGATAGCAACTTGGCAAGGAAACAGACAAAGACCCCCTTAGCGTGCCCTGGTTGAAGGTTTTGAAGGACACAGTGTCATTTTCCAGGCATGTTTGCATGGTAGCATGAGGTTATTTCCACATGATCCTGGCGAATATGAACAAACAGCATGGCGTTTTCACGCAGTGATTCATTTCCTAAAGTAAAGAAATGCTTATGTTCTTGGAGGGAGGTGACTTTAATTCCTCACAGACAACAAAATGCCGTCTCAATTGCTGCTCATGTTACTGGTGATTACAGGTCTCACAGAGCTGTTAGCCCAGCTGAGAGTGGTCAGACCCTGAACAGAACTCGTACATTAGAGCACAGAGTTCCCATACTCAGCTGCTGTGCAATGTTGCTGTGGCATGTTAAACAGTTTACAAGTGTCACCCCAGAAGTAGCTGCATCTCAGGGGTATATGAAGCAATGCGGGTTTGTAAGTTGTCTATCAGTTTGTTACATCTGTACATTGTTAGTTCGTTGCATCACTGTCAGGATAGCAACTGCCATAGACTAGATGGGAGCCTGCTAAGTCTGCATGAGTCTGAGAGCTCTGTTATCAGGATACACCCATCAGGGCAAAGGGCCTCTGTTCACCCAGGCAGATATCAGGGGAACAAGAGCAAATAACAGGAAGCAAGGGCTGTCCCAACCACTGGGTAACGAGAGAGGATAAAGCAGAAGGCAGTCTGGGAGATGAACCACTAAGTATGGTAAAGTCAGATGACACTAGAGAAAACAGCCCCAATCACTAGAGACTGAACCCACTTGTGCTGGATAAAAAGGGGTACCCAGGCGACTGAAACACCTGACCCAGAGCAGTGATCTCACCAGTTGGCACTATGGGGCAGTCCTTTACCATCCCCTGCTCAATTCCACAGGGGGTAGAGCATCTCCTGACCCTGTGATTCCCATTGGCTTCAGAGCTAGGCCCCAAGCGATCCAGGGGTTACGGATGATTCGTTCAGCACCATGGCCAGAGCCCCCAAAGGGAGCCTGAGGGACGAACTAGGGTGCTGCCAAAGAAGAGAATGTGTCACTCCAACCCTCACTGCTGCCTCTGGGAGTATCTGAAGGGAAAGTTAAAAGCACTGATAACCCTGGAAAAGAGGAGGAGGAGATAGTGGGGCCCCATCAGACAGACCAGCTCATTGCAGCCCCAGTATAACCACAGGGGCTTCTGCAGTCACATCAGGGATGAGCCTGGCCCCTGGTGTCCACTTTAAGGGGCTGGATTTGTTTCATTTCAGGGACAGAGAATAGAAGAGCCTCTTCGGAAGCATCTCCCCTCACACGCCCCTCCCAAGCCAGGCAGGGAAAGTCCTTATTTCTTCCTTAGTTCGTTAATTAGTGACCGGGAGTGAAAAGAAAGAAAGAAATGTTTGATCATGAGACAAAGCTGGGTGAGTAGCCAAAAAACAAAAACAGGAACAGGAAAACTCCAGGAGAACAGGAGAAACAGGCAAAGTCAGGAGAGAGGAGCTAGCACCAGGAGCCCCGGGTGCTCCCCCCACCAGCTCTGCAATCACCAGCTCCATAAAAAACTCAGCAACAGTGAGGTCACTGGAGTGCCGAGCCCACAGCCTAGCACACTAGGCAACACTGTCCCTTTGTTTCTTTGAACTCCCCCATCAGCTGTCTGTCCCCATCTGTTATCTTGTCTTATCTTCAGAACGTCAGCTGTTGGGGCAGGAGCTGTCTTTCTGTTCTGTGTTTCTAAAGTACTGAGGGTAACACATCCTAGGCACTAGGGTAACACGAATAACAAACAAATAATCAAGAATACCTGAGCAACAGAGACAGGGGGCTGCTGCTGCCACTGCTGCTTCAAGGCGTCTCTAGCAATTCAACTCTCTGCCCCAGGGAATGTAGCCAACATGGGACTATGGCCCAGCACAGATGGGAAGCAGTGTGCCATGGTCAAGAACCTATGGGGCACTGGGGAATTGGGTTGTCCTGGCTCCGGCAGGGGTGTTTGTTCATCGAGGGGTTGAGCACAGGTCAGGTGATTGGGATTTGCTGAACAGTCTTTTGCAATCAAGGTGCACAGACATCAAGCGCTGACATCACCCTCTGCTGCCCAGCCGCCTCCAAGCGGAGCGGGAGCCAGCGTGGCGGCGAGTGGCGGAGCTGAGGTTGGCCTCCCGCAATCTGAACTTTGGGCAGGTTGAGTTGTTGGGAGACCGGCCTCTCAGTGAGCTAAGGAGGGGGTTGGGAGAGTATCAGTCAATAGCAAAATCGTGTAAAAATGCTCAGGGCTGCTGAATTACCCAGTGCAGGGAAACAAGACTTGGGCCCTGGCTTATATATCCCTATGAGTAAGCTTCCTCATAGAGACAGTCCGTAAGGAGAGGTCAAACTACACAGCACTGGAAGTTACACAGGGAACTTTACATTCTGTCTGGGGCTCATGGGGGCAGCACGGCCCCTCCCAGCCTCACAGGGCCTGATTCAAAGCCCACTGGAGTCAGAGGGAAGATTCCCTTTGGCTCCAATCCCTGGCCACACTATCCAATTTTTTCCTACTGTTTTTGGTGGCCACACTGGCCCACCCTCTCCCCAGTATAAATCTGTGGTGGGGTCCAGTGCAAGACTGGCTCTGTTTTGTGGGAACTTTTCCCCAGCATATGGAGATGGCCCGTTCTACAAGGAAGCTGCCACCTGATAAACGCACACCATCCCTGGCTGCTGTGGGTTCTGCTAAGTAACCTCTTAGGCCATTGCTAGAAGAATGAAGAGAGAGAATGAGAGAGACTGGGAAGGACAGACGGGGAAGGAGAATCCAGAAGTTGAGCTGCTGAGCTACTAGGATGAAAAGCTGGAGAAAAGCTACAGAACAATAAAGCGGCCACAGAATTGTCCTGGATTTATTTTCTGCATGATCTGGATAACGGAACAAAGGATCCTGGCACATCTGTAAAGTGTGCAAATCCAGCATAAATTAGCACTAACGACCACATCTGGAGCCAGTAAATTGCAGCCTGTTGCCTGCAGAACAATGCAAAGGCTTCAGGGCCCCTGGCTTTGTTTGGGAATGAAACAGGACAGCATTGATAACTTCATTATCTCCGCAGTCTCAGAAGCCCTTGCCTTGCCCTCACATTAGTGAGGCAAGGGAGAGAAGGACGAACAATATTAATGAGCAAGTTGGCAGGGAATCAGGGCTCCTTTTTCTTACATGGGTTACAAAGTGTAATGTTCTGGGGCCCATCTCTTCAGAGAAGAAAGCAGTTCCCAAAGAATCCATCCCAGGTTTTAAATACACCCCATGAATGCTGGGGCAAGCCCTGGGAAGTGTAACGGCTCCATGCCACTGATTCTGCAGTGTGTATCAATATGTTGAGGAACCTCAGTATCAAATCTCAGTTCTTGTAATAACCTGGGACTAGACCATGGCAAGCTAGTCACGATGAACACTTGTTCTATTCACCAGGAGCAGGCTGCACTTGGCCTATTATTCACAAACATCACACAATTGTTTATGCAAACAGATTTCAGCCAAGAGGCCTCCGATAAGCTTCTTTTTGGTGCGCTCACTATTTACGATACATCATCCAGCACTTGCGGTTGGGCACTACATCTCAAGATGGCATTTCCCCAGCCGGATGACTGAAACATTCAATAACTTGGGTAAGTCACTTGTGGTGTCAAAATCTGTAGGAAACATTTACAAAATTCTCCAATGTGAAACCTGGCAAGGAGCTTGGGGCTGGCATTTGGTTTGCCCAGGTAGATTATGGAATTTCCATCATTGGGGATTTTGAAGAGCAGGTTAGACAAATACCTTTTGGGGATAATCTAGATAATACTTAGTCCTGCCATGAGTGCAGAGGACTGGAGTAGATGACCTCTCAAGGTCCCTTCCAGTTCTATGATTCTGTGATTTCCAGTGCATGATCCCATGACTATTGTACGGCAAGAAATGGTCATTAGATAGCCAGTGAGTCATACACAAAGTATGCCTACAGCACGTGTTTCCCATCAGGTATTCAATGCAATTCCCAACCCAGGAGGATCTTGCATCAAAAGATCAAGAGCAGGACGTGTAACGGGCTCAGAGATGTTAATGAACGTATCTAGACGCGCGAAAACAAACGAGTTTGTCGGGGAAATAGCAAACTTCAGGTAAAACACAGGTTACCATGGAGAATGCTGGATTTTTCAGTTGCAGGAATGAGGTGAGGAGGAGCCAGGCTAAAAGGTGGGGTGAGCAATGTGCCTGAAATGATCTGCCATGCAAACACAGGCTGTGCAAGAGCCTCTGATGTTAATGCATGCAGCATTTCTCCATTCCAGCCCCACACAGGTGCAAAGGAACAGACTGTCCCCGCCCCAAAGAGGTCACGTAGAGACACCAGGAGAAGCAATATCCCAGTGTTCCAGCTGGGGAGCTGATCCCCATAGAGATGAAGTGATTGGTGCAGGCTCACACAGGGAGGTTGTGACAGAACTGAGAATTGAACCCTGAGTCCCAGAACATCATGAGCATCCGTCTCCTTCATAAGTCACCAAATTTCCATTTGTATATAAATTCTTTACAGACGAAAGGGTCAAAATCCTATTCCCAGTTATACTGGTGTAAATCCACAGACATCACTTGGATGGACACAAGTGTAATTAAAAGCAGAATTCGGTCTAAATGTCCAAACTTCCCCTTTCGTTCTTCTCTCACAGCTGACAAGAATCACACAAATGGATCCAATGAAACACTTCAGCAAAGAGGGTTACCAGAGAGTTCAAGCCCATCAATAATTCCCTGATTTCTATAGGGAGAGCTCTTTCCAATGGAATAAATTCCTGCAGAATCAAAAGGCAGCCACAAATCAATGCAGGAGATTCAGCTTTCTAATTACGGGAACTAATTTTTAGCAGCAGTTATTATTGAGTGCTGACAGTGTTCTGAGCATAACACAGACGGAGAAAGGGGCCGTGCTTCAAAGAACTTACAATATATGGCCCTTATCTTGGATCAAATCTGTGCCAGTGCAAAGGTGGCTGCAGAATTGGGGCCTCAATTAATTACAGTTCAGGTAAAAAGAACATAGATTCCAAGGTCAGAAGGGACCATTACAATCACCTAGTCTAACCTCCTGCATAACTCAGGCCAGAGACCTGCCGCAACATAATTCCCAGGGCAGAGCTTCTAGAAAAAAATCCAATCTCAATTTAAAAATTGTCGGTGATGGAGAATCCACCACAACTCTTGGTAATTTGTTCTAGTGGTTAATTATTCTCACCATTAAAGATTTACACCTTAGTTACAGTCTGAATTTGTCTAGCTTTAACTTCCAGCCACTGGATCTTGTTATGTCTTTCTCTAGATTGAAGAATCCATTATTAAATATATGTTCCCTGTGCAGACTGTGATCAAGTCACCCCGTAACCTTCTCTTTTTTAAGCTAAATAGATGGAGCTCCTTAAGTCCATCTATAAGGAGGGCTTTCCAATCCTTTAATCATTCTTATGTCTCTTCTCTGAACCTTCTCCAATTTAGCAACATCCTTCTTGAACTATGGGCACCAGGACTGGACACAATGTTCCAGCAGCAGTCACACAAGTGCCACATATCGTGATAAAATAACCTCTCTGTTCCTACTTGAGATTCCCCTGTGTTTGAATCCCAGGATCACATTAGCTCTTTTGACCTTAACGTAGCACTGGAGGCTCACGTTCAGCTGATTATCAACCATACACTTCTTTTTCAGAATCACTTCTTCAAAGGATAGAGTCCCCAATCCTGTGTGGCCAATATTCTTTATTCTTAGATGTATACATTTACATTTAGCCATACTCAACACATATTGTTTCCTTGCACCCAGTTTATAAACCAATCTATATCATTCATCAGTGTCCTCTTCATTATTTACCACTCCAATTTTTGTGTCATTTGCAAACTTAATCACTGATGATTTCATGTTTTTTCCAGGTCATCGATAAAAATGTTAAATAGTGTAGGGCCAAAAACCAAACCCTGTGGGACCCCACTGGAAACATGCCTGCTCAATGATGATTCCCTGTTTACTGTTACATATGAGACCTATTAGTTAGCCAGTTTTGAATCCATTTAATGTGTGCTACATTCATTTTATATAGTTCTAATTTTTTAATCAAAATGTTGTGTGGGACCAAGTCAAACACCTTAGAGAAGTCTAAGACTATAATGTCAACTGTGACAAAGTTCCTCCTCTACCTTGGTGGGTCCTGTGCTTATTGGCAGATTTGCTCACCTCAGTGATCTCCCCCACAGTCTGGATCAACTCCTCCTGTGTCTGATCAGGAGTTGGGAGGTTTGGGGGGAACCTGGGCCCGCCCTCTACTCCGGGTTCCAGCCCAGGGCCCTATGGATTTGCAGTTGTCTATAGTGCCTCTTGTAACAGCTGTGTGACAGCTACACCTCCCTGGGCTACTTCCCCAAGGCCTCCTCCAAACACCTTCTTTATCCTCACCACAGGACTTTCCTCCTGGTGTCTGATAACGCTTGTACTCTGTAGTCCTCCAGCAGCACACCCTCTCAGTCTCAGCTCCTTGTGTCTCTTGCTCCCAGCTTCTCACACGCACTTCCTGTCCTCTGGCTCCTCCCCATCTGACTGGAGAGAGCTCCTTTTAAAACCCAGGTGCTCTGATTAGCCTGCCTTGATTGGCTGCAGGTATTCTAATCAGCCTGTCTGCCTTAATTGGTTCTAGCAAGTTCCTGATTACTCTAGTGCAGCCCCTGCTCTGGTCACTCAGGGAACAGAAAACTACTCACCCAGTGACCAGTATATTTGCCCTCTACCAGACTTCTGCACCCCACTGGCCTGGGTCTGTCACACAACATTGTTACCTTTGTTAACCAAACTTGTAATCTCATCAAAAAAAGATATCAAGTTAGTCTGATAGGAACTATTTTCCATAAACTCATGTTGATGTGCATTAATTGCATTACCTTCCTTTAGTTTTTTAATAATCAAGTCCCGTCTCAGCTGCTCTGTTGTCTTGTGTGGGATCGATGTCAGGCTGACAGGCCTATAATTACCCAGGTCATCCCATCTACCCTTTGTAAAAATTGGCACAACATTAGCTTTTTTTTCAGTATTCTGGGACTTCCCCAGTGCTCCAAAAACTATTGAAAATCAACATTAACAGTCCAGTTAGCTTCTCAGCCAACTCTTTTAAAACACTTGGTTGCAAGTTATCTGGACCTGTTGATTTAGAAACATCTGACTTCAGTAACTTCTTTTCAACATCCTCCAGGGATACTAGTGGAATGGAAATAGTGTTATCATCACCATCTGATGAGACTATTTGATCTGTTTTTCCCCAAATACAGAACAGAAATATTTGCTGACCACTTCTGCCTTTTCTGCATTATTATTGATAATTCGACCATTTCCATCTAGTAATGGACTAATAACATTTTCACAATTCTTTTGGTTCCTATACTGATGTTCCAAACTTCACATCATGCAGAATTTGGGTCTTTTGAAAAACAAATAGAGGCCTGAGGATCTGTATTTCCACCACTACAAAGGGAGATGGTGGATTCTCCAGACACCAAAGCTTTAAATCAAGATTGGGTGTCTTGCTAGACAATACACTCTACCTCAGCCAGAAGCTTGATGCAGGAATTACTGAGTGAAATTCTATAGCGTGTGGTACGCAGATCAGAACAGATGATCAGAATAGTCTCTTCGGACCTTGCCATCTATGACTCTATGGACGCTACTAGGTGGGTTGGCTTAGAGATGGGTGGAGAATTCAAAGTGAAAGAGACATTTTGCTTTTTTTTCCTGTTTGTCAATTGCCTGTTAGCGATTTTCTCAATGTCACTGGTTACATGACATTCTTCCCTGAATAATCCCTGCGGATAATTCTTAGCCAGTAGCTAGTTCTTCAGCAATGTGTTGTAACTAGTCTGTATTCTAAATCCAAGCCATTTGATTAGTTTGGATGTCCGTCACATGGTATGATTCTCTCCCCTGATTGGTTGTGTGCAGGGCATTGGCAGTGAGGACAAGCACCTTGAACAGGATGTGGGATTCAGGATAGGTGGCTGAGGGCTGGCAGCGGGAGGAAAGAAAGGAAAGGACTAACGAATATTTACAACTGGGGAAAAAATGAAATCACAAAGAAGATGTGACATTTTTTCCAATGGCAGGACTTGGACCAGGCCCATTTTGCTTTGCCAGTGTGAAGCAGCCCCAGTTATGTGAGTGCAGAATTCCGAGTGGGAAGCATTTGGCATCCGCTTTGCACTGATGTAAATAACGACATGCGGTGAAGGCAGTGGTGAAGCAGAGAGAGAGCAGAGAGGCTTCTCTCAGGCAAATGATTTGAACGACAGAGACAATGAGAAAGTGAGTGAAAGGGCACAGAAAGGGAGAGATAACGGGGGACAGAGACCTAGCCCCCACCTCTGGCCATACACCCCACCGCCCTCTGTTCAGAGAGAACATGCAGCAACAGAACAGCCCTGTATCATGAGGACCGAAGGAACATACACTGCAAATCAACAAAGTCCCCCAACCCTTCATCCTCCCTCTCCCCTTCCCTCCCAGCCTTGTCTGCTCCCCAGCTCATGCTTTGAAGAAGTTTCTGAGAGAGAGACGTGTGGCCCTGTGAACACAGACTCGTTAAATACAAGATCCAGGGAAGAGGTTTCCCTAGCAACGATGAAGTGAGAGTGAGAAAACTCTCCCAGTTCTGCTCCCCTCCTCATGGGACTTTTCAGTGGATTGGGTTAGTTCTGATCATTGAAGCAGATGGAAAAGTGTTCAGCCCAGGCTACTGGCAAAGGGACGGGTGTGCAGTCATCCTAGCTCGGAGCTGCATTCATTGGCCCCACCTGCCATTCAGCGCTTTGGAGCAACAGGTTACAGTGCACGATGGGACAATTGCAAGAGCCAAGGTGGGGGGCAGTGGAAACATATGTCTGCTACCCTGATGCGCAGGGTGAGCTGACGGCACTCGGACACTTTTTATGGTTTGCTGCTCTGCAAACACTTGTGTGAGCAGCATTTTTGCACACACGTGTGGCAAGCAGCTTGTCTTCATGCACCATTGAATGGGTTTATGTGCAAATGGGCCACGCCCCATGGGCAATACTCACCTGGCGTCTTACACACACAATGACTTGGTGAGCAGGGGCCAAGGGGCCAGTGCATGTAAATCTGCTAGCCAGGCAATGCAATGGGCTTTTCCTCTTTCTCTCTCCCTGCCCCCCATCAGGAATGAACCCAGCAACTTTCAAATATGGGATCCATACATGTGGCCACCTCTAATGCTCTCTCAAGTGCAAAGAAAAGTACAGGCAAAGATTTTAAATCCCTGAATGTATCAGGTCTCCCTCTCCCAGCCGTGCACCCCAGCCCCAGCCTTCCCTCTCCCTTGGAGATTCAATGCCACAGTGATTGCTGGACATGTTGTCCCTATTTATAAAGGAGGCGACATCTACTTAGGAAGGAGAAGGCAGGAAACATGCCTTGGGTGGCCAGCCACGCAGTCTGAGGATCCAGCAAGAGTCTCTGCCTGCTACACATGGGGCAAGAGCAGCCCCTGGGCACAACTCTCCTGTTAAAAACTCTTCAAACAATTACAAAGAACAACCAGCTTAGTGAGAAAAGCACGACCCGTTTGCCGACATTTCCCAAGCAGTGAGAGGGGCCCAATCCAGCAAATACGGGCTCCCAAGGGAACAGCTCAGCCGTGGAAGGCAAGGCCCAGCTAAGCATTCCAACGTTCAAGGGCCAGATCTTCAGCGGGTGTAGATCGGCGTCGTGCTGCTGAAGTCAGCAACTTCCTCCAAGCTCTTTCAGTGTCTCAATTGAGCACCACATGCCGGCTGTGTTTAAGTGACTCACTCCCACCTTGTGCACATAAGTATTCCAGGAGCAGAACGTGCCAGCTGCCAGGGCATGGAGCTTCCCAAATGTCCTGGGGCTAAAAGGAGCTGGGGATAAGAATCATTGCGCTCTCCTGGCACACCGGTCACCAGGATCCCCATGCTTCGCACACGTTAATGGAGCCTCCCAGAACTAGACAAGGAACTATTATTATCTCCATTTGTCACGGAGTGTGGGGGAGTCTGGCCCTGCACCCCTCTTCCTGGGACCCACAGTGACTCTTAGCCAGCCAGTAAAACAGAAGGTTTATTGGACAACAGGAACACAGGTTACAGCAGGGCTTGCAGGCACAGTCAGGACCCCTCCATCGAGTCCGTCTGGGCTTTCAGGGTGCTTGGATCCTAGCTAGGATACCCTGAATTCCACCCACACAGCCCCAAGCCCAAACTCAAACTGCTTCCCTCCTGCCACTCCCTTCCTTTGTCCCCTTCCCGGGCAAAGGTGTTGACCTTTTCCCTCCCTTACCTAGCTCAGGTTACAGGCCCTGGCATCATCCATCCCCTAAAGTCCTCCCCTGCTCTCCCACTCCCCACACAGACAGTCCCTACTGCATCACACCATTATCTAAGAGAAGGAGAGTAAGACCCAGAGACAGAACCCAGGAGTCCTAGCTCCAAAGCCCAGCTCTAGTTAGGAGCCTGGGAATAAACCCGCCACCTGCGTTCCAGCCAGCAAAGGCGCAGCAGCCACTTCCTCACTCCTTTGCATACAGAGAATATTGAGTGTCCTTCCAGTTCAGAGATTTGCATCCCAAATTTCTAGCATTCCTCTCCGGGGACCCTGTTGTTGAGCTCTGCCCCACTCCATGCAAATGCAGGGTTTGTGAATCACAGCCACACCATGCAAACCAGGCTGGAGATGCACGGGTTAGGTCTCCACCCTCTGCAGCAGCGGGATGCGACACCACCTTGTGAGCTGGCCGATGGTACCAGGGAGGACTGCGGATTTTAGGAGACATTCCACTGGCGTGTCTGGTGTTACAGAAATTCCTTAACCATGGGAGAAACCCACCCATCAGCTCAGGAATCGCGGTGTGGAAACCCATTGCCCCGCCTGAGGCTGAAGGCCAATATGGAGTGACTCCTGCCCAGGACCCAGCCTGGATGGTCACAGCAGCTGTGCCTTTTGGTGCTGCCGATGTTAGCATTGCTGGGCAAGGTTTCTCCCAGCTCCACTTCCCTGCATACTGCATTGATAGGCTCAATTTTCAGAATCAACGTAACTGCACTTGTGAGCACTTCTGTGTGCCTGGGAAAATGCCAATAATGTGCCACTGACTTGGCATCTGCCCAGGGCATGGCCAGCCTTGCAGGTCTTTTTGGAGACCATCTGGTCATATGACCCCAGGTAGGAACCTCCTGCCTTTCTGGAATTTCTCCTACAGCCACTCACCTGTAGCAAATTTGAACTGGTAACAAACCACCTTGGGCATAACCCCCTGCTGGGCTGGGCTGGATTGCTGCACTGCAGCCCAGGGAGCGAGTGAAGAAGAATCCCATTGTGCATTTGAAACGGCAGGGAAGGGAGGGGTTAAGTCAGGAGAATGCAATTATCCAATTTCCTTAGGGCATCCAGGTCAACAGCCTGTGCGCTTGCAAAACCTCCCAGAAGGTCTTTAATGACCACAAGTGGTCAGGACCATGGTTTTATGGCTCATCTAAAAGAGGCCACATTGGCAGCACAGCGCCCCCTAAGGTCAGGCCAGGGTATTGGTTCAATAAGGACACAGGCAGCAGACCGTCCAGTATTGACTTCTCACTGCCATGACATGCAGCACCTCGTGTCCCTTAGACATCTCCCCTCAGTTAGTGACCCAGCCTTGCCCCCTTACGGCGGAGACACAGCACAGCCCAAGGCAGTGATGCACTGAAGCCATGTAACTGCTGGGGTGTTGGGGAGAAGGATCAGACACGTTGCCCGTGTGTATTCCCAGTGCAATGGACTCATGCTGGAACAATACAAATGGAGGTGGGTATGCAGTGGACCCCTGAGCTCAGCACCCTGAGTCTACAGAGAAGCTTCCATATGGAGCAGGTCTGGATCTCAGCTTTGCAGCTGGCTCTATCCTCTCATACCTTGGGACCGAAGAGCCTCAAACAGAGGAGCCGTTTGGATCTGGATCCAAAGCTGGAGTCTCGGGCTCAGAAAGCCCCGGACAACGTGCAAGTGTGACCTTGAAGAAGAGGCGCGCCTAGCTCCACACCGCAGAACGAGGCTGTGAATGGACCATTAACATTAAGTCTGAAGTGGATGTGGAATGTGCAAAATCCTTCACTCCAGATGCCACAAGCAATGGGATAATTTGCTTTTATAACTGATGTTAAGGACCCTTTTAATCAGCAAGTTACACCCTGCATAAACCATCATCTTGTATAAATTACATGGAAAATCATGCAGGATAGCACATCCCTGGAACTGACAGTCTGGGATCCTGCTGTGCCAGGGGAGGGTTGGGGGGAGGGACGGACAGGGACACAGCAAATGGCTTCTACAGGGTCATTGGAACTGCTTGGGATGAAGGGCAGCCCCTTGCACAAGCTCGTGTTACACTGATGCACTAATGAAGCCCGGAAATGGACACTTAACCAGTGAGCTAGGCAAGAGCAGCCCTTGGTAATGTTCTTGAATCCAAGCAGGTCTGGGATCTCCTGACGAGGCCCAACTCCCAACTCTGGCTGATGTCTCACAAGCAAAAAGCAGTGAGAAATCCACCCTCAGGCACTGTCAGCCAAGAGAGGTCTCCCACCAACTTGTTTCACCAAATATTCTAGGTGGGTGTCATGGGACATCTCCTAGACAATAGAGAGAGTAACCCACCACTGCTCCACCCAGTGCTGCACCATCCCGCAGGAAATGTCCATCACCACTAACCTTCTCTGCCCCTTCCAGGAACCTAGATCTGGCTCCATTTTTTGTTTGAAGGACGGCCCCTTCCCTCTGCCAGCAACTGGTGTCTGCCTCAGGGAGCTGGTGGAGTCCAAGGCCCATTGTAAAGCCAAAGGAACTCTAGAGCCCTTGCCCATACGAGGCTTTACAGACCCGACTCCACATTAATAGGCTGTGCCCAGAGCTATAACCTGTACGGAACAGGTCGATGCCGGTCTTTGAGGGCTGGCTTGTTATGGGAGCTCGTGGATACACTCCCAGAGAGATACCAGGGTTTGTACTGTGTTACAATCAACACAAGTTTCACGCCAACTAACTTGCAAACAGGCCCACGACCTCCCCACACCAGTCTGCATGTGTGAGCTTTAATAAACGCGCCGCATGCAGCCGCTTTCAGGACACTGCTCAGTGTGTAATTGCTAATCGGAGTTTTTAATTATCTCATTTGAATTGTATTTCTCCCCTTTCACCTTTCCCTTAATGAAATCACAGGTGAGCAGACCTCCGACAGAATTAATTTGACACCTCCGCTAGGAAATGAGAGGCTCCTCTCCTTGGAAGAGAGACTCATTTGGTGCCTAGAGGGGTGGAACAATGCCGTCTTTATGCAAATTCCCCTTCATCACACTGAAGAGGCTTAATGGGGCTCATCGGAGTGGCTGCCGCACTGTAATATTTAGTGTTCCAGAGAGAGTCAATCAGCACCTTGTTAGCTCTGCTTCTCCAAGCCCGGGTAGAGCAAATGGAGTGAGAAACAGTTAAATAAAGAAGGCATTTCATGTGCTCCCCAGCGCTCCTACTCCCACTTGAGACACCCAGCTGGGGTTTTAAAGGAAAAACAAAGCGGGGGTTGGGTCGGGTTCTTCCTTTCATGCACCTGGGCCGTCTCCATGTGCTTGAGACCACTTGCCACCTGGCCTCTGTTAAAGGTTGGGAGCCCCTGGGCTCCGTTCCCCTGGCAGGTCAAGCAGGAGGAAGACCACTAGCTCCCCTTCCCCAGCCAGTGCCACGGACCAGACTCCATAACTGGGGTGGGGGTGGGGGGATGAGGCAGCAAACTCTCTGCTCCCAGACCTGGCACCTGAGTACTAAGGCAATGAGCTGCCCTTCCAGCCGGCACCACGGCTCTGTTCTGCCTGGCCCAGCCCTGGGCCCCAGTGTGGAGCGTCTGGAGGGCTGGGACAGTCTGTGATTTGTCCCAGACGCGGAAAGGCCAAAAGGCCCTAACCCAGGCTCCAGCCCAGCCCAGAGCAGACAGGCAGCAGCAGGAGAACCAGTGCAGAGCAGAGAGGCTTGGATGCAGCGTTAGCCTCTCCCAGCCAGGGGAGGAAAGTTTGAGCTGGCTGGGAGATTAAAGAGCAGCAGGTGGAGCTGCATGGCCCTGGATCCCCCTCACCCTCTCCACTGCACTGGGGCTGCTAGCACTGGGCAGCTCTTTGCAACCCACCTTCCCTCCCTGCCCTAACGTGGCAGCTGGAACACAGCCGCAGCAGCAGCTTATGCATCCAGGACCACCAGCCCAGGAGGCAGCTCGCTGGGCCAGGCCTTGTGCATCTACTTCCCCAGCACAGCGCAGCTCTTAGAGCCCGTCCTGGCGCCTCGGAGCCAGCAGCAGGCACCCCAGCACTGAGCAGTGTGCAAGCACAATGAAGTCCTGTGGGCCCTGTAAGGGGCACACGCCCCAATGACAGAAGGCAGCCTGGCAGAGTCCCATGGGCCAGACCCTTCCTTACTTACCCTGCACCTCACACGAACCGCAGAGTCAGGTACTACTCCACAGCAGTAATGGTGGCAAAACCTGGCCCCTGCCCAGAGTCCCACTGCCTTTCTGAGGCGAGAGTCCAAGCAAGCCAGGCCCAATGGCTCCCCCAGGAGCAGCCCCCCACTCACCCCCTTCCTCCATAGACCCTGACGGGAGCCCTCTCAATTTCCCACTGCAGCAGAATTCCGGCTTTGGAGACGCTCTCCATTTTGGTTGCCGTAGTTCTTCAAGCTCGTCACAAACCACTTAATGTGCCCCTTCCTCGCAGGGCCTGTGAGCGGCCGGCAGCTCTCCCGCTAATGGCACTGTGCCTCGAATCACAATTACAGTAAATAAATCCTATTAGAAGTACTTTTACTACAGCGTGTACGCGCCTCATTACAATGTGCCAAAACCCCTGGCCCCTGGGAGCTCTATCATTATGAAGCCGGGATGTATGTATGCTGGGAAATTAATGCTTATACAAGTTAATTTGTTTTTGTTAGAGGGCGTCGCTGAGCAGCGAGGATGCCTGGTTTAAGGGCGGGGGGGAGTCAATCTCAGCTGGTTTTAATGTTTGTCTGAGGGAGATTGGGAGCCGTTCACCTCTAGGAAACCCTGCAAAAGCAGTCCCAGTTGGCAGCTCCTGTCACTCAGTACCTCCGTGGTGGCCTATGGGATGTGGCTTGGTGGTCTGCGTGCATTCCCCTGGGGACAGCATCTTTTTCCCTCAAGACACATTCGCACTGCACTTGCTCTTGCTGGTGTCTCCTCGAAGAGCTGGACTGGTGAGACTGAACGATTCTTATCACTCTGGCCAGGCCTCGTAGAGCAGGCTTAGCTCATACTGACTGGACTGGGCGTGGAGGGCGAGTTTGCATGGCCGGGCCCAGGCTGGGGACAGAGGATTCACTCCCCAGAGCTGTCTGTCTAACACCATTCACCTCTCACTAAAGATCCAGACAAACAGCATCTCTCCGTTATGTGCAGTCAGAATCCTGCGCTCCTTTGGCGTGAAGGGCCCACAAGCAGGTCAGTTCATGCTGCACGACCCTAGTGCCCAAGCAGGCTGCAAAACTGACCAGTGCTGTGCAAAACAGCCTCCTCTCACCAATCCATTGCCCTGGACTAGGTCAAACCACTAGGGCGTTGTGCTGGCCACAGCTATTCTCAGCAGAGCAACAGCTGCCTGGCCGAGGCTTGGTTTACAGTTTACATAGAGATCCTGCCCCTCTGCACAGCACAGTGCCTGGGGCCGACTAGTTAGCTGTACATTTCACTTGGTCTGTCCCATGCTGGTTAGTATTAACTGAGCGTGCTCAAGGCTGTACAAATCAGAGGATGTATAAACCTCTGCCCCAAGAAGCTTATAGGGATGTTTCCATAGTGACCCAGCCAGAGGGTACTTCCCCTGTTATTGCCACGGAGATCAGGTGCTCCCCTGGCTCTGAACACCAAAGGGTCTGGGGTGACCGATACACATTGGGGAATCTCCAGCTTCTGGCTGTTGGCTTTGGGCTGAAACCGAGTGGAAAGGGTGGGGAGTTAACTCTCTGCAGCCAGTCTCTCTTGTGTCCTACAACATTTCCCCCTCCAAATGCCTGCCCCAATTTACTCCAGAGCGTGTTCCCTCGGAGACAGCTGGATGGCCGAGCAAGGACGAGGGCGTGCCACTGCGGCACCATGGGGTTCTGGTCCACAACTCCCAGGCGCTGTTGCAGCACAAATCAACGTTAATAATGCTCAGACCGAAGGCCTCACATGCTCCAGCGCTGACCCCACTGGGCAGTTAAGGAGCCCTACAGGGAGCTCGCCCAGCCCTGCTTAGCTGGCATGATGGCAGTGGTGGGCTTGCAGAGGCAGAGCGTGGGAGGCAGGGAGGGGTCAGTAAAACAGGGATTGAGGCTGGGGGAGAAATGACAGGGCTTGGAGGAATACATCCCCTTGCACTAGCTGAGCGTATTGGTGGCGGCTCTGACCCACCCAATATGGAATAACGATGCCTCTGCAAAGACAGCGAACGCTGCAGAACCCAGCCAGGCTGCCCTGCAGCCCCTTCTCGTGCCTCTGTTTCCTGGCCTGGGGTCAGGAAGCTCCAATTGCAAGCTACGGGAGGGCTCAGGTCACGGCTTGTTAATAAAGGCTGATGAAGAATCAAA